>NC_142437.1:17392812-17706718 GCF_059453495.1 Arachis ipaensis | reverse complement strand
ATAAACCGAAAAGTTAAAAGATGCAATCTGCATACACTATCAGTAGAAAGTTTTACCCAGAACCTAATCTAACAGCAAAAGTTTCAAACTTTAATACATCCACTTTAATTGGTCATATAAGACAACAAATTTGATTAGATGACACTGCAAACAAGTTTTCACTACTCTTAATGTATCAAAATTAATTAACTTCAAAAAAAGAAAAATAATAAATAAAGGGAAATTGAATAGATGTGAAGAGTCACACTGTTACAGAACCTACAAGAGAAAGATTATGATATGCGCCAGAAGCAATATCAACAATTTTGGGTGTGTCTGCTTCTCAAAAAATGAAAAACAAACCTCATGAAATAGAGTAAAAAAAATGAAAAACAAACCTCATGCAACATTTTGCAAAAAATAAAGCATCGTATGTTGAGAGCAACGATTTTGTTACTAACTAGTTTTTGAAGAGATGGTGATTCCCAGGCAATTAGTCTTCACAATTGGGGGGGGGCGAAACAAGTAAGAAAAGCTTCAAGATTTAGTTACAACGACACCCATGGTTCTTCTCTGAGGGTACATATACGAAGGGAGGAGGAGGAAGAAGAAGAGTCAATTGGGGGGTTTTATTTTGAGGTGGTTAACCCCTTTCTCATGTCACACTACGTCGTTTTTAAGCAATTTGGGCGCCAAGAGTTAATCGACATCGCTTTGATAGTGCCAGATGTCAACCAAAATTGCCAGGTCAGCTCTCCGGTGATGAAAAGCGACAGAAGGGCCAAATTGAGGCACAGGTCAAAATTTCAGGGTACAATTAGAGTCAATTGAAACCTTGAGGGCTAAATTGAGTCGGGGGTCAAATTTCAGGGGCCGTTTTGAGTATTAACTCACCAAACCACTATCAACCACGACACTTCCAAGACACTCAAAATCAATGCCAAGTGCTTATCAATCTTTAATCATTCATTCAACCATTTAAACTATTCACTTCTCAATTCCTCAACTCATTCAAGATTCTCACTTTAACATACTTCAAATCAATATTCATCAACAATCATATAACAACAATCTACATATACCAACTCAAAATCAACCTACCACACACAAAATCATCACATAACATACTCTTCCGGTACCTCGCCAACCTCCACATCCCTTCCTTCCTCAATTTTAACAATCTCATGAATCAATTTCTCAAATATACTAACAAGATTATCATTCACCTACTCAATATATATTCATATCATTATGTCAATTATCATTAACTCATCACTTAACATCCTATTATTATCCTAAACAACAATCATCCAACAAATACTCAATTCATAATCATCATCAAAGGTGCTAAGCATTAAACATACTCATGCATTCATTTTTATCTTACGGTCATCTAGCCTAAGTTTTCATAAGACATTATGATGAGTTTGGAAAACTCTAAACTAAATTGATGATGATCAAACATTATTAACAGTAAAATTATTAAGCTAATCTTGGTTATTGTGTTAATTAAAATAATTTTGTTGTGCAGGATTAATATTGGGCCGAAAACAAATTTATCATGCTAGCCCAATTTACATTCAGCCTTGGTTTTGATAATAAATAATGAAAATGGCTGTTTTAATGTTACTTGGGCCCAAATGATTTTGATTACTCTAAGCCCAAGTGGGTTACATGCTTTCCATTTGTTTTATGCATGCTCCAAGTCTTATCAGGAAAGCAAATGTTATTAATGGGCCAAGATCAAATATTGTTACAATCAAGCCCATATTTTATAAGAGTTCCTCATGCATGATCCGAAACCAAAGAAGGAAGAAAGCAAAATTGCTTTCAACGGATCCAAAGATTCAAACATTAGATGGATTCCAAAATTCATTTAATTACAATGTGTTGCATGGGAACTATGAGAGAGAACATGAGTGACTTTGATTTGATGGACATTATTGAAGCTACACGTTACTCAGTAAAGGGAAGTAAACATTTACTTTGCTTTATCAAACCACTTTAGTTAATGTCCATATTCTCTTTCTTCTCTCTCACAACTCTTTCTCTCTTCGGTCATTACTCAGAAAATATTGGCAGCCATGGAAGCAAAAGTAAGCTACCGAGATGAAGAGAAAGCAAGCCTAAAGACCATCACAATGATGGCAAGAAAACATACTAAAATAAAAATGAGCTGTGGCTAAGATATTCACCATATATGGTTAGATTTGGTGAGGTTATCTTGAGTCTTTCATGCTCAAAATGGAAGAAGAAGATTCGGCCAGCTGGAGGAGATTCTTGAAGCATGGCTTGTCTTCGATTCTGCTCAACCACCACAGGAAGTAGCTAGAGTGGCGAAGTGATGGTTGAAGGCAGAGATTGAAGCAGATGAAGTCATCATCATCATGAAGCATCAAGGGCCAGAATTTCATCTTGGAGAGCAAGCCAAGGATGGAGAGCTCGGATTGATGAAGGGTGATGATCAAGAAAGGACTAGAGGTAATTGCATGTTGGTTAATGCATGGTTATCTCTTCTCTCTCTATGTGGCCGAACCGATTTTGTTGAAGGAAGAAGAAGTTGGTTCAGTTTTGGCTTCAATAAATGGAGGCTCCCCTCTTCTATATTAAGGGTGGACAGCCACTGTTTGAAGCAAGGAGAAAAATTTGAGAGTGCAAGGCACAGAGTTCTCAGAGCTACCTGAGCTAACAGTTTTTCTCTTCTCCTTCAATGTATTCAGTTTTGTATTTTTCTGTTTAATTTTGTCATGTCTTGAGTCTCATGGTAAAAGGCAAACAGTGAGGTTTGTAATGAAAAAGCCATAGAGCGGAAAAAGGCAGAGAGTGCAAAATTAAAAGAAAAAGCCATAGATGTCTTAGAGTTCCTTTGTTTATCTATGTTGTGTTTCATGATTCTGTGGGAATCCCCTTGTAAGTTGGGTTAGCACTTTACAAGTTGTAATCTGTTTGATTATAGTGAAATTCCATCATTGTTGTGATGGAGACTGGATGTAGGCTGCACTGCACTTAGCAGCCGAACCAGGATATATCTTGGTGTAATTTTCTTCCTCTCCTACTCCATTTCTGTTTTCTACTGCACAGGAGCAAAAACCAAAATGTCTCGTGCCAAGTGACGAGACAAAATGAAAATGTCTCGTGGCTAGGGACGAGCTAAAAACAAAAAAATCTCCTCTGAATCCAGCAAGTGTTAGGAAGCAAAAAAGGGGCTAAGATTCAACCCCCCCTTCTCTTAGCCACTGAAACCATCAATTGGTATCAGAGCTTGGTCTCAAAGAGATCAAGCTTTGCAGCTTGGAGTAAAGATCCTCATGGCAGAAAACAGTGGCGCAAATATGGTTTCTTATAATCTAACTGAAGGACAATCAAGCAACAGACCCCCTCTTTTCAATGGGAAAAATTATACCTATTGGAAGGAGAGGATGAAAATATTCATACAAGCAGTGGACTACAGACTTTGGAAGATTATTCTCGAAGGGCCTCAATATCCAACTACCACAAGTGCAGAAGGAGTTGTTTCTCTCAAACCAGAAGCAAGATGGACCGAGGAAGATAGGAAGAAGGTGGAGTTAAATGCCAAGGCAATAAATCTGCTCAATTGTGCTATCAGCTTTGAGGAGTACCGACGGGTATCAAGATGCACAACGGCAAAGGAAATCTGGGACAAATTGCAAATCACCCATGAAGGAACCACCATTGTCAAGAAGACTCGGGCAGATATGCTAAACAGAGAATATGAAACGTTTGCAATGAAGGAAGGAGAGTCCATTGATGAACTGTTTGAACGTTTCAATGCTATCATTGTTGGCTTAGATGCTCTGGGAATTACACATTCTGATTCTGTGCTAGTGAGAAGAGTGTTGAGATGTCTCACAAAAGAGTGGGAGACTAAAGCTTTAATTATTTCTGAGAGTAGTAGCCTAGACTCCATAACACTTGATGATTTGAGAGGAAATCTTCTTGCTTTTGAAAATACCTATTTGAAAAAAGATACAAAAAAGAAAGGAATTGCATTTTCTTCTGTGACTAACCCCCTGGATGATGAATCCAGTGATAACTCTTCTGAAAATGAGTTTGTTTTATTTGCAAAAAAATTCAGGAAAATGGCTAAGCTCAGAGGCAAAGGCAGCAGCACAAGGAAAGTGAAGAAAGACCTCAGCAAGGTAACTTGCTACAATTGCAAGGAAATGGGGCATTTCAAATCTGATTGTCCCAAGCTGAAGAAGGAGGAAAAGCCAAAAAGAGGAAAGAAGAAAGGACTGATGGCCACATGGGAAGACTTGGAGAATGATTCTGATGATGATGATGAAGAAACCGAGACCAAGTCACAAACATGTCTCATGGCAGACCACATAGATCAGGTAGTCTTTCATAACCCTAACACTGAAGATCTCCATCTTATGATAGACCACCTTTCTGAAAAAATAAGATGTTTTCTGCTGGAAAATCAAGAACTTGAACAGCAAATTACCATTCTTAAGGCCGAAAACAGTTTTCTAAAAGAAAAAGTGAGAGAGGCCGAAACTGCTTGTGATCTTGTTGAAGAAAATAAGCAGTTAAGAGCCCAAGTTAGGAGCTGTGAAAGTAACCATTGTGTTCTTGCATATGTGGACTGTTTTAAACAAAATGAAGAGTTGCTTAAAAAGGTTAAAAGACTTGAGGAAGACTTGGCCAAATTTACACAAAGTTCTGAAAATTTAAATCACATCTTGGCTAGTCAAAAACCTCTTTATGATAAGGCTGGGTTGGGGTTTCGTAAATCTGAAAATTCACATTTTGAAAATGTTGCTTCATCTTCTAATGACACAAGATTTCAAGATCCCACCTACTTTAACAAAAAGGCAACTCCAAGGTTTTGTAGACTATGCAATCGGAATGGACACTTTCCCATTCAATGCTTTTTCGGTGAAAGAATGGTTGGTGACAAAGTTTATAAAATTGTTTTTGATTACAATGGCTTAGGACATAGAAGATGGTTTAACGTAAAAGGATCCAAAAAGATTTGGATACCTAAGGTTACTTAAGCATTGTTTTGTAGGTGTGCCTAGCATCCAAAAGGAAGGAAAATGTGTGGTATATGGACAGCGGATGCTCTAGGCATATGACCGGAAAGGCAACCTTCTTCATAAAGCTTGATGACTATGATGGAGGACTTGTCACTTTCGGTGATGATGCAAAAGGAAAAATTGTGGCTGTTGGGAAAGTTGGTAAAAACTTTTCTTCTTGTATAAATGATGTTCTCCTTGTACATGGCTTGAAACATAATTTGCTTAGTGTTAGTCAACTTTGTGATTTGGGTTTTGAAGTTATTTTTAAGAAATCTGTTTGTTTAGTTGTGTGTGAAAAAACTGGGAATGTTCTTTTTGAAGCTAAAAGATGCAACAATGTGTATGGATTAACTCTTGAGGATTTAAAGGAACAAAATGTAACATGCTTCACATCTTTTGAATCTGAAAAATGGCTTTGGCATAGAAAGTTGGGACATGCTAGCATGTATCAAATTTCTAAGCTAGTCAAAAGAAATTTGGTTAGAGGAATTCCAAACATCAAGTTTGATAAGGATCTTACTTGTGACGCTTGTCAATTAGGCAAACAAGTAAAATCCTCTTTTAAATCAAAAGATGGAATTTCTACTAAAAGGCCATTGGAAATGTTACATATTGATCTTTTTGGTCCTACTAGAACTCAAAGTTTAGGAGGTAAACATTATGGTCTTGTGGTGGTAGATGATTACTCTAGATTTGGTTGGGTACTTTTCCTTGCTCATAAGAATGATGCCTTTCATGCTTTTTCCACCCTTTGTAAGAAAATTCAAAATGAAAAGGATTTGAAAATTGCCCATTTAAGAAGTGATCATGGAAGAGAATTTGAAAATCAAGATTTTGAAAAATTCTGTGATGACTTAGGTATTTCTCATAATTTCTCATGTCCTAGAACCCCCCAACAAAATGGAGTGGTTGAAAGAAGGAATAGAAGCCTTCAAGAAATGACTAGGGCTATGTTATGTGAAAGTGAAATTCCTAAATTCTTATGGGCTGAAGCTGTGAACACAGCATGTTATATTTTGAATAGAACAATCATTAGAAAAGGGTTAAAGAAAACACCTTATGAGCTATGGAAAGGAACCCCTCCAAATCTTAAGTATTTTCATGTTTTTGGATGCAAATGTTTTGTGCTTAATAATAAAGAAAATCTTGGAAAGTTTGATCCAAAATCCTATGAAGGAATGTTTGTTGGATACTCCACCACAAGCAAGGCCTATAGAGTTTATCTCAAGGAGCATAGGACAATAGAGGAATCCATACATGTTACTTTTTGTGATTCTAACTTAATTCCCAGTATTGTGAAGGATATTGATTCAGATTGTGAAGAGGCTGAAACAAGTAAAGAAAACCCCAAATCTGTTCAAAGTGAAGAATCTGTCAGCCCGATTTTGTCTCGTCAGATTGGAGGAGACATTTCCATTTTGTCTCCTGAACAGGCACGAGCAACTGAAACAGTGAGACCACCAGAAGATCATCAAAGTTCTACACCCATCCGAAAGCCTAGAGAATGGAAATCTATGAGGGGTTATCCTCATGAATTCATCATTGGTGATCCTTCTCATGGTGTAACAACAAGATCATCCACCAAAAGGCAAGCCGAACCTAGCAATCTTGCTCTCTTGTCACAAATAGAGCCCAACAATGTCAAACAAGCTCTTGAGGATCCATCATGGGTTAAAGCAATGCAAGAAGAGCTTGCTCAATTTGACAAGAATGAGGTTTGGACACTAGTACCTCATCCGGATGGTAAGAAAGTTACCGGTACTAAGTGGGTATTTAAAAATAAACTTGGTGAGGATGGACAAGTTGTTCGTAACAAGGCTAGATTAGTGGCCCAAGGTTACGATCAAGAAGAGGGTATAGATTTTGATGAGTCTTTTGCTCCGGTAGCTAGAATGGAAGCAATTAGATTGCTTCTTGCCTATGCCGCCCATAAAGGTTTCAAAATGTTTCAAATGGATGTTAAGTGTGCTTTTCTTAATGGCTTTATTGATAGAGAAGTGTATGTGGCACAACCCCCCGGTTTTGAACAAAAAGAGTTTCCAAATCATGTTTTCAAATTAACTAAAGCTCTTTATGGTCTTAGACAAGCTCCAAGAGCTTGGTATGAAAGGCTTAGTGCCTTCTTGTTGGAAAATCAATTTCAAAGGGGAACCACCGACACTACTTTATTTATCAAAGCATCTAATGATGACATGCTTCTTGTTCAAGTTTATGTTGATGATATTGTATTTGGATCGGCCAACATTTCCTTGTGTGAAGAGTTTGGAAAACTCATGACTAGTGAGTTTGAAATGAGTTTAATGGGAGAGCTTACTTTCTTTCTTGGCCTCCAAATTAAACAAACTCCTAGTGGTACTTTTATTTACCAAGGAAAGTATGCAAAAGAACTTATCAAAAAGTTTGGCCTAGAAAATTCCAAAGCAATGAGTACACCAATGCATCCCAACACAAAACTTGAAAAGGATGATGATGGTCAAGATGTGGATGAAACAAGGTATAGAGGAATGATAGGTTCACTCATGTACCTTACCTCCTCTAGACCGGATATTGTTCAAAGTGTGGGTGTATGTTCAAGATTTCAATCTCACCCAAAAGAATCCCATCTTACGGCTGTTAAACGCATCATTAGATACATTAAGGGAACTTGTGATTATGGCTTGTGGTATCCTAAATCTGATGAATTTTGTGCAGTAGGGTTTTGTGATGCAGATTATGCGGGAGATAGAGTGGATAGAAGAAGCACGTCCGGCATGTGTTGCTTCCTTGGAAGCTCACTCAATATGTGGTCAAGCAAGAAACAAGCCACAGTGGCTTTATCCACAGCTGAAGCAGAATACATTTCCGCATCTGCATGTTGCACTCAACTAATTTGGTTAAAAACACAATTAGAAGATTACAAATTAAAAATCAATAGTATACCCTTATTTTGTGACAATATGAGTGCTATAAACATCTCAAAAAATCCTGTTCTGCACTCAAGAACAAAGCACATTGAAATTAAATATCATTTCATTAGAGAACATGTGCAAAAGGGAACTATTGATATTCAATTTGTAAAATCTGAAGACCAAATTGCTGATATTTTTACAAAACCACTCTGTGAAGACAGATTCTGTACCTTGAGAAAAAGTTTGGGAATGTTTGATTTAAGTTTCATTGAAAATTTGTGAATTTTTTTTCTCTGTTCAGTTTTGTCTCGTAGGTTTGGACGAGATAAAAACGCAAGCTTGATGGGGGAGCTCTGTTCAAGGGGGAGGCAACACAGATTTAAATTCTCCTGGGCCCCACCTAATAAATTCTGACCCCACCATGGCAGTTTAGTTAGTTATTCCTTCCTTGAAAAATAAAATCACAAAATCTCTTAGATTGTCTTTTCAAATCTAGTTGGAAGATACATGTTGTCAAATCATATCTTTTCCTTCCAACTAAATCCCTTGATTCAAGGAAAAACTCCCTCTTTATCACTTTTTGAAACTCCCATTTGGATAATAACCGCGCCATTATGGTCATTAACCTCCCATCATTTCTCTCCAACCCTCATTTATTGCACCTCTAACCTCCTTCCATCCTCCTCTCATTCGGCTCTCACCCCTTCATATTCAACCCATCATTCACCCACCATGAAAAAGAAAACCGCTGTTAGGCGAAGTAGCCGAACCCCCATTCCAAAAAACCCACCTTTCTCATCACCTCCAACCCATACACATATCCATCTCCATTCTACCTCATCCTCTACTCAGTCACCTCCCTCCAAGAAAACCGAAACCATGCGCCGAAAGGTTATTGCTCAGAAAACCTCAGGGAGAGGCAAGACAGGGAAGAACAAGCAACCAAATGTTGAAGAAGATGAAGAAGAATCACAGACTACTCCACCTCCATCACCACCAAAAAGATCTACCCCTCGTGCAAAAAGCTCTCACAAGAAACAGAAAACCTTTGCTCTGCATGACACAAGCGAACCCCCCAATCTGGAATCTCTAGAGTTCAAAAACAAATTCCACAAAACTCATTCACATTTTGATCCTTCTCGCTTCCACTCATGTGCCTTCTATGAATTTCACAAAGACGTTCTTCTGCAGCGCCATCTCTGCCCCTCTTACTTGGTGAACCTTCCAAATCTTGCCACCAAAGGAATGAACTTTTTGTCTCTGTTTGATGCTCTGAAATGGACTCCTCTGACTCACATTCAGAAATTGGTATACCCGGGGCTGGTCCGGGAATTTTATGCAAACATGCGTTTGATTGGTGGGTCAATCCACTCTTACGTCAAGCGTGTTTACATAACCCTCACCCCTCAAACCATTGGTGCTGCTCTTGGGTATGAAGATGAGGGACCAAAGGTTTATATGGTTGATAAATGGGATGATCAAGTGGGAGTTACTCAACAAACTGTCATGCAACACATCTGTGCCAACCTGTCCGGGCTTGATGGATTAATCCCAACTCACAAATCCCTCGGCCCAGAGAACTCTCTGTTACACCGTATCATCACTCATATCATCACTCCTCAAAGTGGTTCTCATCATAGAGTAACAGTTTCTGACTCTATCATCCTCTTTGCTCTTATTACTTCCACTCCAATTTCTTTTGCTTATATTATGACACGACACATGTGGGAAGCAGTAAGAAGCACAAAAAAGGCTAATCTTCCTTATGGAATGTTTCTTACATGTATATTTGAATATTTTAAGGTTGATTTGTCTAATGAATCTGTTGAGAACAAAGTGTCACAGATTAAAGGAGGAGGAGTTTCGAACAAGAAAAGCAAGCAGTCCGTTGCCTCCGAACCCTCTCTAAGCGATTTGGAAAGCCACCCTGAACCCTCAAAGGTCACGGCATCCATCAGGGAGGCTCTCAGTGAATTCCGCAATATGTCCAAATTGATGCTAAAGTCAAGCAAGGCTGCCCGGAAATTGGCATATGCAAATGAGAAAGCCTGGAAGAAGTGCTATGAAAGGGTCGGTTTCATGATTCAAACCTTTGATGATGAAATGGGAACAGGAGATTCTGAAGATGATTCTGGTTCTAAGTTCAATGTTTCTGATGATTAGTGACTATTCCTCTACTTTTATTTGATATTGGCAACAATAGGCTCAATCCTTCTTTTGTTTTTTGTAAAGGCATGACTTGATACTCCCTGCCGTATGATACTCTGAACAATTACTGCTTTGTTATAAATATTATGTATTGCTCATGTCTCTTGTTGCAGGTCTTTTATGCCCCTTGATGCCAAAAGGGGGAGGAAATTTAAATTCCAAAATTGAAATTGGAATGAAACAGGGGCTGGAAAAACAGGGAACAAGGGTTGAAATTTTCAAATTGAAAATTCATGATTATCCTTGTTCAAAGAATGAATTTGTTCTATTATGATCCCTGCTGTATGAACTACATTTGGCATTTGGTCTATAATAATGTTTGATATATTGTGATGCCTGGCTGATGGTTCATCTTTGATAAATCTGTTGATTTGAAAATTTATATTTGGCAGTTCCTTTAAGCTGTGTTATTTAACATCTGCCATGCTTTGATATGTGCATATGTGTATCAAAAATATTTTCCTTATTTGAATGACATTGCTCTGATATTTTGACTGGAAAATATTTTGAAATTTTCTGAAACAACACTGTTTTGTGTTCTGTTGATATATGTAAGTTTGAGCAGATAATCAATTTATTGATAACAAATGAGTTTTGATTATCATCACATTCTGCTCATAAATCAAGCATTCAACATTTCAAAATAAAATATGTTGAATAACATTGTTACTTGAAGCTTGATCCAATTGTTACAGGTTAAGTGCTTCCCTTGATAAAAATAGCACATATTAAGGGGGAGCCATGTGACAATTTGAAAGGGGAAGAAATTCAATCTTCAAAGGGAGTATTCTTTACTCAATCTCTAAATTTCTTTCCATTTCAATTTTAATAATGTTTGTCATCAAGGGGGAGATTGATGAGTTTGGAAAACTCTAAACTAAATTGATGATGATCAAACATTATTAACAGCAAAATTATTAAGCTAATCTTGGTTATTGTGTTAATTAAAATAATTTTGTTGTGCAGGATTAATATTGGGCCGAAAACAAATTTATCATGCTAGCCCAATTTACATTCAGCCTTGGTTTTGATAATAAATAATGAAAATGGCTGTTTTAATGTTACTTGGGCCCAAATGATTTTGATTACTCTAAGCCCAAGTGGGTTACATGCTTTCCATTTGTTTTATGCATGCTCCAAGTCTTATCAGGAAAGCAAATGTTATTAATGGGCCAAGATCAAATATTGTTACAATCAAGCCCATATTTTATAAGAGTTCCTCATGCATGATCCGAAACCAAAGAAGGAAGAAAGCAAAATTGCTTTCAACGGATCCAAAGATTCAAACATTAGATGGATTCCAAAATTCATTTAATTACAATGTGTTGCATGGGAACTATGAGAGAGAACATGAGTGACTTTGATTTGATGGACATTATTGAAGCTACACGTTACTCAGTAAAGGGAAGTAAACATTTACTTTGCTTTATCAAACCACTTTAGTTAATGTCCATATTCTCTTTCTTCTCTCTCACAACTCTTTCTCTCTTCGGTCATTACTCAGAAAATATTGGCAGCCATGGAAGCAAAAGTAAGCTACCGAGATGAAGAGAAAGCAAGCCTAAAGACCATCACAATGATGGCAAGAAAACATACTAAAATAAAAATGAGCTGTGGCTAAGATATTCACCAGATATGGTTAGATTTGGTGAGGTTATCTTGAGTCTTTCATGCTCAAAATGGAAGAAGAAGATTCGGCCAGCTGGAGGAGATTCTTGAAGCATGGCTTGTCTTCGATTCTGCTCAACCACCACAGGAAGTAGCTAGAGTGGCGAAGTGATGGTTGAAGGCAGAGATTGAAGCAGATGAAGTCATCATCATCATGAAGCATCAAGGGCCAGAATTTCATCTTGGAGAGCAAGCCAAGGATGGAGAGCTCGGATTGATGAAGGGTGATGATCAAGAAAGGACTAGAGGTAATTGCATGTTGGTTAATGCATGGTTATCTCTTCTCTCTCTATGTGGCCGAACCGATTTTGTTGAAGGAAGAAGAAGTTGGTTCAGTTTTGGCTTCAATAAGTGGAGGCTCCCTTCTTCTATATTAAGAGTGGACAGCCACTGTTTGAAGCAAGGAGAAAAATTTGAGAGTGCAAGGCACAGAGTTCTCAGAGCTACCTGAGCTAACAGTTTTTCTCTTCTCCTTCAATGTATTCAGTTTTGTATTTTTCTGTTTAATTTTGTCATGTCTTGAGTCTCATGGTAAAAGGCAAACAGTGAGGTTTGTAATGAAAAAGCCATAGAGCGGAAAAAGGCAGAGAGTGCAAAATTAAAAGAAAAAGCCATAGATGTCTTAGAGTTCCTTTGTTCATCTATGTTGTGTTTCATGATTCTGTGGGAATCCCCTTGTAAGTTGGGTTAGCACTTTACAAGTTGTAATCTGTTTGATTATAGTGAAATTCCATCATTGTTGTGATGGAGACTGGATGTAGGCTGCACTGCACTTAGCAGCCAAACCAGGATATATCTTGGTGTAATTTTCTTCCTCTCCTACTCCATTTCTGTTTTCTACTGCACAGGAGCAAAAACCAAAATGTCTCGTGCCAAGTGACGAGACAAAATGAAAATGTCTCGTGGCTAGGGACGAGCTAAAAACAAAAAAATCTCCTCTGAATCCAGCAAGTGTTAGGAAGCAAAAAAGGGGCTAAGATTCAACCCCCCCTTCTCTTAGCCACTGAAACCATCACATTATATATTAAATACGAGAAACCTAAACCATACCTTAGCTTATTTTCTCATATAACCCAAGACACCCCACTTAGGCAAGTTTGTAAGCCCTCAACATCACAATTCCGCAACTAGCGCCAACTCTGAGCTTCCAATTAAACTCTAGTCATTTACAATTACTTCATATCACGTATACATACACACCTAACACACTTCATAACATATATATACCCAAAATTCAATACCCAACTACTTAATTAAGGAATTAGATAGGGTTATAGGATTCTCACCTTACACAAGCACCAAATTAGCAAGATTGAAGGTTCTTCTCAAGCTAATTCGACCCTAAACATTGGAATTAAACAATTTTCAACATAATTACCCATAATTTTTGAAATTGGGAGGGAAGAAATTGAAACAAAGAAGTGGTTTCCTTACTTAATTAATGACTGGGCTTTGTAGAGCTCGACACCGCAGACGCGTAGCCGTAAACGGTGCGACGATCGGAACTCGGAGTGAGAAGTTACGGAGGATTGAATGGAAGACAAGGGTTTTGGCTATGGTTGGGTGTTCTTCCTCCTCATGCTGAGTTCTTCAGCGTGTTTCATGAGAAATGGGAGAGAGAATGGGCTGTGCCCATTTAATGAAGTGGAGTTGAGTTGGGCTTGGGCCCAATAGGGCCCGATTCCACCGGTTCGGTTCGTTCGGCCCAATCTTGGGCCAAATTCTTTGAAATTAGTGTCAAAATTCTTATTTTAATTTGATTTATCTTATTAAACTATAAAATTAGCATTCCTAATTTTTTTATTAAAATTTAATTTATTGATTAATTATTCGCTAATTTTTCGGGGTTTACAATTTGCTAGCACAAGTTCTTGGAAAGGAGCACCCAGGACGACTTCGTGCCTTAGGTGCTGGACAACCATCAGTTTCTAGTGAGCCAAATGAAGAGTATGAGAGGACTATTACAGAATTAACGGCTAAGATAGAAGAATAGCAGGCGAAGAGACAGTCGATAGAGAAGGTTTTGGGATATATAATCCAACAGCAAGGAGGCAACTTGCCAGCTGACGTTGTTGCATTGCTGGATTATTTGGGCAGTACACCGACTTCGTCGCGCGCAAGGCCATCTTCATCTGGCAACCATGACCCGCAACAAAAATAATAACTTTCAATTAATGTTATTAGATAGTATTGAATTTAAGTTGGTTTAGTGCTTTATGTTTATTTTTTTTCAAATTATCAAATTTTACTTTATATTGAATGATGCACTTATGACAATCTCATTATATATGTCATGTTTGCATATATATGATTTGGTTTGTTATGTTATTTAGTTGTTTTATTTGGTTGGAAGTTCTTTAAATTAATCGGTAACTAATAAATTAAAGTTGAATAAACATACTATTTTAAAAGAGAAAAAATAATAAGAAAAGGTAAAATTTTAATGAGATTACTGAATTTGGCGGCAGTTTCCCGCAAAACGGCTATCGTTTTCAATTCCCTCCCATTCATTAATATACCTTTTTCGAATCCCCTACGACAGCGGGTAAAAACCGCCGCAAAACCATTTTTATTACGCGGCGGTTATTTCAGCGGTTAGCTAAAACCGCCGCTAACCGTTTAGCCGCGACCTATCTTCCAGCGGGTTGTTAACCACCGCAATCTACCGGTAGTGTTGTAATGAATATTTTTAAAATTGATTTAATTTAAAATAAAATAAAATAAATTGTATAATAAATTATTCTATTTGAAATGAATTATATAAAATAAAATTATTTAATTTAAAAATTAATATAATAATTTAATTTTATTATATTTTTATCTTTTATCTCCCATATAATTTTCAATAATCGCTGCTAGCCTGTTGTCGGACCACTGTTGGACCTATGTCATTTCTTCCTTTCTCCGAATCCTTTTAGGATAAAAATGACTTTTTATATTTTTAGTATATTAAATGATTTTAACTATAATAAAATTCTCTCAAAAATAAAGATATTTGATTTTTGGGTAAATATCCTTTCCGGCCCCTTAGCATTTTAAATTGGGACATGTCGCACCTTTATCATCCAGAAACCTCAACCAGGTCCTCAACCATCAACATTAGTGGACGTATCGACCCCTGTGACCGGTTGCCAACAGGTTGCCTGGATGATGTGTCAGGTGGAGGCTGAGTTGTCAAATGTAGGTGCCACGTGTCACTAGAAGTTGTTGCAGGGACTAAAAACCCCCTCCCTGCCCAAACTGTTCTCAGCCCCACCGGCAACACCCTCCACTCACCACCCCTCTCCAGCACTCCACCACCGCCACCGCCGCCGCCACTACAACCGCCTCACAACCTTTGCAACTCATGCAAGTCCTCCACCTCTTCTTCTTCCTCCATAACCTCCCAAAGCTTCACCCAATGGAGGTTCTCTCGCTCGATAACAACTTCCACCACCACCACCACTCCTCTGCCACAACAACCACCACCAACGCCACCACCGCTTCTACTTTCCAACAATCTTGAAGAACTCTTTCACCTCTCCGAGCTTCAACTCACTACCACCGCCTCACAACCTTCGCAACTCATGCGAGTCCACCTCTCCCGACAACACCTTCCACCACCACCACTACTCCTCCGCCACAACAACCACCACCAACTCCACCACCGCTTCTACTTCCCAACAATCTCGAAGAACTCTTTCACCTCTCCGAGCTTCAACTCACAACCAGCTCCGAATCCGACCGCGCCGCAACCATCCACCTTCTAGAAGGTTCTCTCGTCCCAAACCCTCCTCAACAACACATATGAACACCTTACCCCAGCACATACGACGCCGTTTCAGTTGCAGGGAGGGGTGGAAGACTCGCATGAGTTGCGAAGGTTGTGAGGCAGTGGTAGTGAGTTGAAGCTCGGAGAGGTGAAAGAGTTCTTCGAAATCATTGAGAAGTAGAAGCGGTGGTGGTGTTGGTGGTGGTTGTTGTGGCGGAGGAGTAGTGGTGGTGGTGGTGGAAGGTGTTGTCGGGAGAGAGAACCTCCATTGGGTGAAGCTTTGGGAGGTTGTGGAGGAAGAAGAAGAGGTGGAGGACTTGCATGAGTTGCGAAGGTTGTGAGGCGGTTGTAGTGGCGGCGGCGGTGGCGGTGGTGGAGTGCTGGAGATGGGTGGTGAGTGGAGGGTGTTGCCGGTGGGGCTGAGAACAGTTTGGGCAGGGAGGGAGTTTTTAGTCCCTGCAACAACTTCTAGTGACACGTGGGACCTACATTTGACAACTCAGCATCCACCTGACACGTCATCCAGGCAACCTGTTGGCAACTGGTCACAGGGGTCGATACGTCCACTAATGTTGATGGTTGAGGACCTGGTTGAGGTTTCTGGATGATAAAGGTGCGACATGTCCCAATTTAAAATGCTCAGGGGCCGAAAAGGGTATTTACCCTTGATTTTTTTTATATTCTGATAACATTTTTGTTTTTAAATCGAAAAACATATTAGTAAATAATAAAAGATATTATTTTAATTGTAATAATATTTTTAAGATATCCTAGCTACCATAGCATAAATATCCAAATATGAGATTTGATTATAAATCAAATCATTTTCAATTTCTAGAGGTTTCAAACACACCTTTAAAAGTTTTATTAGAGGATATCTAAATACACCATCTCACTCAAGTGTGATATGTAATTACATATATAATTTAGGAAGATGTTCACGTATGGCACTGTGGTTGTGCGGTACGTGATGTTCCGCATTCTTGAATCGTTTAAATATAATATAAAATAGTAGAATGGTGAAGATTGGGGGCATGTGGTATTTGGTGGACGAGAGTCTGCAGTACTCATGGTGGAGTCTCAACGGGCTGGAAAGTTATCCATTCAATAAGCAAGTAGTTGGCGTGTATGCCCAAGGGTGAGTTGAGGCTTGGAAGTTATAGTGGCGTGCTTTGACGAAGCCGAACGGAGTGGAGTTGGGCTCGGGCCGTAAATTTTTTTTGGTTCCTTTTTTTGCTGCGATTGGGACATGTTCGATGGTTTGGGTCAGTTGATTTTTATGAAACAGAAATTGTTTTGAATTGGTGCTTCCCAAAAATATAATGTGAACATATTTTTGTTCTTGGTTCTATTTAGGAAAAGAGTATAGGAAAATGGTTTAGCTAGTAAGTATTTTTGTGCTGTTATTTTCTTCTTATTAAAGTTTATTGTCTTCTAATTAGTGCTTAATAATTAGGAATATTTAGAGTAGAGAGTGATTAGTAGACTGTGAAAAGTTATTTCATGTAGTTACTGCCAAATTTTGAAAGAGAAGAGTGATAAGTATGAGGTATATTAAATAGTGTGAGTCCATGATAAAATTATTTAGTAAATTTATGTTAAAGCAAATTGTTTGTAATATAATTGTATTATGATAAAATTTGTTAGTGACTTATGTATCTAAGATGCTTATATGCGTATCAAAAATTTGGTTAAAATCATGCGAAATTAATTTTCTGACAAAAATAATCTTGTAAGAATTGTATGGAAAAAAATTCAAAACCCACATTCTGATTGCAAATTGTGTTGATGATTAACTTGGTTGGTTTTTTATGAATTTAACTCTTTGTATCCCCATGAAAGAAAACACTAATATTACTACTTAATACATTCAGTTCACAGCTTGGAACATGTCAGACCTGTTGGATCTACAGATAGAGAAGGAAAACTTTTACGTCTGTGGGCTGTAATTTTGAAGCCAAGCCCACTGTTAGAATATCAATAAACTATAGATCGAGACATTGAAACTACAACAGACTTTGTAATAGTTTTACTGCACAAAGAGACACGAGAAAACTAGTGAAGGTGATGATAGGAAAAAGGGCAATGAATTGACAAGAACCACATGTGAGAAAAAGTAAGTAGGCAAGGGTGAGTAAGAGGAGAGAGGCTTCAAGGTTTGGGATGTTATTTTAAGCGTGGAGTGGAGATGCAGTTGCAGTAGGCAGTGTTGAAAAAGATCAGTCCGTTTCGGGTGTGACGGTTGAGGTGGATGCACCCAGTCTACGATAGGTGATTGCGTCGAGATCAAATACCTTTTCTTTTGCTTCGTCGGTGGAGTCTGAGGCTGTTATATTCATCTTTCCCCTTCGCAGAATGTTGCGGTAGTCGTTGGCGAGGTTGGCATACTTGTCTGTCAAAGTTTGGACAATATCGTAGTTGTAGTCATAGACAACGACACCTAGGGTGGCACAGAGTGCACGTAGGGTCATTCTCGCTGCGTCTTCAATGCTTGTTTCCTCATCGAAGGTAATTCGGCCAGACTCGACCAAAGCATCTTGAGATGTTGGAGGGACAAGGGAGGCGAGGTGGCGGTAACATGTCTGACCATCGTGGAAGGTCTTTGAGATGGCTCGGTATAGTGGCTCCGGAATGTCAAGCTTGTCACAAACATGATTCAATAATTTTTGCATGCTAAAACTGAGCAGGTGAGCAGCTAACACTACAATATTAGCTGCTACTCCGAGACCTAATACACGCCAATCCTTTCCTCCATTTCTTCCTACACCACCACAACAACCCCTACCAAACACTACCAGAAATTCCACTCAAAAACTTGCTCCACTGACGTCCAAAGTAAAAGGGAGAAAGGGTTATGCTACTGGTATGATGAGAAGTTCTCAGCTTGAATCAGGGGATGAGACGGTGCCCGGGGAGCCAACAGATGCATCTATGGGTGAGACCGCAAACTTGCAGGTGTTGGATCAACATATCATTGAGCATCATTTATCCTATAACGCGATGCATGGTACTGAAGGCTCATCCATGATTCAGATTAAAGCCTTTATCAATGGCTTAGAGGTTCAGGCCTTACTTGATAGGGATAGTTCTGATAGTTTTATTCAGCCCTGAATTGCTAAGTTTTTAAACTTACCGGTGGAGCCTGCACCAAGGTTCAAAGTGATGGTTGGTGATTTTGATGTTCTGCTAGTGGAAGGTCGCATTGGGGCTTTAGAGGTTGATCTAGCAGGTTGCATTGTTACGATCCCTGATGTTTTTGTTTTGCATGTGGCGGGAGGCGACTTGGTCATTAGCACTACATGGCTTAAGTCCTTAAGAGCCCATATAGTAGATTATGATGTAGCTTTTCTGCAATTTATGCACAATGGTCAACTAACCACTGTGCAGGGAATTAAACACTAGACTGCAGGTTGTCTTCAGTTCCATTACATTAAACGATTGATGAACCCTAATGCTATAGCTGAAATGTTTACTTTGGAATTGAAGGAATTCGTAGAGAAAAACCAATCACCCTTATAGCTGCCAATTTCTATGGACCCTAAGTTGATGCAATTTTTGACTAAGTATGCTTCTATCTTTGCTAAACCTTCGGGCCTACCACCACAGCGGGCTCATGACCACTGCATTCCCTTGGTTAAGGACGCAGAACCGGTGAAGGCGAGACCATATCAGTATCCTCATAGTCAGAAAACCCAAATTGAATTGATGGTACAGAAAATGCTTGATGAGGGGATTATTCAACCTAGCAAGAGCCATTTTGCATCTCCAGTCTTGCTGGTGCAAAAGAAAGATGGGACATGGAGATTTTGCACTGACTACCGTGCTTTAAACAATATTACGATCAAAGATAGTTTTTTAATTCCAACTGTGGATGAATTGTTAGATGAGCTGTTTGGTGCTCATGTCTTTTCTAAGTTGGATCTTCGCTCTAGCTATCACCAAATCTTGGTCAAGCTTGAGGACCGTTTCAAAACTTCTTTTTGGACTCATCAAGGCCTTTATGAGTGGCTTGTGATGCCATTCGGTTTAACACATGCGCCGTCCACGTTTCAAAGCCTCGTGAATGACGTGTTTCAATCGTATTTCAGGAAATTTATGTTGGTATTTTTTTATGACATTTTAGTCTATATCGCATCTTGGAGCTACACTTTCGGCACTTGGAAACTGTTCTTCAAGTGTTACAGCAGGAGCAATTGTGCGCAAAGTTCTCTAAATGTTTATTTGGTACTCATGAAGTTGATTATTTGGATCATACAATTTCGGGGGGTGGGGTTCACATGGAGATTGATAAAGTCCAGGCAATCCTCAGCTGGAAGCAGCCAAAAAACCTTAAGCAATTACGAGGGTTACTAGGGCTTACCGGGTATTACCGCTGCTTCATTAAAGGGTATGCTACTCTTGCAGCTCCATTGACTGATCTTCTCAAAAAGGATGCTTTTAATTGGAGTGCTCAAGCTTATTTGACTTTTGAAAATCTCAAGAGAGCTATCTATTCCAAACCAATCTTGGCTTTGCCAAATTTTGAGCTGCCTTTTGAAGTTGAGACTAATGCTTCCGGGTCCGGCGTGGGTGTGGTGCTGACACAGAACAAACACCCCATTGCTTTCTTTTCTAAGAAATTACCAGCCACAATGCGTAACCAGTCAGCTTACACGCGGGAATTCTATGCCATCACCGAGGCCATTGCGAAATTCTGCCATTATCTATTGGAGAAAAATTCATCGTTTGCACAGATCAGCAGAGTTTTAAGGCGCTACTTGAACAGAATCTGCACACTCCTGAGCAATATAAGTGGCTGCACAAGCTGCTAGGATATGATTTCGAGATCCACTACAATCCTGAAGTGGATAATATTCTCACCGATGCCTTTTCTAGATCATGTTTGTTGCTTGGTCATCACTAAAGTCTAATTGGCTCAGGATGCTAGCCTCAATGCCATTGTGCAGCAATGCAAAGAGGGTTCATCAAATGATGCAAACTATGCTTTGAGAAATGGGATTCTCTTGTGGCGAGACCGGGTGGTAATTCTCCAAACCAGCAGCTTAATCAATTCAATTCTGGAGGAATATCATGACAGTGCAGTGGGAGAGAACTCTGGTATGGCAAAAACAGTGGACCAAATCTGTGCGACCTATTATTGGCCTCACATGCAATGTCAAATACATAGCTATGTGTTATCATGTACTACTTGTCAACAGGCGAAAGCTGAGATGAAGCTTTCCGTGGGGTTGTTGCAGCCTCTTCCCATACCTATAAGAGTTTGGGAGGACATTTGTATAGATTTTATTGTTGCTTTACCTCCCTCTGCTGGTTTTTCGGTGATTATGGTGGTTGTAGACTTTTTAACCAAATTTGCCCATTTTATTCCACTCAAGCAGGATTTTAGTAGCAAAATGATTGCTGAGGCTTTCATAAAAAATGTGGTTAAACTGCATGGGTTTCCCCGTTCCATCGTTTCAGATAGAGATAAGGTCTTTGTCGGTCAATTTTGGCAGCAACTTTTCAAGATGCAAGGCACAAGTCTGGCGATGAGTTCTTCCTATCATCCTCAAACGGATGGGCAAAGTGAAGTTGTGAATAAGACCTTGGAGATGTACTTGCATTGTTTCTGTTTTGACAACCCACGAAGATGGTTGGAGATGCTTCCATGGGCTAGTTCTGGTACAACACTAGCATGCATAGCAGTACTAAAATGTCGCCTTTTAAGGCCTTGTATGGCCGGGACCCTCCCAGCTTGGTGCGGTATGAATTCTGCTCAGATGATGAGCAATCTTTGCAGGATATACTACAAGCTAGAGATCAACTCCTTGATCAGCTCAAGCTTAATTTAACTCGCTCACAGCAGTTTATGAAGCACTTTGCTGATAATCATCGAAGAAACTTGGAGTTGGAGGTAGGGGACTTAGTCTTGGTCAAACTCCAACCTTATAGACAACATTCAGCCGCTTTGCAGAAGAACCAGAAACTTGGTATGCGTTACTTTGGCCCCTTTTGGATCAATCACAAGCTCAGCCCATTGGCATATCGTTTGGCACTACCTGCAAAAGCTAGAATTCATGATGTTTTTCACATCTCCTCCTTTAAGCGATTTCGTGGTGAGCAGCATGATCATTACTTGCCAATGCCACTTCACTCCATTGAATTTGGTCCCATCATTGAACCTCACATGTTGATGGCTACTAGAACAGTCTTAAAGGATGGGAAAAATGTGCAAGAAGTTCAGGTTCAGTGGGGGAAAGATGCGGGTGCTGAGGTTACTTGGGAAGAAGCTAACAAATTTTGACATGTTTACCCCACTTTCAATCTTGAGGACAAGGTTTTTGTTCAAGAGGAGGGTAATGTTATGGTTATTAATAAAAAGGGGAAGGTGCATGAAGGGAGCATCACAAATTGTAACATTGAGTTAGTTACAAATACGGGACACGTGGCAATTGATCAGGATGAGAGGGACCAAGGCATAGTACCAGAGACAAGGTTATTAGCAGGAGGTTGCAAGGATATGCTCTTTAGGTATGTTGTGGTAAATTCTCTTCCCCCATGCCTGATGACAAATTCTCTGAACCTTTTATTCTTCTATTCTTCTCCCTGCTATCCCATTTCCTACTTGTTAAACCTCTTTCTCCCTTTCTAGGTTCCTTGATGGATGCTCGTTGTAGCTGAGATGCAGCTGAACTTATATTCCTTAATTCCTTTATGACTTCAATTGTTATTATCACATCATTTAGTACTTGTCAATTTACTATTCCATTGAACTTGCGTTACTTCTTCATACATAATAGAATATTTTTTCCTTTATAAGTAAATTTCTACTGCAACACCCTTCCACACTACCACAGCTACAGCAGAACAAAACCAAATATCAAGAAATTTAGAAAAAAATCCTAAACCAAATATCAGAATAGAACAGAAAATAGAAGTTTAGAAAAATCAGAAAAAATAAAGAACCAAGAAAATCAAAACAAAAAATTAAATTCAAAAACAAATAATCAAATCAAGAAAAATTTGACCAAATAATTTACACGGCACTGTGAAACGCTGAACATGACCGACGAAGGTGCGACGAGTGAGGGAGAGGGAGACGGGGGTGCGATGACTTCAGAGAGGGAGATGGAAAAACGACGGGTGCTGAATCATGGAGTGAAGAGCGACAATTGAGGGTTTGTGAGAGTGAGTGAGCGTCGACGGAGGGTTTACGATAAAGAGTGAGCAATGAGGAAGGCCTTACCAGAGAGGGTCACCACCAAAGGAGGGATATGGGTTTATAGGAGAGATGGAAGGAGCGTCGATGCACGGAGAACTAGCCGAGGTAGCACCGACGAAGGGGTTCTGAGAGAGGGTTTGAGGGAGGTTGCCCAACAAGCGTTATTGAGGGAGAGAGTGAGAGCACCTGCGATGAGCTCTGTGTTAGGGTGAAGAGCGCCGCCGCCGTGAGGGTGATGAGCTCTGTGTTAAGGTTTCAGGAAGTTGTTTCGAAGAAGAGAGTGTGTTTTGAAGAAAAGAAAGTGTATGTAGTAGGTATTATTGTTGTATAACTCTCAGTGTTTCAAAGAAAGAGGGAAGGGAAAACTTTTTCTTTTTGGAACCTTGTAGCCACGCTTTTAAAATGTGTCGAAAGAGTTAGAGGAAACGGACAAACTTAAAAAATGTGACAATAACGAAACTATTTTGCTTGCATGTTTCTCTACAAAAACGTGACAAAAAAACATAGCCAAATCACTAATTAGCATAGTTGTTAGAACTAAACCGAACCGTTTGATTCGGCTAATAAACCATTAAATCAAAAGTCTGAGTTCGGTTCATTGTTTGAACTGCATAAAAAATTAAACCGAACAAACTCGTTGAAAACCGACGGTTCATGTTAAAAATTGTCGGTTCATAAGTCAGTGCACAAAAATGTGCCCGTCTACGGTAGGCCAGCGAGAAAAGATGCATCTCAGGCACACGCTAGACTTGATTGAATATATAAGCTTTATAAAAAATTCTCTGTTTGCTGATATGCCCAACGTGGGACTAACAACAAGAAAAGGCTTTTTGGAATTATGTGTATTGTGCAATGGTGGCCACTCTGATAAAGTTGTCAATTTCATCTTTTTGTAAAGACGTTTTTTATTTTGTGGTTATTATTGATTTAAAAGCGTATCACTAAAAGTGTTACTTAAAGAGAAAGTGTTACCCTTAATCGTTAACTTGGCTCTGATACCAATTTTTTAATTTCAATTTTTTTAATTCTTTTTTCGAAATTTCTACTAACTCTTCATATTTTGCTTCAAATAAATTTATAATTTGTATAGATTCAATTGGTGGTGCTTTATTCAAAGGATTTTGATAAAAATAATTTGCAACTTCGTAATCTAAAGTATTAACCATTTCTATAATTTCTCTTGTATTTATTATATAATTATTTATTACTAATCCTTGATGTGTATTTATAATTCTGATTTCGTACTTATAGTTTTTTAATCCTGTTCTAATTTCTATCATTATAATATTCTTTTTTACATGGATTATTATATATAAAATCTTTTATCTGTTTGTCTTTTTCTTTAATGTAATTTCTCAAATCCTCAAGAACTTCTTTTATGTCTACACTTTCTCTTGTTTCTAAATATCTTTCTAATTTTTCAATTTCATTCTTCATTTTTTCTTTCAACAGCTTTAATTCTTTTAAATCATAATATGGTTTTTCAGGCATTGATAAATTTCTTAAATTTAATTCCAACTTGTTTATGTTTATTCTTATTTCTATCCTTTTTATTATAAGATCATCAATTTCGATCTGAAGATTATTTAATTCTCTTTTATACTCCTCTATTTTACTTTTTAATTTTTTCGCCCTTTTCCTTTTTATTTTATTTTCTGGTTTTTCAATCTTTTTATGCTTTATCATAATTCCTAAAAATAGTTTTGTTTATTTTAGAATTTCTGCAAACTCTATCATCGGTTCATCACTATTTTCTAGAGATTCTATTAATTTTTCTAGCTCTTCAACTTCTCTTTTCAACTTGTTATAGATTATTTTTAGAGCTTCAAATGCTCTTTGATTTATTTCAGAAAACTGCAAATAATTTAAACGATTCTCTCTTTCAAAGAGCTCTTGTTTCTTATCTTGATAAGTTACATATATTTCTTTATTTATTGTCATAATTTAGTATTTAGGGTTTCATTTAATTTTTTGACCTTTTTTGTTAATTCTTTTATTTCAGAATTTTCTTCTTTAATCTTTAACTTAGATAAACTTAAAGGACTATTAATTTTAGATTCTCTTATTTGAAAATTCGATGAAACCGATTTTCTTGATGGTTCTTTTAATAATAGAACTGGGTTTTCAATAGCTTTATATTTTGGTATTTCTGTTTTTACAATTTTCTGAAATAATTCATCGACATAAATTCTTTCTCTGTTTTTAAATATTATACTATGATGGCTATTTGTTAAAGCATAATTTATTGCATATGTAATTGAAAATGGTTCATCATCTTGTTCCATTAGATTCTTTCTGTGAAATTTATAAGCCAAACTTATAGATCTTCTAAGATTTTCAGTTGATAAAGGTATAGCATATCCAAGATGGGCATTAAATTTAACATTTACATTTGCCAAATTTCCATGAACAATTCCAATTATTTGATCTATTGGGTCATCAGTAATTCTTTTGGCACAGATTGCTAAACTTATTAGTGAATTAATTCCTTTCATATATGTAGATTTGATTAAGACTTGTATGGTACTAATATGAATCCATCCTATTTTAGATCTTTTTTGTTGATCCTTTATTTTCTCAATCTGTTTACTCAATTCTTCATCATTTATCAAAGCTATTTCAAGTTCTCCATTAGCAGATTTTATCTTTATAGGGGCTTCAAGTTGAATTTTTCCATAGTATATTATATTTTTTCTATTAAAAACTTCTTTTAAAAGACTTTGTTTATTAAAATTTTCATTTGATTTGAGATTTAATTCTGTTTTTAGAACAGCCTGTTTTTCATTATCTAATAAAGCAGTTAATCTATAATTGTCATATTCTTCCATTAATTCTAAACTTTCTAAATAATTCATAGCTAAAAGACTAGGGCGAAGATGTGCCTTTCTGGAGAAAAACTTCCTTTATTTAGTATATTTTACATAAGGTGTTTTTATCTCCAGAGGGGAGATTGTAGATACTAACTCCAGAGGGGAGTTTAGAACTATTTTTCCCTAAGGGAATTTTTTGTCAGACTACAGAATCGCCTCGGCAGCTTCCTCCTTGCTCTTCTAGCATATGAGTACTCTTAGCCTTCTGCTTTCTGTTTTCTGATGATTTCTACAATTGCCTAAGCAACCTATTTATAATAGTTGGGTCTGATGGACAATTCCCATCCTTACCCTTCTTATGACGTCATTGCTTACGTCATTGTTTATTATCTTGAACCAACTACATTATTGGTGCTTTATGACCTAAGCGCTTACGTCATTATGCAATAATGTTGAGGGATGCTTCGGATGCACTGTCCTCTTCTTTTATCATGTGGGCTTCAGATGCACTGTCCTCTTCTTTTATCATGTGGGTTGATTCCGTTTCATTATTGCTTTCTTCAGATATTTCTAAGGCACATAGCTGGCACTTGTGGTCTTCTCTATCTTTTATCAAATAGCAGAGATTCCTCTTTATCCCTTCAGGGAGCTTTTCTAAAAGTCCAGATAAATTATAGAATGCTGATTCAAATTCCACCAAGAGTCTCATCTCTCTTTCTTCAATTTCATTTCTTTTACTGGACACAAGCAGAGTATTTCTACTTTTGTAATTAATCCTTGTGTGAAATTCTTTCATTATTTTTTGAGTTCTTTCAAAGACCCTTGTTAATGTGCTGGCTAGTCTTCCTTCATGACTGTAAATTGTTAAATCTTGAATTTGATCAATTGGTTGAAAATTTCCTGGGAAGACGGACATGAATATTACTTGGTGTGCTGGAACCAAGCATTCTTCTTCTTCATTAAAAATAGGTTGACTATTTGTAAATTTTAGGGATACATCCCTTGGATTTACATTGTCAATCATATTTTTAAATCTCTTTACTGCATCAACGAATCCTGCAGGAAACTCACTAATAATTTTTAGATCATTAAAAATTAAAATTGTATCAATTAATCCATACTGGAAAAACTAATAAGTGTCAGATGGGGAAGCATCTGGAAAGATAACCAGCTTTGTTAGCTGTTCTTTGGCAATAGGATAATATTCCAAAATTGTCTTTTTTACTTCAGTCCAATTCAGGACTATATTAAAGGTTTCTCTGAGATTTGATCTACAGACCCTTTTCTTTTCCTTGATTTCAGCCCTTGTAGGAATGTTTCTTATTATTCCTGTTCTCTGGGTTTGAATTGGAGCTTTATCTGCTCTTTTTAGGGTTTGCTCTGGATGAAGAGCTTCATATTCCCTGAAGGATTCCTTTGCCTCTTCCAGTGTTAAAAATCCTCCTTTATGAGTTATCCTTGATTGATGTGTGAATGGTGCTGCTTTTTCCCAGGCATCATATACTCCTTTCATGGGGCCATTATAAATTACATAATATTTTTTATCTTGGGTGGATTTTTTAATAATTTCAGCAATTGTTATATTTTCTGAAATTTTTTCTTCACCTGATTTGTCCACCATGCTTAGCTGGCTGAACTCTGATGGTTTCGCTTGTTGTGTTGATTTCATTGCTTCAATGGCCTTCTTGAGAGATTGGATCTGTGTTCTTATTTGCTGACAATGCTTGCATTTTTCGAGTTCTTGCTCATATTTTTGAATTTCTTGATCTAATGCGTTGTAGACAAACTCCTTCTCTTGTTAATGTATCTGCAATAATATTTTTGTCACCCTTAATATATTCAATCTTTATTGGATATTGTAACAAAAATAATTGCCATCTTACCAATCGTCCATGATTATAATCAACTTTTAAATTATATCGTATGAAACCTGTTAGGTAACTTGAATCTGTCCTTAATGTAAATTCTCTTGGTAGTAAATCAATTTTCTATTTTTTAAGAGATTTAATTGCTGCTAGAGTTTCCTTTTCATGAGTAGTATATCTCTGTTCTGTTGGAGTAAAAGTCCCTGAAATATACCTGCAAAGTAATTACTTTGGGGAATATTTAGAATCTAGTGATTCTTTTTCTTGATCCAAACTTTTTACAGCTTTCTTAGCTTTTAGATATATGTCTGAAGCATCTGTTTCTACTATTAAGTAGTCGTTTTCTTCTGGAATATAAAGTTCTGGAAGTTTTTCACATAATTCTTTAACTCTTTGAATTTGCATACTATATTTTTCTTCCTATTTCCATTCTTTTTTAGTACTTATTTTTGGGAATAAGCTTTTAGTGTATTCTGTTATATTCTTTAAAAATCTTTGATCAGAAATATAATTTATACACCCTAAAAATCTTTGTAATTATTTTCTATCTTCTATTTTATTAGGAAATAAATTTATCTTTTCTAAAACATTTGGTTGAAGTTTTAGCTTTCCTTGAGTGGATAGAATTAATCCAAGAAACTCTATTTCTTGTTTTGCTATTCTTGCTTTCTTTTTGATAAGAACTAATCCTTTTTCTTTACATCTTTCTAAAACTATTAATAATTTTTGAAGATGATCTTCTTTATCTTGTTTTGTAAAAATTAATATATCATCAATGTAAACTAAAACAAATTCATTTAACTCTTTTAGATTTTCTTCCATAAATCTTTGATAAATACCTGGGGCTTGTTTTAATTCGAATGGTAATACATTCCATTCATAGAGCAACACACTTGTTGATTCTTTTGTTGGGCAAGTAAAAGTAGTTAATTTCTTTGTTTCTTCGTCTAAACGAAGTTGCCAATATCCTGATTTTGCATCAAGAGATGAAATCCAAGTTGCTCCTTTGATTTTTTCTAAAATAGAATCTTTTCTTGGAAGTTTATGAGCATCACCAATAGCTGCTTCATTCATCTTCTTATAATTAATTACCATTCTTCGTTTTCCTCTTTTAATTTCATTATTATTTTCGACATAAAAGGCTGGAGCCGCATGAGGACTTTTACTTAATCTTATAATTCCTTTTTCCAAAAGATCTTTACATTCTAATGAGAACTCTTCTCTATCTCTTGCGGAATAAGAAATTTTATTTGGAACATTTATTGCTTTTGTAAGATCTTTTAATTTAATGCTTACTAATTCTTTATTTGTATTTTTAATATCTAAAGGGTTTTCAGCGCAAATTTCATCCAAACGTTCTTCTATCTTTGTTTCAAGATTATTTTTTGGAATATTTATCTGAAAATATAAATTTAAATAACATGTTTCTAATATAGAAAATATTTTAAATTTTAAAATCTTATCTATAGTAGTGGTTGGTATTTTTATACATTTTGATTTTTGATTTATTGAAGAATCGTGTGGGGCTTTTAAAACTATATATGTTAATTCTTGAATAAATGGATGATATAACTTTAAAAAGTTATTTCCTATGATAAAATCCATTCCAGAATCTAACATATATATAGATGGAACAATGAACCTATAATTTTGAATAAATATTTTAGCCATCTCTACTTTTTGGTTAATTTTATGTATTGATTTGTCAGCTATTCTAACTCTTAATGGTTTCTTTAATTTTTTCCAATCAAGTTTTATATTTGTACTAGCAAAGCATTGTGTTGCTCCAGTATCTATGAAAGCATTTATAAACTTTTCTGTTATTTTTATAGTAATAAATGTGGCATTATTGCTCAGTCTCCGAGTCTGTTTCTGAGACATATTCAAAAATATAGTCTAAGTTATCATCTGATTCTTCTAATGGTTTCATGAAACAAGACTTAGCAATTTCTATTTGTTTGGTAAGGTCCTTTTTATCTTTCTTTTTTGGACATTCCTTTGCATAATGTCCTTCTTTTTGGCAATACCAACATTTACAATTTTCTTTTTTGTTTGGGCAATAGTCATTTTTTGTCTTTTATTTTTATTGTTATTTCTTTTTCTAAAATACCTCTTTTTTCTCCAGTTTGGATAGTATTTTCTTTTTCTAAATTGATATTTTCTTTTTCTTTGAAAATTTTTATTAAGACCATATCTTTGAGGTATTTCTTCATTATCCTGACAGCAAATTCTAATTATATTTGCAAATCTTTTTAGAGTCGCTTCTTGCATACAACGTTCTTTTATTTCCTCTCTTATTGCAGAGGTTGCTCCACCAAAATTATTTTCAATTGTCTCTCTATTTATTTCTCTTATAAATCTTCCCATTATAAATTCATTAGCAGGATATGAAAGTTTTGTTATATACATACTAAGATAATGGTCTTTATCTTCTTCTTTTAATTTATAATAATGTATTCTATATTCACATCTATAAGATTCCACATTACATAAATCATATATCTGAATATTAGCTAAATGGTTTTTTGCTTCTTGATATTCTTTATTATAGACTTCTTGTCTATGATCTATAATATTTTTTCCAAAAAATTCTTTATATAGAATCATCATTATATGTAATATCTTGTCATAAGCTGTTGTTTTTGTTGCTAATTCTTCTATTATTTGATTTTCTATTGATGTCATATAATCTCTTACAGTTCCCTTAGTATGAAACCCTATATAATTCCAGATATCTCTTCCAGACAATTCACTAAGTTTTGGATTAGTAAAGGCTTCTAATAAAAAGGAATTCAACCAGTTCTCGAAAATTTCTTTTTCATTCTTTTTACAGTCTAAATCGAGCATTCTTTCTCCTTCAATTTCCTGGATTTTAGGAACGTATTTTGATGGTATTTTTGTGTACTTTGAATCTTTATTCATAAATCCCTTTTTAAAAGCATAATTTTCAAAACCTGTTTCCCATTTAAATTGAGATTGATTATCCTTAGATGTTCCAACTTCATTTTTTACTTGTATTGGAATTGCTGGTTCTTCATCACTTGAATAATCTAGGATGTGTTCTTCATTTTTTATATTTTCATAATTTACCAATTCTTCTTCTATTTGAAATTCTTGTTCTATAATATTATTTTCTTGAGCCATTTTTAATTGTTTAAAAAGCATTGTAACTTCTTCTAATTTTTCTTCAATATTCATAATTTCAATGGTGATTTTACTTTTAATTCTGTTATGTTGATTATATTTTGAAATTTTTCTTCTTTGGGATTCTCTTTTTCCTTATTTCTTTGAGATTTTATGGATACTAATATTTCTTCAAGCATATCTACTATAGAATTTAATTGTGGGTTAAAAGTATGATAAAAATGTGGAGAATTATTTCCATGATAACATTTTTTAGAAATTCCATGTGAAAAATAAGTTTTTCCAGGTTTTTGAAGTCCTTCAATAAAACTTATAGTAAAATAAAGATTTTGAGAAAAATCATTTTGTATTGATTTTAAGAATTCGGTGTCATTACAATTAACATTAGTTAAAATCATTAGTTTTTGATCTATTAATTTTGATAATTTAATAATTTCTTCTCTTAAATCTTCTAATTTACTTTTTTCCATTAGGTAACGCTTTTTCTTATAAAAAGCTATGGTTTTAAGTGTTTTGTAGTGAAAAGTGTGGCTTTAAAATGTATGGTTTAGGTTTTGCCACGTAGACGTCTTTAGAAAAAGTTGTTTTTGGGATCTTTATGTGAGTGGTGACTTTGTGTAATAAGTAAGATACGGAACTTTAGTTTATATTTATAACAGTTTCAATTAATTTAGTTTATATTTATTTAATTTAATTTTAGTTTGTACTGATTCTTTTTTAAATTAATCACATTTTTTAATAATATAAAATTAATAGAATAAATAAAATACTTTTTATTAATAATAACATATTTTCTCTTTATACAACTATGGTATTTAATATTTAAAGTATATAATATGTATAAACTAGTTAATAAATTATTAGAATTAAAAAAATAGTTAATATAAACTCACTCATTTTTAATTAATTATATTTTATTTTATAATAATTATAAACTTAATTATTTCTTTTTTTCATAATTATATGATATATATTAGTATTATTTTTTAATAAATATTTGGGTATAAAATCGTATAATAGGTATAAACTAATTAATAAATTATTAAAATTTAAAAATAATTATTATTTTAATATAAAAACAAAATAAAAATACTTATGATAGAAAAAAATAATAAAATATTTATTGTTTTCTGTAAATCCCGCTAAAATCGATAAATAATTAGTCAATAATTCGAATTTTAATTAGGAAAATTAAATATGCGAAACTAATATCAAAATAGGATAGAGCTCACCAAAACAAGAATTTTGATATCAATTTCGAAAATTTGGCCCAAAATTGGACCGGAAGGACCGAACCGGTTGAACCGGAATCCAAACCGAGCCCGTGGGTCCAATCGGACTTAAACACTTAAAAGAAACAGCAGCTCTCTTCTCCCTCATTAGCTGCATAGAAGGGGAGAGGAGGAGAGCTCCCTAACCCTAATCAAATATTCCGACCACCATAACTTCTTCGTTTGAGCTCCGATCGCCGCACCGTTCGCGGCCACACGTCCAGCGCGTTAAGCTCTACATTTTTATCGGATCAATTTCACTGGTAAACTTCATTTTTATTTCAAAATCTCTACTCCCTTTCTTTGGCGAAATTGAAACCCTATAGTGAAATCTTGCCCAATTTGGTGTTTTAGGTTCGAGATAGCTTCCAAAACTTGTTGGGCTCGAGCTACTACGTGTATGGGTGTGGTAAGGATCACTTAAACTCTAGTTAGTTTTTAGTTCTTAATGAAAAATATGAATGTGGATATGTGTGTGTGTGTGTGTGTTAGGGGTGAATTGAGTTATATATATGCATTGGAATTGAGAAGTGAGTATTTGGAAGCTTATTGGTGATCAAGGCTTGGTTTGTGGCGGGTTTATTTGAGCTTGGAGGGGCAGTGTTTTGCTTGTGAGGCTGTCTTGGGTGGAATAAAGTGATCGGCTAAGGTATGGTTTAGGTTTCGCGCGTTTAACATTTAAGGTGTTGTGAAAACTTAGGCTAGAAGAACCATAGGATAACTTGAATTGATTATGTGCAAAAAATGATTAGCCTTATGAAGATGTTGGATAAATTTATGGTTGAATTTGTATTGGAATTGAATGAGTAATAAAGGGTTGATTTATGTGTTGGAGGGATAACAAATGTGAAGTGTTGATATATAATAATGAAAGGTTGTTTATATAAGTGATATATATTGATATGTGTTTGTGAGTTGTTGAAGTAAAGAGTATGTATTCTTGTGATTGAGCTAGTATTGGGAGTTATGAGCAAGAGTTGTTATTGTTGAACATGTGTGCTTGAGATCATTAGTGAGGGATTGATGAAGATGTTGATATGTGTAATAAAGTGTTGATATATGTTGATATATATTGGGGGTTAAGGATTGTTGAATCGGTTAATGGCAATTTTGGTAATGGTTGTTGATGAAATGGGATGATATGTTAATGACATGCAAGTTTTGATGGTAAGGAACATGAGATTGATGAAAATGAGGTTTGGAAGCCAATTGATAAAAAGTAGATTTTTGGTGAACTTTGGAGGTCCATAACTTGCTCTCTAAATTTTGGATGGAATTGTGGTTTATTTCAAATGAAAGATGATCTTACAAGCCTTTAAACGATACCAATTTTGTGAAAAACGGAATTTTTTAGAGAAAGTTATGGACGATGGAAGTTTGGCATGTGAATTTGTGTTACAAGGTACCAAAAACAGGGTTGCAGTAGCTTTCTGGGCATTCTGGCCATTTTGGAAAAATGCACATCCACGCGTACGCGTGGTCCACGCATACGCGTGGCATGGCACTTTGATGATGCATGCGCGAGTAGCCATGCGTCCGCGTGAAAAGCTAATGCGCATGATCACGCGTACGCATGACTCACGCGTACGCGTGACTTGTTGTTCGTTCCACGCGTGCGTGTGACCCACGCGTACGTGTGGCCCCTGTTTGCTGCAAAATTAGATTTTTACTATTTTAAACCAAATTTTTACTTTTAAACCTCCATTTTCTTTCTTTTTAGACTTAGAGTATAGTACTAAGTCCAATAGCTAGTTGGAGCTAGGAAAATAAGATAACTTGGGGATGAAGTAAGAGATAAAATGATGAGTTATATAAAGGAGATGAGAAAATTAAATAAGGTTTAATGCCATGGATTGATATAAGATTATATGTTGTTTATGAAAATGAAATGGCTTATGAATAATGATATCTGAGACACAAGTTTCCCTGGGTAAAAACCGCAACTCGCCACCACGTGTTCCAGGTTGAATCTCGATAGTCTGTTGACTCTACGTCGTAAGGGTGACTGGGCACGTATGAATTCCCGGGTATGGATAACCTCATTGAGTGATTATATGATGAATGAATGTGAACTCTATGCATAGACTCTTGGGAATGCGCGACGGAGGACAATCTAAGGTTTTTGGACTTGTCGGGTTGGCTAGATAACCGACAGATGGGCCCCATCAGCCATAGGACAGGCATGCATCATGTGCATTTGTTTATTTTGATTGCTATGCATTTTCTGAGTTTGCCTAACTGTATGTATACATCCTACTACCTGCTATACTTGCTACTTGCACTATCTGCCTATTACTTGTGCGTGAATTTGTCTGGTTGCTTGTCTTTGCTGAATTATGGATGACGGAGGAACGGAGGAAGGGTGAAATGGTTTGATGTTAGGTTAGGTTTAAGATTGAGTGAGTTTAATCAGGTTTAGTATACCTACCCCTATTTATGGCTTCTGTTTAGAAATTAAGTTTTACAATTGTATGACGAAGTTCTAGGATTGCCTCTGGCATTTCCAGGACCTTATTTATTATACGCGTGGTACCTTTACCATGCTGAGAACCTCCGGTTCTCATTCCATACTGTGTTGCTATTTTCAAATGCAGGTTGAAAGGCTCCTCACTAGGCGTCTGGATTCCTGAAGCGGAGTAGTCCCTGGGATGTTTTGGTTTATTAGTTTATCTATATATGTACTTAGTTACTTAGCTTGCTCTCTAAGAAACTTGTTATTTTGTTCCTCATAGAGGTTACAGGAGAGTTAGGACTTTATTTCTGTATTTTGGGTATTTTGGGACGCTGGTATATATATGTAAATATTCTCCGGCTAGCCTTGCCTTCGCAGGCTGAGTCAGGAGCTAGTTTCATTGTATTCTTGGCTCTCTTTTCATTCTTTTGCTTATTTATATCTATAATCTTTAGGTTTCTTAGCACGCAAGTAATTCTGTTTCTTGAGCGTTGCGCTTTTTATTTTGTGATATTGTTTTACCCATTTTTCAAGGCTCCTAGTTAAGTACCTCTTCTCCTATTATAATATATATATTTCTATTTTTAGAGGTCGTAATACCTTACTATCTCAGTCTTATGACTTAAGCATAAGATTAAGTATGGTAGGGTGTTAGTGTGTTACAGTTTCTGTTTTATATTATTTTAAAATGGCTTGATTATTCTTAAAATGTTAGTAAAAATATGTATTTTAAATTTTAATTTTAAGTTTTGACTATTTTATATTTTTATTTATGTGGACTGGGTCAACCGGTTTAACTAGTAATCTACCGGTTGAATCAGTGATCTAGTAACTCAATAGTCTGACCGGTTTGATCACCAATTCGGTTCTAACAATCATGCTAATCAGTCACCACCCTCATAAAAATGTGTCTGTTTTTCTCTATAGTCACATTTTTTAAGTATGGCAAAAAAAGGCGTAGCCAAGTTACTAATTAATTACCACTCTCGTAAAAATGTAGTCATTGACCACTTTTAGCCACGCTTTTAAAACGTGACCAAAAAAATGTACCGACAGACATTTTTTTTTTTTGTAGTGTCTTGAGTACGCTTGCTCTCATGATTTCCATCCTCTTGTCTCTGCTCTGCTGTTCTGCTTGTGCTCTTGCCACCGTCATGGCGTCATCTCCAATTCCTTAGTTTGCTTCTTCTGTTGTTTTCCGTTACAAGATGAAATGCCTCTGTTCTCTTTTTTCTTTTTCTTTTTTAACTAATTAGCTTTCCAATCTTTATTATCTTATTATACTTTTCCTTCTTCAGTCGATTCCAACAAGAGAAGATTTGTGATTCCATCAATTGCATGAGACGGGCAATACGGAGAATTTATTTGGATTTAATGTTGATTTGGGATTTTGGGAGTTTTTAATTTGTTTTTAATAGTTGATGTCGTTGAAGTAGATGATAGTGATAGAATTTAAGAGATATTGTGAAGGTTATAGTAGCAATCAAAGTGTTAATGCTAGTATTGGTTATATTGTAGTATTGGGTAGTAGTGGTGGTGATTATAGTAGTTTAGAAAGGGGTAAAATTGGTGGTGAAGAGGTGGTAGTGTTTTAAGAGTGGAGATGGTGGTAGTGGCAAGGAGGTGAGAAGATGAAAAAAGGAGATGAAAGAAGTTGGTCTCTACTCTCTAGCAATGTGTTTTGTGTTCAAGAAAAATGTCGTTGTTCAACTCAGCTCAGGAATTGATTTGTCATGTTTGCAACACACTGTAGATAGTTAATGGCTACGTGTATCAGTTAATGTTTCATATTAACATTCTTTATTAGTGACCAACAAAGTTACTTGGTTTGTAATTGATTTGACTGATGCAGTTAAACCTCAAATTTTTTTTATATATTTTAAAATTTAAAAAATTAAAGTATGGTTAACCACTAAAAACATCTTTAAATTATTCAAATACGGATAAAAATACATTCAAATTTTATTATTAACAAAAATGTCTTCAAATAATTTAAAAGTGCGATAAAAATGTCCAACAGTAAATATGTATTTTCAAAAGATGCCTTAGAAATTGAATTTTGATGCATTTTTTTTGCAAATATGATTAAAAAATGAGATATTTTTATCCTTAAAATTTGGTAATTTTTCGTTAAGTATATATTTTTTGTAATTTTTTTATTAACAACCAATAATACTTTTAAAAAATCACAAAAAAATATATACTTAGTAAAAAATCACCAAATTTTAAGAATAATAATATTTCATTTTTTTAATCATGCTTGTAAAAAATCGTATCAAAATTCAATGTCTAATGTATTTTTGAGAAATACATATTTAACATTAGATAATTTTACTGCGTTTTTAAATTATTTGAGGATATTTTTGTCAATAGCAAAATTTGAGTGTATTTTTATTAGCGTTTGAATAATTTAAATGCGTTTTTAGTGTTAACCCATTAAAGTATTTAAATTTAAAAATTTTAGAGTCTTTTCTTGAATAATTACTCATATTTTAAAATTAAAAAGATTAACAAGACTAATTAGTTAATATAAGTGCTATTTCTAGATATTAAAATTTTGCATACATTTAAGAAGATCTAGTATGATGCTAGTTGGCTAGAAATGAAGTGTGTTATGATCGAATAGTAAAGAAATAATAATTCAAATAAAGTAGAAGCATTGTGATATAAATGTAGCATTATAATATGCTAACCTGAGCTACACGTATATGGCATTATGCATTGGACATTGAAAGCAGACATAAACAAGAAAATAAGAGTATATGTCGTCCAGTGAAGTTTTGACTAGATTAATTAATTAATATTATATACCATTATATTGTTAAGTGATGGAATAAAAAGTAAGAAAGGGACTATATATATAAAATTAAAGATAACTCCATGTATTATATTACTGTCATTATTTACCAAAATATTTAACAATTTTCAATTCACCACGTGAATAATCAAAATACATTATTCTGCAGTGGAACATTGAATTTAAGTAGCTGTAAGCATCATATCTTACATAATCAATTTTAACTTTTAATTTTAAGTTTAAAGTTGTGAAAATATAATAGTGTTAATTTCTCTTTTAATTTATAGCTTTTGTAAAAGACGAGGTCTATTTTTTGAGACATATTATAAAAGATAAAATTTTTTGCATGAATGAAGGAAAGGTAAGAGCGAGTGAGAATCACCAAACAAAAAGATTAGTAGATGTCTGAATTGAGGTCATTTTTTGGATTGACTAACTACTATAGAAAGTTTATCCAGGATACTTCACTAAAATTGCATCATTAATTAATCTTCTCGAAAAAAAATCAATCTTAAAAACTGATATAGAAGTGCCAAAAGGTTTTTGATAAATTGAAAACTTCTTTCATTGAAGAATCGATTTTTGAAGACATTAATAAAAATACTCTTCACTTTTGTGAACTACAAAAATGTTTCCAAAATATTTAAAATGCAATAGAAATGTTAGAGAATCATTAGAATCAATTTAGATCAATTAGTATCGTTTATGTTTATATAGCATATCTCTATATTAATTATATGATTCAAGTTGTCTCTTATTTCTAACATGGTATCAAGAGTTTAGGTTATTTTTTTTTTCAGAAACAATTGGTTTCTACCTCCGTTGTCTTGTTTTACCGGCAGTACTTTGTCCTCCGTTTTCGACTTCTTCCCGACGCCTTGGTTCGTCACCGCCGCCACCTTCGTCTTCTACTCGTTGCAAGCTTTCGAACGCCACCGACCTCGCCGCCTACCGCCGCCAGACGCGCCCTCACGCGTCGCCAAAAATCCAGTCACCGCTGCAGGTTTTCTCTCCCCAAACGCCATCCAAAACCGTTGGATCCACGCCCAGGATCAACGGTCCCAAACAGTGCCACGTGTCGTCGCCAACGCCCACGCAGATCCGCCCAGCCCGCGTCCGACCCGACTCGGACCGACCCGCATTTTCTGACCCGCTGTCAACTCCGTGCTCGCATCAACGCTGACGCGTCTCCTTCCTCCTGTCGCGTGTTGTCACGTGTCTTGCTCTACTGACGAAGCAACTGACGTGGCATCTGACGTGGCTGCTGACGTGGCCGACAGTGGGACCCTCCCTAAGGTTTTTTTGGTGAGCTCTTTCCGATTTTGCCATCTATTTCCTCATTTTCTGCTCCAAAATTGCAGTTTTATCTCCTTTTCTTGATCTCTGTGACTACTATTATGGAAAAGTCAGATGTTTTTGCTGCCACAGACAGAAAGGGTAAATTCTGTCGAAACTGTAACCATTCTGGGAACCTCTTCTCCGACTGTTCTTCTGTTAAATGTCGCACATGCCACCAGAAAAGTCATATTAGCTACCATTTTTCACAGCTGTTCTGCCGTTACTGCAAGCTCTTGGGACATTTAATTACTGCCTGCCCTACTTGCCCACCACGTTCTGATCCACTCAACCCGTCTCCTGTCTCTCTATCTGATATTGCATCTCTTCTTCAGCGTCTTCTCTCCGTTTCTGGTAATACTCCTGCTACTTTTTCGACCCCTCCGGGTAATTCTAAATGGTACTTTGACTCGGGTTGCTTTAATCACATGTCTCCGTTGCGTAATATTTTCTCGTCCCTGTCTACCACTACGAATGGACCTTCTGTCAATACTGCAAATGGCTCCCTCTTGCACGCAACACACATGGGTTCTATATCGCAGTCAACTCTTCATCTTCCTGATACTTATTATATTCTCAACTTAAATTTTAACCTTATTTCTGTTGGTCAACTTGTTGATCTGGGTTTTGAAGTCACTTTTTCCGTTTCTGGTTGTCGTGTACAGGATCCTCGGACGGGACAAATCATCGAGACTGGACATAAGGTCGGAATGTTGTTTGAACTCGAGAATCTTCATATTCCTCCTGTACCAAATCTCTGTGCTGCTTCTTCTCCCTCTACCCTTCACTTATGGCATCAACGTCTTGCCCACACCTCCTTAGGAAAACTGCGTCCTCTTGTGTCTCAGGGTGTTTTAGGTCAGGTTCCAAATGAATCTTTTGATTGCATTTCTTGCCAAACTGCCAAACAACCTACTCTATCTTTTCACAATAATTTATCTCTTGCTTGCTCTCCTTTTGATCTCATTCACTCTGATGTTTGGGACCCCGCTCCCACTGCCTCTATGGGCGGAGCTCGATACTTTGTCGTTTTCATTGATGATTATTCCCATTTTACTTGGGTTTATTTGATGACTAATCGCCATGAGTTACCTCAGATCTATATCAACTTTGCTACTATGATTAAAACTCAGTTTTCCAAGGTCATTAAGGTTTTCCGACGTGATAATGCTATGGAATACCGTGATTCCAAACTCTTAACCTTTCTTGCAGAACATGGTACTTTGTCTGAGTTTTCTTGTCCTGGTACGTTTCAACAAAATGGTAGAGCTGAACGCAAACACCGTCACATTCTTGACTCCGTCCGTGCAATGCTCCTTTCTTCTTCGTGTCCTGAGCATACTTGGGGTGAAGCTATTCTTACTGCTGTTCATGTTATCAATAGACTCCCTTCTTCTGTTCTTGGTAATGTTACTCCCTTTGAGCGTCTTTATCATACCTCTCCAGATTATAGTTCTCTTCAAGTTTTTGGTTGTGTATGTTTTGTTCTTCTTCAGCCTCATGAACATAGTAAACTTGAACCTCGGGCTCATATGTGTTGTTTCCTTGGTTATGGCACTGAACACAAGGGTTATCGTTGTTGGGATCCTCTCTCTAAACGTATTCGTATATCTCGTCATGTTATTTTCTGGGAGCATCACATGTTTTCTCGGTTCTCATCCTTTGAGTCAATTCCTACTACTCAGTCACCTTTGTTTACTAACCCCAATGTTGATCTTTTTTTTAGTGATGATTCTACAGATTCTATCTCGAGTGACCCTCTACAGCCTCCTGTTCTTCCGCCTTCTCCATCTCCCGATGATTCCAGACCGGACGATGATCCTGCTCCTACCGTCATGCCTCCTCCTCCGCTCGTTCTTCTAGGGTAAGGAATCCTCCTCCCCATCTTCTTGATTATCATTGTTTTTCTACTATCCTTCAACAACATGAACCTAAGTCATTCAGAGAAGCCTCCACAAATCCAAATTGGCAACAAGCAATGCAGGAAGAAATACAGGCACTTGAAAAGGCACACACTTGGGATTTGGTTGATCCTCCTTCTGATTAGGAAGTTGTGGGCAGTAGATGGTATACAAGATCAAGACTCGCTCTGATGGCTCTATTGACCGTTATAAGGCCCGCCTGGTTGCTCAAGGTTGTACGCAAGAGTATGGTATTGATTATGAAGAGACTTTTGCTCCTGTTGCTCGTCTTACGTCTGTTAGAGTTCTTTTTGCCATTGTCGCGGTTAAAAAATGGTCTCTCAGTCAGATGGATGTGAAGAATGCATTTCTCAATGGGGATTTGAAAAAGAGAGTCTATATGAAACCACCTCTGGGATATCCTTGTCCTGCTAGTAAGGTTTGTCTCCTTCGCAAGGCACTTTATGGACTTAAGCAAGCTCCTCGTGAATGGTTTGACAAGTTCAGCACTACCATATGCAGTCTTGGTTTTACTTCTAGCCCTCATGAGAATGCCCTCTTCATTCGTAAAAGTGAACGTGGAGTTGTTCTTCTACTTTTGATGTCGATAACATGATCATCACTGGAGATGATGTTGAATGTATCTCTGATCTCAAGGCCTCACTTCACCGTATCTTTGAGATGAAAGATCTTGGTTCTCTCAGCTATTTTCTTGGTCTCGAGGTCATCTCCACCGATGATGGCATCTATCTATCTCAGGCTAAGGCTTAGTTTGGTAAAGCTTTTACTTTTCAAAAGTAGCTTATAAAAACTAACTTTTAAAAGATGACTTTTTAAAAGTTGTAGCATTTATGTTTGGTAAATCAAATTAAAAATTACTTTTAATAATCATAAGCAACAACAATTGCATTTGGTAAAATAGCTTTTAAAATTTAAAAATACTATAATGGACATAAATGCAAGCATTAAATTTGAAAATTAGTTAACATATGAGGTTATATTAGACTTTTAAATTTTGAAAAGTACAAGCCAACTTTGAAAAGCTCTACTTTATGTGCTTTCAAAAATACCCCGATCTTTTAAAAGCTGCAAGCACAAGCACATAATCTTTTTTATTTACCAAACACAAAATGAGGAACTTGAGCTTTTAAAAAGCACAAGCACCTCTTCGAAAAGCTTTACCAAACCAAGCCTAAGTATGCTTCAGATCTTCTTGCTCGCGTTGGGATTACAGATAGTCGCATTGAGTCTACTCCTCTTCAGCCTAATGTTCGATTTACTCCTATGGATGGCACTGTTTTGGATAATCCGACTCTCTATCGACAGTTAGTTGGGGGTCTCGTCTACTTGACTGTCACCCGACCAGACATCGCCTATCCGGTTCATGTACTTAGCCAGTTCTGGTCAACTCCTCGTACTACTCACTATGCAACAGTTCTTCGCATTCTTTGATACATCGAAGGCACTCTATTTCATGGCCTTTATTTTTCTGCCCATTCCTCTTTGTCTCTTCAGGGTTACTCCGATGCTGATTAGGCTGCTGATCCCACTGATCATCGTTCTACTACTGGTTACAGTTTGTTTCTTGGCGACGCTCTCATTTCTTGGCGTGCTAAGAAGCAAACGTTCACTGCTCGCTCAAGCACAGAAGCTGAATACCGTGCCCTCGCTGACACCACTGCTGAGGTTATCTCGGTTCGTTGGCTTCTCGAAGATCTGGGTGCTCCTCAATCGTCTCCTACTGATGTTTTTTGTGATAATCGCAGTGCTATTCAGATTGCACATAATGATGTGTTTCATGAACGCACTAAACACATTGAAATTGATTGTCACTTTGTTCGGCAACGTATCTTTATTGATGTTGTTCGTCTCATTGTTGTTGGAACACTGGATCAGATTGCTGATATCTTCACGAAAGCTCATCACCTGACTCGTTTCTGGACTTTGTTATCCAAACTCAAGCTGGTATCCTTAGCTCCCACTTGAGTTTGAGGGGGGATGTTAGAGAATCATTAGAATCAATTTAGATCGATTAGTATATCGTTTATGTTTATATAGCATATCTGTATATTAATTATAGTATTCTATGCCTTTATTACTTTGATTCATTTAGCACCTATAAATACCCCTTGTATATTGTACTTTTGCCCAGACTGAATATACACAAAACACTTTCTTTAGTTTAATCTCTTGTTTCTAACAAAAATTACTCAACATTAAATATATATTTAATTTAATAATATATAAATTTAAATATTTTTAACGATTAATAACCATAAAACTATTAGAATGGAACGATTGTCTTAGTTTATTTTAACACACAAGCTAAGTGTTCCTACAAAGTGGACAAACAATGACAAAAAACAATGATGCATAGTGATCTTCATGAGATTTTCTTTTTGTTTTATTATAATAAAATTGTTATTAATTTTCTTTCCTCTCCTCCCGGTTCAGGTGGGTCCGTATTTAGTGGGAGTTGACAAATAAGACTACATAAAAAATTGTTCCAAACAATTAAACAAAACTAAAAGATAAATATAAATGTATGATTAGAAGTTTAAATATATATTAAATATAATTTTTCTTTTTTTTTTAATTATCTTATATAATTGTCTATTCCATTTATTTATATAATAAAATAAAATAAAAAATATATTTTATCCTTAATATTTTCTAAAAAAAAAAAACTTATTTCTTAGATTTAAATTGTTTTTAACCAACTTTTTTATGTCAAATTTTATCTTCTTTTTATTAAAAATATAATTATTTATATATTTTTTATTAGTTAAATTTGTGAGAATAGTAATTTTAAAACATAATATTAAAATTTTTATAATATAAAATTCTAGAATTCAATCATTATTGACTTAAAAACAATTAATATAAGGTCAATAAGAAAATTATACAAAAAATAAAAAATTTATATAAACTCAAAAGAGATTTTTACGTGAAAAAAGTATTAAAAATATACTCATTTAAACTATAAAAACAAAAATTTAATTTTTTAGAAAAAATAATTTCATAATAATCTTATTAAAAACATGGGTTAAAATTAAAACGAAAGCATCGATCATTATCAAAAACTTCTATTCTTTCTTCATCTGGATTTGGTAGCTTTGATATTTATTTGCGCTCTGGTGCAGGAAGCAACGGCCACGGTCAACAAAGAATAGAATTTGCCAATTTTGTAAGGAGTCAACAAAAAAATGATGATTGAGTCGAAGTCAAAGTTAGCTTGTCAAAGGTCAAGGCATTGAAGTGCTTGAGGTTCTCATAAGTGATAATATCCACATGTTATAAAAAATATCTTTTAAGTCGATGGAAAAAAAATAGTAACTAAAAAATCAGCAAAGAATCAGTAACTAAAAAATAGTAGTTTAAATAAGAAAAGAGTTTACAAGATAAGTTCTGTTTCTTCCAATATTTCTTTTCAAAAATTGAGAATTTCATTAAAAGAAATTAGTTTTTAATTTAAATTTTATAAAAATATAATAAAAAATACAAAAATTTTAGTTGAAAAGAAGAGAAATTATTTTGGACTTCCAAATTTGTAGTTAATGATAAGGAGGAATAATATAGAAATTTAATTTAAAAACATAAATTTTAGTTGAATAATATAAAAAAATAAGTTAAAACACATATGAATTGTTTTGAATTGTGGATTTTTTTTATAAATTAAATAATACAAAAGATAAATATAAAAATTTTATTCGCAAAAGACGGAAAGTTTAGTTGAGTAATACAAAAAGTATACTTTGTTTTTCTTTAAAAAGTTGTGTTACATTCAAAAGATTTTTATATTTTCTTCCTTTACTTCTATTCAAAAAGTTGTGTTTTATCTTCAAAAATATTTTGTATTTATCGTCATAAAATTTCTGTATTTTTCCTCGACGAATTTCTGTATTTTCTTCTTATTTTTTATTTAAAAAATTGTATTTATCTTAAAAACGTTTATGCGTTTATTACCATAAAATTTTGGTATTTATCATCAATAAATTTTCGTATTTTTTTATTTATATTTTTGTTCTTAAGGTTAATTGTTTTACGTACGTTCTTAATATTTTATTTTGATTAGAAGAAAAAATAAGACAAAATTAAAATATTAGATATATAAATAGGATGAAAAAAGTTAGAAATAAAAATAAGATATCTATCTCACCCAAATATTGAGAAATAAATCATTACTTCCAAAATAAATTTAACTGAATTGTTAAATAAATAAAAATAGTGAGGAAAAATTAGGGGTAAATACGATTTTGGTCCCTAACGTTTAGGGCTAAAATTGAAATCGTCCATCTTCTAATTTTGGATATAAAATCGTCCTTAATGTTTTTTTTGTATTAAAATCGTTCTTTTTATTAAAATTTTTAATTTAATTCCTAAACTACCCCTATTCCTATTTTAATAATAAAAGTTATAAAATTAAAAAAAAAAAAAACAAAATGCGTGTTTGGGGAGGGGGGAAGAAAATGCGTGGGGGGAGGGGCTTACGAAGGTGCAGGGGCAGGGGAGGGGACTGAAAGGGGGGGGGAGGGAGATGGCGCCGGGGAGGGGAGGGGAGGGGAAGGGAAGGGGGGGAGGGGGATGGCGCCAGGGAGGGAGCAGCTCGCTGCTGCTCGCGTTGCTACCGTCAGACCCTGTCGCCGCCGTTCGTGCTTCAGTCGCCGTTGCTGGTCGCCGCCTCGCCGCTGCTGCTCGCCGCCTCTGCTTCTTGCTTCGATTTCTTTCTGCTTCATCTTCTGCTTCTTCTTCTTCTTCTTCCCTTCTTCTTCTTCTTCTTCTTCTTATTATTGTTGTTGCTGATTTATTGCTGATTTGTGAAATATTATTGCTGTTTTCTGTTTCTGATTTGTTGATTTGGGGAAGGGGGAGACGGGGAGGGGGAGGTGACGCGGGGTGGGGGTGGGGGTGCTGGGAAGGGAAGACGGGGAGGGGGGTGACGCGGGGTGGGGTGGGGGTGCTGGGAAGGGAAAAGGGGGAGGGGGAGGGGGACGGCGGCGGCGTTGGCGGTGGTGTTGGTGGTGCTGGCGGTGGTGTTGGTGGAGGTTGTGGCGGTGGTGTTGGTGGTGGTGGTGGTGGTGGTGGAGGAAGTAATTATATTGGTAGTGGTGAGGATATTTTTGTCCAAAAAAAATAAAAAGGACAATTTTAATACGGAAAAAAACATTAAGGACGATTTTATATCCAAAATTAGAAGAGGGACGATTTCGATTCTGGCCCTAAACGTTAGGGACCAAAATCGTACTTACCCCAAAAAATTAAGAGATTGAAAGGTTGTGTGTAGTGTGTACTAAGAACAAACAAGAAAGATAAAGACGAAATATTTTTAATTTACATTTCTAGAATCAACAATTAATTTCATTTATGATATGGGAAATTAATGGATGAGAAAAATATACATAAAATATTTCACAAAATATTTTTAAATATGCAATATTTAACAGCACAATCATTTTTTAATTAACTTTGTAACTCCACTAAATGGAGGTGTTCATGAAATAAAAATATTTGAAAGATAATAAATATCAGTTTATAGTTATTTTATTTTATATTTTTAATTATTATTTACTTTATTTAATATTTCTTAATTATTGTTAAAATAATTAAATAATATTAAATATAATAGATATATAATTATGAGTATTATATATATATATATATATATATATATATATATATATATGATTTTTTATTTTAATAAATAAATTAATTATAATAATTACCAAAATAAATAATTTTAAAAATATTTACCGAAATAAATATCCTTTTCTTATCTCGTTTACACTGTAGAGATAACCGTTTCAATTCTCTCCCCACTATCCCATCAATCTTTTTGAGTATTAATTGATCAAATATATCCATTTTAATCTCTTCTACCAACCTTTTTATGTACTAATTGCATGCTAAAAGTTTGGATTATTATTGATAATATTAATATTTTTTATTATTTAAATTTTTTTTTAAAAAATACATGTATCTCCTTTATAGTGTAAACGAAATAGATACACGTTTCGCGTCTACCCGTCTTATCTCATTTATACTGTAAACGAGATACATGCAAAATTATCTCATTTACAGTGTAAACGAGATAAGAGAGGCATATTTATTTCGATAAATATTTTTCAAATTATTTATTTCGGTAATTATTATAATTAATTTATTTATTAAAATAAAAAATCTTATATATATATAATTATAAATATTAATTTAAATAAAATAATTTTGAGTTATTATTTCTCTAATATTATTGTTCATAAAAATTAAAAACTATTAAATACCTCGCCAAAAGAAGAAACATCGTCTATCTCATTACTATTAACGTCTATCTCATTACTATTAACACTTTATTTTTTTTATTAAGAAAATCAAAAGTTCTAAAATCATCATTTTTTTAAAGAGTAAAATATCGTTTTTGTCTCCAACGTTTGGGGTAAGTTTTAAAGTTGTCTCTAACATTTCAATTGTCCTATTTAAGTCCCTAACGTTTTAAAATTAACTTAATGTTGTCCTGCCGTTAGAGATCCGTTAATAGAATTGACGGCGGGACAAAATTGAGACGATTTTGAAACGTTAGGGACTTAAATAGGACGACAATGTTAAGGACGAAAACAATACATAAAAATAAATTTTAATTTAATTTTATCTTTTAATAATATTAATTTTGTACTGTACATAGTATTCAATTATTTTTTAATTACATCTAAATAAATTACACTTAATTACATTACTTTTATTTTAAATAAATTTATTTTTTTATAATTTTAAAGAATTTTAATACATTAGAGACAAAAAGTATAATTTATATTTTATTATATATATATTTTTTTTTCTTTTCTGCAAGTTTATATACTAGTCATTCTACAAACATTTCATGATAACTAAAAATCTTTAAGAGTAAAATTATAAAAAAATTAATTTATTTAAAATGAAAGTAATATGATTAAGTATAATTTACTTAGATGTGATGATGAAAAAATACTTGAATACTATGTATAGTAAAAAATTAATGTTATTGAAGGATAAAATTAAAATTTATTTCTATGTATTATTTTTGTCCCAACGTTTTCGTCCTATTTAAGTCTTCAACATTTCAAAATCGTCTCAATTTTGTCCCACCGTCAATTCTGTTAACGGATCCCTAACGACAGGACAACATTGAGTCAATTTTGAAATGTTAGGAACTTAAATAGGACGATTGAAACGTTAGGGACAACTTTGAGACTTACCCCAAATGTTGGGGACAAAAACAATACTTTACTCTTTTTTTTTAAATGTAACCATAATTTTTTTCATCCTTGGATTGTAGTGAGTAGTGGAGTGGAGTGAAATGTGGACGACAGAGAAAACCTGCTAGGGAGTACAATGAATATTAAGGATAATAAACATCTCATTCCAAAAATTTAAGCTGATTTTGAGGTTTACTAAGAATTGAACTCTTGATCTTTTGGATCTAGAACTCTAATACTATGTCATGATAACTATCATTCCAAAAATTTCAGTTGATGAGAAAAAATAACACTAATGATTATATCTCTAATACTGAATCGGACATTCTTAAACCTCCATTGTACACATTATACAAATATTCCATTAATTTCCTATACTTTTTCAATTAAAAAAACTGTAATTAAATTGCTTCGTACTTGTAAAGACTATATATCAAAATCATAAAATTGATCGATATAAGACCTATAATAGAAAAAGAAAATTAAAAATGAGATTATCTACAAGTAACCTAGCTTAGCGGCACAATTTAGATTACTGCAGGAAAAATTATCATTTCAATTTCAAATCCCAATTTAAAGAGAGCTATGAAGATTCCATTTGAAATTACAAATAATGCATATATATATTATCGAAGAAAGAGTCATAATATCACTTCTTCTCACAATTTAATTTAATAAAAAGAAGTATATGAATGTTTATATTTTTAACACGTTTTTTTATATTTAATTTTTTTTGTATTTGCGTGAATTTTTTGTATAAGATTTTTTTATTTATCTTATGTTAATTTTTTTTATGATAAAAAATTGAACCCTAAATCTTTAAATTATAAAAGTTCTAATATTGTCTCATGATATTCTTCTCTGATCTTAAAAGTTTAAGCTATCAAGAAGAAGAAATATAAATGATTATATTTCTAAAAATATTTTGAAACATGAATTCAAACAAGGAAAGCTAAGTAACCAAAAGAAGGGCGAAAACCACCGTTGAATTCTTCTATTTGAGATTGTGCAATAATATATAGTAGAGATTCTAGATTGATCTAACAACGAGACAAATGAGATGAATATTCTTTCTCAAATGTCACCATAGGTGCTACTCTCTTGAATTATTAGTATAAGACACTAGAAATGATAGTGACACATAATTGTATTATAAGAAAGAAGAAGTAGTAGTATAGGGTTTGAGGTCAATATAAATGATGATGATATGCTACATCAATTCAAAGAGAAATTGAGATGATCATCATAGTTTCCCAAAATGACCAATAATAGTAGTAATAATAATAATCCTTTCTTGTTCCATAACACAGATTTTTGGGATGTTGATTCGGACACTGCTTCCTTTGGGTTCCAATCATTGAAAACCAAGAATGATTTTGATGAGCCATTTGAGGATTCTTTATCATTTGAGATGATTGACTTCTCATTATCATCATCATCAGAATCAAGAACCCTAAAGAAGGAGAAGAATCGTGAAAAGGAAGAGGAAGATGATAAAAGAAGAGGAAGAAGAAGTTACATAGGAGTTCGAAAGAGGCCATGGGGAAAATTCGCAGCGGAAATTCGAGACACAACAAGAAATGGAAGAAGGGTTTGGCTTGGAACATTCGAGAGTGCTGAAGAAGCTGCTTTGGCTTATGATCAAGCTGCATACTCCATGAGAGGCTACTCTGCTCTTCTCAACTTTTCTTTCCAAAGGGTCAAAGATTCTTTGCAAGGAATCATCATGGATTCTGATTCCAACAACAAACACAAACCCTTTTCTTCTTCTTCTTCTTCACCTGCACTTGCACTCAAAGAGAGGAACTCCCTCCAAAGAAAATTGTCATCATGGTCCTCAAAGTCTAAAAACAAGAACAAAAGCAAGGAATCATCATCATCATCATCATCTAAGGAATCTTCATCAACTACTACTGCTAATAGTAATGGTGGTGTCATGGTTTTAGAGGATTTGGGAGTTGAATATCTTGAGCATCTACTAACCATTTCAGAATCTCATCATCAAAACACAAGCCCTAACTACTATTGCAACAACAATGAAGTCTTGTTCCACTCGTCAGGTGCGATCGTCTACAATGATCCAACAATAGTGTAGTATCTATAAGAATAGAAATAAAGCTGGTTAATTAAGTTTTTAAACAAAATTTGTATATTCTATTACAAAATTCTATTATGTATTGGATATATTATAATTGTAGAATCTATAATTTTATCTTATCCAAATATATAATAGAATCTTATAACAGAATAAACCAGTTTTATTTTATTTAGAGATTAACTAGCCAATTTTATCTCTATTTATTATAGTATCTTATTGTAAATTATATATATTTCACTAAATTTCCTCTACCTTTTCTTTCTTTTGGTTTCTATAAAAAGAATAAATAAAATGTAGAACTAGGGCATGCATGCCCAAAAAATAGTTCCCTTTTAATAATAGGTCTTTTCTTCTTTGTTGATCCACTTGACAAAGAAATGTTGTCAAATTGTTGTTATACAGTTATATAATAAACCTACCATGCATTTGGCCCTCATCTTTATTAGTTGAACTCAACTTGTTCTCCAAAATTGGGTGGTTCCTCCCTTATATAGTTTGCTTTTGCATGCATATCATGCTTTTAAACTGCATTTCATCACAACAACAAATACAACCATATTAGCCATAGTATTATTGTTTTGGTATCTATCATATCATATTAGAATTATTGTAGTGGTAATATGAGATCAGACAACTTTCATGTGCTTTTTTTTTTAGTTTTTTTTTTCTTAATTATGATTGTAACTATAATCTAAAATCATGGAATATATTCTTGCTGAAATATGTTCTTTATCTTATATAGACTTTAGTGTTTTTTTTTTTTTTTTTTGGAAGAAAACTCAAGTCATAAATCAACAAATGGTTTCAGCATGCAAATCAACACATACAGCAAATGCATAGTGCTTTATAAGCATTCAACAAGTACCATTACTTACTTACAAAGGTCATAGTTTGATGCTTCTTCAAAAAAGCTAAATTATTCGTTAGCTACGTATGAATGATTATATTATCTAACATGATTTTTTATACAAGAGCTTTTTTTAAATTTAAAACTTAGTGTGATTATGCATCTATCTATTTTTTTCTATACTAAAATTGTATCTTTATTATTTAGAAGAATATGAAAAATTAAGAATAAAAATCTAAACCTTTTAGTCAAAAAACAATGCTAGAATCTTTCACATTAGTGATAGATATCAGTGTTAGCAATGGAATTAGCAACAGATATTATCTGTTTCTAAAATTTAAGAAAAACTCACCTTTCTATTTTTCTATCGCTATTTGATTTAAATTTATTGCTAATTATGTCAATAGAAAAATATGCTCCTAAAATTTATCGATAATCAAAAAGATTTTAGTAGGAGAAGTTTCCAGATATTATGTTATAAACTCATCTATCTTAAAAGTTTAAACTTAAAAACAGAGACACGTGAATATAAATAAATACATTATCTACATGAAATATCATATTTTATAAAATTACAGTGCACAGTTTCTATTTAAAAGAAAAATAGTGCACAATTGCAACTGTGGCTATTACATAATGTTTCACAATTATCGCACCAAAGCATCACTACAATCACAATTACAACCGTAATTTAAAATCATATATTATTGTCAGAAAATCACTTATTATCACAAAAGTTCAAACTATTAGATGCCATTATATATCTAATTCATCCTGCTATGCAAAAGTATATGTATATATTTTTTTAGAATTTGAAACATGTATTTTATATAGATCTATCTTTTACCCAAAAATTCTATCGATATTTTAGTCATAAAAATTCTATCACTTAAGTTTAAGTTATTACGTAAAAGCATATGAATAGATGAATGTATATAAGTTCTATCAATCTTTATTTATTAGTTATACTCATATATTTATTGAAAGTTTAGAAAATAATTTTTTATTATCTACAATAAGATAAAGACGTTCAATCACATACCTGTGGTAATATATATAACAGCTCGGAGCCGGTATTTTATTCATTGCAATGCATTTCCAAGAACATAAAATAATAAAAGCAGAAACTTAGCATAAACACAAATCAAGTGCTTGAAGCCAAGATATAAACAAATTAGCACCCATATATATAACAAGAAAAGTATAGCTAGATAATGAAAATACTAAATAATGTGAACAATAGATATATCAAATGTTCATTTCATTTCATTAGGTATATGGATGGTTATTTTAATATTAAGATTTAGGTGGATAATTTAGAAGTGTAGTGTGTTTTTATTTAATTGATGGTTGTTCATGTTATTTAAGATGATTATTGTTTACCTAGCACTCCCCCTCTTCATACTCACCTAAGAAGTCGTGGATTCGAGTCTCTCTATCTTTGGTTAAAAAAAAAATTAAAGGCGCCACCACATTCAACTTTATTCCAATATATACAAACAATGCAAATCAATTCAAGTATTCTATAAGGGCTGGCATCAATGTAATCATGATTAATTAGCCATAATTAATTAATTAAAGAGGCTGTGTACATAAAAAATTAATAATTAAATCAACTACTATATAAATATATATGTTATTTAATTTATTTTTAATATATATTTTATAATTTAACATATATTTTACATAAATAATTAATTTTATTAAATTTTTATTTTATTTTTATTTATTATTTTATTTTTTAAAATAAAATTTGTTATGTTTATCTTTTTTAAATTAGTTATACTTATCTTTTTTTAACAGAATCATGTAAAGATTTTGGTTATTTTAGTTTATTTTAAAAAATTATAATAATATACAATAAAAAATTTTTATATTTTTTTTTTATTCTTTCGTAATTTTATTAAATTTAGTGACTGATTTTTTATATACCTCTAACGTAATATATAATTAATAAATAATTAATAAGCACAGTGTATATCCATTTCAATAAATGCATCAAGAAATTAGAGTCACTGAAAATTATTGATCCTTAGCTTGAAAAACCTTAGAGTAGTGAATGTTTTCATTAGGCCAAATTTAAAAGACCTATGTATCCTTATCGTTCTTCAGAAATATGAAATATCTGAACACTTTTACTCAATATCAAAAAGTTAGAAATTATTAGATGGGAAAAAATCAAACAATGAGGAATTCGTTGCATGTATATATATTTCATCATTAAGATTGAGAAAACAAGAATTGATCTTCTTGTCGGAGTTATATATAGCATCAATATATATCAGGCACAATATTTTTTATAAACTAAATTATCCTCCATATATGTATCTAATAATATATTTTAATTAAGGTGAATTTGAATTCGTATTCTAACATGGGTTGCTATTTATGAATGTTGATTAATTTTAATGAAATTTCCTACGCCCAATGCCAAATGTAGAAATTGTAACACATATATAAACTTATCAATCTTTTAATTTCCAACCAATTTTGAATCAACAGGATAATCCATATATAAAACCAAAGTATTAAACACAAAGCTATATGTTGTCATCACTATATATGTGTATGTATGCTAATATAAATAATTTGAATGAAAAAAGAAGAAAGAAAACTAAACCTACCTCTTAATAATGTAATCGATCACCATTATCGTATATCGCTAGCTTGTCCAGCATCTTTCCCTCAATAATTTTGTACTCCTCAATTAACGTACCTTGAAAGCATTCCATCATTGATATGAATCTTTGAGAAATTCAAAAGATGATTGAAGAGGGGTTTTATGTGCGAAAGGTAGGGTTTAGCGAACACAGATCTAATTGAGAGAGAGAGAGAAGAAGAAAATGAGAAGGAGAGAGTGAGAGTCACGAAAATGAAATGCCTAATACTAATATAACCACATACACCTAGCTACCTACTTTATAATTCATTATATTATCTTCTGTACGGTTATTGAAATTTTTAAAATTAAATGCGATATATATGTTGACACTTAATATTAATACAATTTTAGTAGGGGTGGCAAAGCGGGCCGGTCCGCCCCAACCCGCCCCGCCCCGCTTAAGCCCGCCCCATAAACGGGGCGGATCGGCCCGTCCCGCCAACTAAAATGGGTTCAAAATGCTAGCCCGCTTCTTTTTTTTTTTTTTAAATAAAATTCATTAAAATTAACAAAAAAATAATAATTAAAAAATTAAATACAAATAAAAAATAGTCAAATTTTTTTACCATTTTTTTAATTTTTAACTTCAATAAAATTGTTCAAAATAATATTTGTCAATAGAATCATCTTTATTTTAAAAAATAAGTCACATAATTTGAGCATATATACGAAATTATAAAATAAAATAAATAAAGTTAATAACTAAAAGAAGAATAAAAACAAAAAATGAAAAAAAGTGTTTAAAATTCTATAATTATTAATTTTATAATAATAATCACTCTTTTATTTAATAAAAATCTTCAGCCCGGCGGACCGGCCCGCCCCGCCCCGCCAAAACCCGCCAATTTGGCGGTGCGGGTTTGGCGGGTTTTTTTAATTTGGCGGGCTCTAAATCCTAGCCCGACCCGCTTTTTTTAGCGAGTTTAGCGGATCGGCCCGACGGGCTCGACCCGTTTTGCCACCCCTAAATTTTAGGCTTATTTATCCGGTTAGATTTTTACAATTTCATAAATTTTTAATTGAATTTTTATGATTTCAAAATAGAAAAGTATATGGAACAACTCCAAATCAACCAAAAATAGAACAACTTAATTAATTATAAATATAGTAATTAGTTTTATTTATTTATGATTTAAAATATTGATTATTATTAAATGTTTCACCACATTCAAATTAGGAGGAGATACGTTCAGTATCATTGCAACGTGAATCACGGAAACTGATTCAATTAGCGTCTGTCTCTTCACCCTCCTTCCCTCTCCAAATGCCTAAAACATGATAAATCAGAAAATAGATTTAGAACCATCCAATTTATAAAGAAAAGAAACATCCTAATGCCTAGCATAAGCACCATATACGTAGAGGTTTTGAATTCACCCAAAGGCATTTGGCTGATTTTTTGCTGGTACCCTCTTGATTCCCTAGCATTGTTGTTTCAAAATTTATAATTAGGGTAGAGTATATTTTTTGTTTTTGAAATTTGTTAAAAATTTTAAAAATATTTCTAAATTTTATTTTGTTTCAGGTTTATTCCAAAAGTTTTTTATTTCTATTATATATATCCTTGACAGCTAATTTTTAAATTCAACAACAATTTTACAAAAACAACCATTAACACAAGTAAATCAGAGATAGTTGTCATATATTATTGATAGATAGTCCTAAATTTTTTGAAAATTTAGCTGTCATGGATATATTTGATGTAAATAAAAAATTTTTAGGACAAAATTAAAACAAAATAAAAAATATACTTTATCCCTTATAATTATATCATATAAAATAAAAACTTTCAGTTAGATCTTTATTATTATCTGTTTTTATAAAAAAAATAATATTTTTAAAGGTAATTACTAATTGAACAATATTAGGAACCATTACTTTTTATCAACATTAATAAACACTTTTAGTTAATATTTTATTTTTATACTATATATTAAAAATTAGAGTTTGATGTGTAAAGTTTAAAAATAATTAAAATTTAAGAGATATAAAAAAACTTAAAATGTTTTAAAAATATGAAAAAATAAGAAATAAAATGAATTCAGTCATCTTAACATTAATTTTTATTTATAATTAAAAAGATAATAAATTAATTCTTAATACATATATTAAAGACATTTTGATTAAAAAAATTAAATAACTCATATTTTGAAAAAATTAAATATTAGGAGTAATGAAGGAGAGAAACCAACTAAGTACAAGATAGATAAAGTAAGAAAAACTCTTAAGGAATTAATTATGGTACCACTCAACTCTAACTACCCATAATGTGGGTTGCAATAAAAAGGTCTAATAACAAAAAAAAAATTCCTAAATCTAACTTAAAATTGAAAAAAATAATAGTACATTGTTTATTCTGCTGTCTTTCTCTCCCACCATAGCACCCTCTATTGCGATTCACAGCTCTACTAACTACCGCCGCGCCTTCCTTATCGATTTGCCACCCCCAAGATCATTGCAGCGCCCTCCCCCGAGCCTTCCCTCGCGCTTCGCAATGCCGCTGATCACCGCATCGCCCTCTCCCTCGCAATTCGTTGCGCACAAGACCACCACAGCTCCCCCCTCCCGATTTACAGCACCGCCGACTGCCGCAACGCCCTCCTTTTCGCTATTCGTTGCACTTAGGACCACCTCATCGCCCTCCCCTCATGATTCCCACCGCAACCCACCACTGTAGTGTCTTCTCCTTCGTAAGCATAGCACTGCTGATCACCACAACGCCCTCCTGTAGTGCGTTCTTGCTTTTGTTTTATTCTTTTCTTTAATGGTTTTGTCGAATATTTCTTTTCGATTAAATGGATATTTTTTTTGCAGGATTTTGTATGTTTCTGTCCATGATTTTTTATGTGAGTTATTGGATATTTTTTTTCTAAGTTTTGGTATGTTTCTTTTCGGGGGTGTGTGCTTTTTGTTTTAATTTTTTTAACTATTTTTTTAGATGTTTCTCTCTGATTAAATAGATGTTTCTTTTATATAATTTTTAACGTTTTTCTAAGTAAATAAATTATTTTTTTATTTAGGTTACTAGATGTTTCTTTCCTAGGTTTTAGGATATTTCTTTCTAATAAGTAGATCTTTTTTTATTCGGGTTACTGAATGTTTTTTTTCTAGGTTTTTGGATATTTCTTTTCAGGGGGAGGATGCGGCGGCAGCGCGTATTTTTTAAATTCAAAAGTTTTTAAAATTTAAAAGGTTGGCTCAAGTTGGTTGGTACCCTAATTTGTTACCTAACAAAGTTGATAAAGTAACTAGCGAAAGATAAGTAGGTTATTCTATTATTACTGTTGAATTGACGCAAATCTATCATGTAAATTGCTAACAAGTATAAATTATAACACTCACTCTAATGAATGGATTGAATAATCCTTCTCTCTCAACATGAATCTTATCACTCCCTCCTAATTAAGTCATCTGATCTCTCACTTTATTTCTCTCCTTCAATTATTTTTTTCTTCAAATTCTCCAATCAATCTATGATAACTTTCATGGTATTAGAGTATTGCTTCTGATCTATGAAAACTACAAGTCATACCACTACTTCTGCATCATCATTAAAAGTTTCAATCAAGAACATATCCTTCAAATTGGATGAAGACAACTTTGTTCCATGAAAATATCAAATTCTAGTGTTCATTAAATCCAATTAACTTAAAAATAATCTTAATAGAAAAAAATTCTAAAAAGTTATGAATATGAAGAAGATGATGCAACTGAGATTAAAACACAAGAGTTTTTAGAATGGAAATAAGACAATCAATTTCATTACTAGAAATTCAAAATTTCTACAACAGATCAAAATGTTTTAAAATTAATTTTCACCTTTGAGGGATTAGAGTGGTGCAGAAACTTGCTCTTATGGTGATGTAGGAGCATAAATTTTATACTTGTGTTGTTAATTAAAGTAATCTAGTTTAATTTATATTATTGTGCTATGTGATGTATTAGTCTCATATTGCCTAATTTATAAAGACTTCCTCATTAATATAAATAACCCATGTATTCTCCTTCACTTTTCAAGTTGAGTTGATTGAGATATATTTATAATAAGCTTTGTATTTATTTTTCTTTAGTCTCTTTTAAAAGTAAGAGGTGTATCTTTGGCTTGGCCTACTAACAAGGTAGGTTCTTGACTATTTCACATTGTGGGGTTATTAACCTCGCTAAAATTGGTGAGTCAAACGACATTCCAACTGACATTGTGGGGTTATTAACTTCGCCAAAATTGGTGAGTCAAACGACATTCCAACATCAGTTTAGTATCAGAGCAACATCGGTCATCACCTTACTCCAGTAAAAATTTATTTGCTTTGTGGCAACGGGTCTTTGGCAGAGTTAATAACTCAAGTTGACCTTTGAAATTTGAGATCAGACTCAAATTGACCCCTAAAATTTTAGTCGACCCAAATTAGATCCTAAATTTACAACAATAACTCGCGTTAACTCCTGGGCTAATCTCTATTATGACGTACTAATTTGGCATGTTAGTTTATTACGTTAAATAAAATAAAATGACATTAATTTACATTGGCGCTTAATCTTCAATGAAATGATATTGTTTCACACAAATGAGATAAAACACTTCTCATTTTATGATATCAATAGTGAGAAAGATATACATTTTATGTTAAACAACATAATTTCATTGAAAATTGAATGCCAATATAAAGCGATATCATTTGTTTTATCTAGCATGGCAAATTAACATGCCATTAGCACCTCATTAACGGAGATAAATTTAGGGGCTAACGCGAGTTTTCATTGTAAATTTGGGGGTATAATTTGGGTCGACTAAAAATTTTAAGGATCAACTTAAGTTTGACCTCAAATTTCAAGGGCTAAATTGAATATTAACTCGTTTTTGGCGTGGGTGGTCTTATTGCCATTGCAAGATGTCATCAGTGCATGTTGTTCGTTGTGGAGTTTCAGTTAATATCCTTCATGTTCTCTTAATTTCTTTTGGTTTCTATTTTTGTGCGATGGTTATTCTTGGTGTATCATCATCATCATTCGTGCATTTCCATTATTATGCATCATCATAGCATCGAAGAATCAGAGTATCATCACCATTGCATCACTATTGGTGCATAGTGCTCAACATCATTGTCACATCCCCCCTGCGTTTTGACATCGATATAGTAGTAAAAGATGGATCCAAAGAATAAAATTACTCAAGAAATTCAAATGGAAGAGCATGACACAGCACAAGTCACAAAGCTAAAGACTTATGAATCAAAGTTTATATTCCTGAGTTAAAAGGGAGGCTTCAACTAGATGATTTCATCGACTGAATTTGCATAAATGAGAAAGTATTCGAGTTAAAAAATATTCTAAATGACAAACATGTGAAGCTTGTAGCAAACAAGCTAAAGAAGCATGCATCAGTGTGGTGGAAGAATAATATAAAGTGTCATCAGAAAGAGAATGAAAAAGAAAGATCAAGACACGGGATAACATGTGTCTGAGATCAAGCGCAAGTTCCTTTCTAACTATCATAGGTAATACACATTCATCAAATTGCACAATCTGAAGCAAAAGTCATTGTCTATAGAAGAATATACATGGAGTTCGAAGAATTGCTTATAAAGCCTGACATTCATAAGCTTAAAGAACAAACCATTGCTCGTTATATTGGACGAATGAACACAGAAATTTCTAATGTTATCCAACTGCAACCATATTGGACTTTGGATAGTGTCATTAGACTGAATTAAAGATTGAAAAGCAAAGAACACAGAGGGATACTATTCAGTCACCGACGGAAAAAGTGGTCATACCCGATGGTCAACAAGAAACAAAGGCAGCTTCTTTTAAAACTTCACAAAGCAATAAAGAGCGTGTGTCATCAAGCAAGAATTACTTCAGATGTCAAGATTTTGCACACATTGTTGCTGATTTTTCAAACAGAAGAGTTATTACTCTTGTCAAGGAAAAATTTAATAAAGAATAATCAAGGAATAAGAGAAGGAAGGCGAGGTTGACTATAATATTGAAGAAGTTTCAATCAATTATAGAAAAGCCTTAGTAGTTCGTCGTAGCTTGAATATTACAATGCTAATAGAAGATGAGAATTGGCATCGCCACAATATCTTTCACATAAGATGTATTGTTGAACAGAAAGCTTGCAAGTCATCATAGATAGTGAAAGTTGTGAAAATATTGTTTCACATTATATGATAGACAAATTGAAGCTTCCAACTGAGTTACATCCTTATCCTTACAAGTTGCATTGGTTAAAGAAAGACAATAAAGTCAAAGTGACAAAGCATTATTGTGTCCAATTTTCTATGAGGAGTAAATACAAAAATAAAGTATGGTGTGGTGTGATGTCAGTACGATGGATGTGTGTCACTTATTTTTAGGACCTCATTGACAATATAATTGCATAGTTATTCATGATAGTTTCAAGAACACATACTCTTTTATCAAGGATAGCATGAAGATTATATTAACTTTATTACAACATGTAGATGGTAAAAAAAAGTCAAGTTGAGCTATACTTTTTCACATCTTTCAAGACCAAATACACTCGTCGATGGTATCTTCCATTATTACAAGTCGAGCTATTTTCAACCCAAAGTTGATAATGCAAGAGCTCTTTCCAACCTAGAGATAATTATGCAGGAGCATAAATTTTATGTTTGTGTTAATTGAAGTAATCCAGTTTAGTTTGTATTATTCTGCTATGTAATGTATTAGTCTCACATTGTCTAGTTTATGAAAGTTTCTCTCTCCCCAACTAATATAAATAACTCATTACCCATATACTCCTTCTTTACTTTTCAAGTTGAGTTGATTGAGATATATTTATAAAATCTCTAAACTTATTTTTCTCTTGACTCTTTTGAGAGTAAGAAATATATAACCAACCAAAATAGGTTCTTGGCTATTTTACCATAATGGAATTATTAACATCTCCAAATTTGGTGAGCCAAACAATGTAATGGCATCATATGGTGTATATACTTTCTCATGAGACATACATTCTCATAAAGCCAGTCTCACAAGTAGTCTTCCTACACTTCCGACTCAAATAGAGAGTGGATGATTCACCACCCATCAGTTTGAACGAGGATGTTATAACTTATGAGTAATGAAGGAGAGAAGTCAGTTAAGTAAGGGGTGATAAATGGACTAGCCGACTCCACCATGAGCTCATCTCTTAGCGAGCAAGCCTGTCCCGCCTCGCCTAACTTAATGATTTGAAAACACAACCCCACCATCCCATATAATGGCAAGCTGCCAGAATGGTGGGCTTAGCCCGCCATCACATTTTTTTTTATTTTTCAAAATCATAAAAGACAGGAAGAGAATAGAAGCAGGTCAGAGACAAAATAAAAGATGGTAGACAGATGCGAGCAGAAGCGACGCCAACCAGAAAAGGTAGTCTTTCTACACTTCCGACTCAAATAGAGAGTGGATGATTCACCACCCATCAGTTTGAAGGAGGATGTTATAACTTATAAGTAATGAAGGAGAGAAGTCAGCTAAGTAAGGGTGATAAATGGACTAGCCGACTCCACCATGAGCTCATCTCTTAGCGAGCAAGCCTGTCCCGCCTCGCCTAACTTAATGATTTGAAAACACAACCCCACCACCCCATATAATGGCAAGCTGCCAGAATGGTGGGCTTATCCCGCCATCACATTTTTTTTATTTTTCAAAATTATAGAAGACAGGAAGAGAATAGAAGCAGGTCAGAGACAAAATAAAAGATGGTAGACAGATGCGAGCAGAAGCGACGCCGACCAGAAAAGGTAAATGCAAGCAACGGTGATTAGGGAGATAAGCATAGATCCAAGAAGAATAAAAGCGGTGGTGGTAGATCTTAAAAAGGATGAAGCAGTGGCGAGTAGCGCTCGAGAATGGGGGAAAGGCAGCAAGCAACAATAAGGCGATAGCAAGCAGAAGCGAATCAAAAGAAAAAAAAAGGGTAAAGGAGAGAGCAATTTAAAGACTAACTAAAGAGAGGGGAGATGGTGTTTTAAAAAAAGAATAGATGGGAAAGGGAGACGGTCCTTAAAAAAAAGAATAGAAAGGAGAAAGAAGTGTTGTAAAGTTAAAAGAGTGGAAATAAAAGGAGTATTGAGTTGAGTTGGATTTTTCATTTTTTTTAAATTGAAATGAATATTAGATTTGTGTGTGTTAAACTAAAAAAATTACAAGAGAAGTAGTCACTTACTGGGCTTGCATGCCCTCCCCATCCCGTAAAATCATGCGAGCTAAGCGAACTTGTTTTGTTTTGGCGATCACAAATGTTTAACCTAGTCCACATCTTTTTGGCAAGTTAAGTAGATTGACCATTAAGATGGGACCTGTTTATCACCCTTACAGTTTAATTAAGTACAAGGTAGTAAAAATAGTTAGTAAAAATTAAACAGTTATTTTGTGATTCAATTAATGTTAAAATGGCAAAAATTAATCACGTGCCTTAATTCTTTCTTTCAGAGAGATGAGAAAGCGAGAGAGAGCGAGAGCGTGAGTGGAAAACACAGGGAAGGGTAGATCTAGGGAACATGGCAATGATCCTAGGGTTTGGAATAGAGAAGAGTATCGGCGGCTAGAGCATGAGTCCTACTCCATTTTTGTGAGCAACATTCCTGAAGATATATCAAAGAGAGAGTTATTCCAGTTGTTCAACTGGACAGGACGCATCAATGATATTTATCTATCCTGAAAATAAAAAAGTGGTAAGATATACATCTTTGCTTTCATTGGATATACAACAAAAGGAGGGGCGTTGAAAGCTATAGCGGAAATGAATCGACTGATACTGAAAGGTAAGGTCGTCTTTGTGGGAGAGACTAAGTACAGAAGAACGTCAGAAGCAACAAACATACCTCACAAAACCACATGACTCAGAAGCCACACAGAGAATTAGTGCAGAATGGTACGTTGTCAGAGGGACATGCTTTACGGATGGAGAAGATCCGAAAGGACCCGCATGGAAATGGTTGGACGAAGAAGGTAGAAGTGAAAGTGGTAAAGGAAATTTTGGAATGGCTGCAGCGAAGTCTGGTTGGGGGCACGACAAAGCCTATTAACATTGGATCTCTGAAGGAAGTGGTTGCGAAGAACTTGCCCAATGTCATCCAAGTTAGGGAAATAGGAGCATACAAAGCTCTGCTGACCTTTGATAGTGCTATGCATGCTGAAGAGGCGTACAACTTGTACATGAATCGCCTCCTAAATTTGTTCCACAGTGTATGGAGATGGGAGGAGTCAGAGCATAGTGAAACCCGTAGGGTGTGGCTTGAATTTTTTGGGGTTCCATTACATGCATGGTCTATTGACACATTCAAAACAATAGGAGGCCAATGGGGTGAAGTAGTTGAGTGTGCTAGAGAGACAGAATTGTGCAATTCTTTCACTGTAGGTCGCGTGCAGATTGATACGTGCATAATGGAAGTCATTCAGGAATGGATCCATATAACAGTCGATTCTGGGGTTTTAATGTATTGGTGAAAGAGGTTGGACATGAGGCGTGTACATTACAGTGCACAAGAATACCTAGTAATGAAGGGCTAATAAACTGTGAGCGAAGGAACTATGGTAACACAAGTACAAGCCTAGGAGTGGGTATACGGCAGAGACATCAAGCAGGACCGTCACATGCGGGTGCTCAACACGAAGACATGCTATTGCAGGTAACATGGGAAGAGGAAGAAGACAAGGGTAGAATTGTAATTCCCTCTGTAATTTTGAACGGATGGTCTAATGACCGTAATTACCGCAATAACTTGAATATCGTAACGTATCAATCAGTCAAGGGTGATAATAAAGGTGTGCCTGATGTTGGGGGAGGGACAGTTATGAGTGAGGAGGCAGATTCTGAGAGGACAATTAGTTGTGCTCCTAATGGGCTAGAGAGGGGATCCACTAAAAGGAAACAAAAAACAAACTCCCAAAGCTTAGATTGGGCCAGCCGAAATAAAATTAGAAAGAAGGGGAATCAAGTGTTGGACCCAGTCTCAACTGAAGGCAAAGGTCAATCTCCTGGGCCTGCGCGGGGGAGTCTGGATCCGGGTCGGGAAGAATGCTCTTCGTTCAATAGAGTGGGAGAACGGGAGGGAAGCCACACGAACGGAGCAGGCTGCGCTAAGGGGGTAATCGGGGGTCTTCTTGAGGGTGACGGCGGCACGATCATCGAGGTTGGCCAAGGGGGCAGTCGGCGGGCAGCAGGCAAAGGTCACAGCGGGTTTGCACGCACAATGAACAGCGAGCCAGCCAGGACAACTACGACCGGTTATGGATCTGCGGTTGATGGCGAGGCTGAGGGACTTGATGTGATAACACATTATGGGGATAACGATGATATGGAACCGAATCAAAGGCGAGCTGGCGAGCTTAGTGTCTTGAACGACATGACTGAGGAGGAAGGAAAGATGAAGGATGATTGTAGCCTGCAAGTGGGGAACGTGGGACCAGTGCTTGATGAAGCAATCAGTGACCGCCTTGATCAGAATGTCGGTGGTGATCAAAATTTTATTCAAAGTGGTAGAAGGAGAGGTCCTGGGCATGATAAGGGGGCCTTGAAGGGAATGAGCTTGGGAATGAGACAGGTGGGAATGCGGCGGAGGATAGTGACACGCAGTGCTCGAAGCTGGATGAACAGTAGCTGGAGAATCGAAGGACCTGGGAGCTTGTAACGGAGTTTGGCGCTATGCTGGTCAATGAGGAGGATGACATTATGGCAATGCTCCAAGCGCAGAACGAAAAAATAGAACGCAAAAGAAAAATGGCGAAACATAAGAAAAAACTGAGACGATGCAGACCCAAACACAAAAACAGGTGTGTTAAAAGAATTTTAAATGATTTTTAGCTCTTGGAATATTAGGGGGTTGCGAGGTGATAGAAAGATAAGAATGGTGAAGAACTTTAAGAATAAACATATATTAGATCTGTTGGGTTTGGTTGAGACTAAAAAATAAGTAGTAACCAGATATGATGTTGTACGAATTTAGGGGCAAGATGGTGCAGGGTGGGAATTTGTAGGCTCTGATGGTGCAGCAGGTGGGCTTTTGTTAATATGGGATGAATTAGTGTTTAAAATGAATAACTGTTACAAGGGGGAGAAATGGTTGTGTGTTGAATGGGTCCTGGTAAAGAATAATTTCAATTGTGCTTTCTTTCTGGTCTATGGTGCACATAATAGGGATGCGAAAATTCAGGTGTAGGAGGAGCTGAGTTACATGACTGGTTTATGTCAAGTTCCTAGTTGCTACATGGGAGACTTTAATGAAATAGTACATGTAGACAAAAGGCAAGGTACTGATGTTCTACCTAGGTCGGCAGAGGAATTCAAGGGTTGGATACAAGATATGCATTTAGTAAATTTGCCACTCACAAATCGTAGGTTCACATGGTTTCGAGGACATTCTTGCAGTTGTATAGATAGAGCTCTGGTTAGCTTGGAGTGGTTAGAGGAGTTTCCTCAGACTCAGATACGGGATGGACCAAGGGATTTATCATATCACTGTCCTGTAATAGTAGAAGACATGAAGCAAAAGGGAGGACCAAGGCCGTTCCGAAGCCTAGATTCCTGGTTTACATATGAAGGCTTTCTCAGAATGGTTAAAGAGGAATGGAGAGGTTTGGGGGAGATTCAGTTCACAGACAAGTTGAAGGCATTGACAATTCCATTAAGGGGATGACATAAGTCTAATTTTGAAGATATGGACAACAAAATTATGAAATTTAAGGAAGAAATTAAGAAGATTGACGATTTGGTGAAAATGGAGTGTATGATGGAACGATGGAGGCTAGAAGGAAGGCGCTGGTTACTTGCTGTGAGAGGTGGTATGTTAGGAAAGAAATTCATTGGAAACAGATGTCTCGATCTCGGCAAGCAAAGGAGATGGACAAAAATACAAGATACTTTCACAATATAGCTTCAGCAAGAAGGAGGAATAATAGGATCGATACACTGTTAATCAACGGCAGACTGATCAAGAATCAAGCTAGAATAAAAATTGCTATTTGAGGATACTACAAGGAGTTATATCACCAGGAAAGTTCTCCTACGATAGGTTTCAGGGATGGCTTGGTGGGTAGGATAGAGCAGGAAGAGTCTGCAAATCTGGAGGCACTGCTAACGGTGGAGGAGATCAGAGAGGCTGTGTGGGATTGTGAGTCTTCTAAGGCACCAGGTTGTGACGGGTACAACATGAATTTTATTAAGAGGTGTTGGGGGTGAGATTAGGCCTGAATTCACAGCAGCGGTGATGGGGTTCTTTCAGACTTCAAGGCTGCCGACGGACTCCAACATCACTTGGGTGGCGTTGGCACCTAAGTTCATTAGGGCAAGGGAGATTAAAGATCTGCGACCTATCAGCATGGTTGGGTGCGTATACAAGGTTATTTCCAAGGTTTTGGTTAGGAGGATGAGATCAGTGATGCCGGCATTAGTTGAAGAAACTCAGAGTGCATTTGTAAAGGGAAGAAAAATATATGATGGGGCACTGATCGCATGTGAAACTGTAAACTGGCTTAAACTGAGAAAAAAAGGGGCAGCATTAATCAAGTTAGATTTCCAAAAAGCATATGACAGAGTCAAGTGGAGCTTTGTGGATATTGTTTTGCAGAAGATGGGGTTTGGGCATAGATGAAGATCGTGGGTTATGGAGTGTGTGACCACAGCATCTATGTCGATCCTGATAAATTGATCGCCATCCAAGCCGTTCAAGATGGAAAGAGAATTGAGACAAGGTGACCCGCTTTCTCCTTTCTTGTTTGTACTGGTTGTGGATGTACTACATCGAATGGTGGGAGAGGCAGTTAGGAACGGACGTATATCACCATTGTTGATTGGGAGAGATACTATAGCCATGTCACATCTATAGTTTGCTAATGACACAATTTTGTTTTGCCCACCAGAGGAGAAAACTATTAAGAATTACAAGCGGCTCTTGAGATGCTTTGAGTTGATGTCAAGGCTCAGTATTAATTTTGACAAGTCAAGCTTGATTTCGATAAATTGTGACGAACAGTGGATTCAGAGTATGTGCTAATTGTTAGGTTGTAAGCGTGATTTCCTTCCAGTCAAATATCTGGGTATCCCCTTAGGTACAAATCCGAGGTTGGTAAAGACCTGGAAGCCTATAATAGACAAAGTGGAGGAGAAGCTCAGTTTGTGGAAAGCTAAAGTACTAAATAAAGCTGAAAAGTTGGTGCTGATTTAATCAGTTTTAAATAGTCTGCCAGTGTATTATTTGAGTTTGTTCAAGATGTCGAGAGCTGTTGCTGAGAAGTTGATTTCATTACAGTGAAGGTTCTTGTGGAGTAAGGAGGATGGTGGTAATAGAATGGCATTAGTAAAATGGGAAGTGGTGCAGGCCCCTAAAAAACTAAGGGGTTGGGAGTCGGAGATGCTATGGTTTGGAACGCAGCTATGTTGTTTAAGTGGTGGTGGCGGTTTGAAAAGGAAGATTGCCCGTTGTGGAAGAAGGTGGTTTGTTCCTGTTATAATCTGAATCCTGCTGAGCTACTATTAACTCAAGTGTTACCTACCAGAGGAGGCCCGTGGAAAGACATATGCCAACTACAAATACTGAATAGCCATATAAGGGATAAGATGGTTATAGGCTTGTCCATGGAGATTGGTGATGCGTGGCGTACTCAGTTTTGGGAAGATATATGGTTGCTTTGTGGGTCTCTGAAAGATCGGTTTCCCAGGCTTTTCTCTGTTTCAAACCAATGTGGATCTGTTATAGGGGATTGTGGATTCTGGGATGGGTTAGAGTGAATATGGAACTTCCAATGGAGGAGAGAGCTCTTTCAATGGGAGTTGGAGCTCCTGGGTCAATTACATGAGGCGTTGAGACCTGTGAAACTAGTAATTAATAGAGAGGATAGGGTGGTGTGGAAATATGATCGACAAGGAGTTTATTCAACTAACTCATGTGTACAGGTTTTGCAGGAGGCAGTACTCCCAGAGGAGGTTACAAGCTACAACTTCACTAAGACCATCTGGAGAGGGTTAGTACCACCAAGAGTGGAGCTGTTTGCTTGGTTTGTCTTAATAGGTAGAGTGAATACAAAAGAATGACTGAGCCGTTTGGGGATCATTAACCAGGAAGATAATATTTGTGTTTTATGTAATAAAGATGTGGAATATGTGCACCACTTGTTTCTAGGCTGTGATTTTACTTGGCAGGTGTGGAATGCTTGGATATCGATGTCTGGCCGCCAATGGTCTATTCCAGGTTCGATGAAAGAACATTTTTTAAGTTGGATAGAGGAGCCGAGGAGAAGGGAAGACAGAGAGCAACGATTGAGATGCTTTTGTGCGATCGTTTGGAACATCTGGCTGGAAAGGAATAGAAGGATTTTTCAAAATAAAAGTAAAGGTATTGAAGAAATTACCAACATGACTGTGTTGAGCCACAATGAGTGGAGAGGTGTGGACCCCTTTAGTTATTGATGGCTATGCCGAAGATGATAGAGGATTTTTCTTTATGTGGTTGTGTTAGGCTTAAGTTGGTTGTTTGTTTATCTGTTTTCACTACTCCACTTTTTTTGTGTTGAGCTCTTTGCTTTCAAAAAAAATTAATCACGTGCCTTATATATACTACTAACTAGTATAAATTGTAACACTCACTGTAATGATTGCAACAATCATTCTCTCTCAATATAAATCTGATTGTTCTCTCTTGAATCCTATAATCTCTCTTTATTCTCTCAAATCAATCTCTGGTACCTTTAATTGAATAATTTCACAAAAAACATTAACAAACAAAACATACACCAAAATCGTGTACCAATATTACAAACATTAGGAAGATGTTTGCCTACCTTTATGTGTCTAAAGATATTTTGTCGACAAACTTAGCTCAACACTACTAAATTCTGTATGTATGATTCTGCAACAAAGATAAAACATGAAAATTTTTCAGCAGCAAAACGATATATGTAATAATCACTCGATACTTTATATATATATAATAATTGGTCTATTTATCTATTTTTCTATACATGAATACATTATGAAAATGTAAAAGATGACATTATTATTTGGTTACATGTATAAAAAAAATGTAAATTTATCCATGCCATAAATTAAATTCTTTTCCATATTTTATGTGATAAATCTTGTTACAATGTTGTATAAATATAGAATACAAAATATTATTGTAAAATTGTAAAATAGCACATATAAAAATTGAATATTAAACACATCAAAATTCGTTGTATCTTATTGAGTTTGGCTCTAAAATTAAATATTGCTTAGGTTTCTTTGACTTTTTGCAATTTTTTTAATAGTTTTGTGTCTTGGACTTTAGGTGTTTAACTGTTTTGTATATCCTAGTCTTTTTATTGTGTAATTTAATATTTTGTCTTTCTTTTTGGTGTTACATATTGAGTTCTAATTAAGGAGTAAACTATTTATAACAACAATTATATATTAGGGTACCAGTCAACTACACTCAAATAAGTAATAGAGTTGCAAACAAACAAAAAAAACAAAAGATAAAAAAAACATAAAAAATCACCCCAAATTAACCCATCCTCACTCACTCTCACTCTCCTTTTCCTTTTCTCTCCAATGTAGTTACCTCGTGGTAGAATGCTTCGACCAGCCAACACGCCTGTTCGGACTCTAGATTGCTCACCACGTTGTGCGATACTAACACCGTTGCCACAACCGCCATCATCCCTCGCCATCTTTATTGTCGCGTCTGCGACGATGTTTTACCTCTAGTCGCAATTGCTGCAGGTCTGGGTTTCCTTGCTTAGCGTAGTTATTGATCTCCAGAATAACGTTCGTTGCTATCGTAACATAAGAAACACACCTCGTCATCGAATACGCTATTCTTGCCTCTAGTCGAAGCTTTTCATAGATTCAGATGTTCTTTTTTAATGATTTTAAATATTTCTTTTTGTTAGAGTTTGAATTTTTTTTTTAGTGATTTTGAATGTTTCTTTTAGGTTGCGGAGATTCTTTTCAATCATTTTAGTTGTTTCTTTTTGTTAGATTTTTTATATTTTTTATTATATTGTTAGCTGATTTGTATAAAGTTGACAAGAGGGGATGTTGTTTACCTCAACTTTTTCTTGTAATAATTGTTTCACCTTTTTACTATGTTCAAATTTTATATATATAAAAGAAAAAATTTGGATGTTTTCTCATTATTGTCCTTTGTTATAAAATTACTTTCCTTAAAAATTTAAACTGATAGAAGAAGATATATAAATAATTATATTTTTAATATGTCTTTTCACACAAGTGTCTTTTTAGATTTACATAAATTTTTGTATAGATTTTTTTTTATTTGTTTTATACTATACTATATCAAAAAGTTACTTTTTCTAAAAGTTTAAGATAACAAGAGAAGACAAATAAATAGTTATATAATTAACGTTCATAAAAAAGGTCTAAACAATACCCTTAAATGGTTATATAAACAAATTAATGTATGTTGTTTTAAAATTACAAGTTTGTTGTAACAAAATAACAAATCAATAAATAAACAGCTACAATTGACATGGTTCCTCTCTTACGAATTAGGATATAATAATAATAATAATAATAATAATAATAATAATAATAATAATAATAAATTACAAGAAGAAACACCAAAGTTGAATTGCACCTTTTTTTTGTGTAGGAATCCACACTCTCCTTTGGTTACAAGCTAGCAGTATTCACCATCTCTCTTCGTATGATGTGTTTTATTTCCTGAACTCTTAGAAAATCAACAAGATATATTTAAAGGGAATCATTCAGAAAAAGATATCTAAAACGTTTTTTTTTTTAAAAAAAATTAATACTTAAAATTTAACACGTATAATCAATTAAATCGTATTAATTTTTGTTAAAATTAGGTTAGACAAATTAATTTAATCGAAAAATAATGAACCAAATTTTGAATTAGTCTAAATTAATATTATTTTTTTATAGAAAATTACTACAATACCTCTATTATAGAAAATGACTAAAATGTTCTTATTATATATATTAATTTTGAGAATTCTAAATTCTAACTTTTTTTTTTCTGCCGTCATAGGGTTAGGATTTAGAATTTAAAAAAAAAAAATATATATATATATATATATATATATATATATATATATATGAGTATTTCAGTTATTTTTTATAATAGAAATATTGTAGTCATTTTTTATAAAAAAAATATTAATTTAGACCGATTCAAAATTAATTTATTAATTTTTCGACTAAACTAATTTGTCCTATCTAATTTTAGTAAAAATAACACAATTTAATTAATTATATGTATTAAATTTTAATTATTAAAAAATATCTTAAAAAAATATTTTTGACATCTTGATCTTGATCTGAATGGCTCCCATATTTAAAACAAGTGGAAATATTCATCTTCCTATTTAAAACAAGTATTTATTGGTCGGTATACCTAAAATTCATACTATACCCAACGTAAAAATATGGAAACTTCTAAAAAAATAATAGTCATATATATAAAACAAAAAAACTAAGAACATGTTGTATAAAAAAAAGGTGAAAACATAAAAAAAAAAGTAGGTAAAACATTTGGATATAATATTCAGATGTATAAATAGATTTTTTTTTTTTTACTTATATTATTAGACTTTTTCTTTGTGTAATAAATTTTTGTCAGAGAACTTGAGCGTGGCGCAGAGGAGACGACAGAAATGAGGAAAAGGCCTGGCCCAATAGAAGACAAAAGGATTGTTTGAGAATATTTATTTATTTATTAACTCTTAATCTATTTTTTTTATAATCATATAAAAACAAAACCTTTATTTTACACACACACATACATACAAGGCACTTAAACCAAAAAAAAATAAAAAAATAAAAAAATAAAAAATAGAGTAGCTAGCATAAATACTTACACACATGCATGCATACTTCTACTCTCCTTCCTGAGTGCAAGTTCTCTTCTTGAGTCTTAACAAATCATCACTCCCCGTTGGCTATATATATATAGAAATCAAAGAATATGATATATGAGATTTCTTTAAAATGAGTTAGTTTGTGGGACCTTTTAATTTGAAGTCTCACCTTTTGCATCATAGTCCATAAACTCCATATAGTGGAAACACAACTAACTATATACAACATTAATATAGCAAAATTCATTAAACCAAGCAACATTATTAATATATAGCAGCCTCATGAAGACAACAATTCAATTGCAACTGCAATTGCAGGTTTATAAAAATATAATAATTCAAGTGGTAAAAGTTACTGACAGGTGCATGCATTCATCCATGAAATTTTAACCAAAGCTCAAATACATTGATACTAATAATTAGAGGCTGCTATGCCTCTATATGTCCACATACATTTCTCTCATGAATTTAGAATTAATTAAGATGAAACCATTGAAAAAGATAGTAGAAATTTTACATTTTAAATTTCACTAATTACAAGGGACAAAAACTAAAAGAAAAAAAAATTAAATTAATTAAAGAGATCTAGTTATGAATAGGTTGCACTTGTTAGTGAAGAAACATTGAACGTTGTTAAGTTTGATAGTAGCATGCATGCATGTATCCCAAAATGCAGTTCTCAACTCCAATTTGAAAAGTATTCTTTATATATATTGAATTGAGTGATATCATATCAATCTATGTATCTATTATTTCTACTTTTTCGTTGAATTCTACTATTGAACATAGAATAATAATAATTTGCAAGTTGAGGTCGTAGTTACCTGAAAGTGAAGTTAGATTCGTGAATCTATCTTTTGAAATTAAAATATCTTTGTAGGTAGTGACATGCATGGTAAACAACAATAATTTAATATGAAAAGCGCTAAGTATGATAAATAAGAAATTGAATATTGTATATGTAATAAGAGCTTACCTTGGAGTTCTGAGTACGTGGCAAAGAAAAATAATGATTTCTTTTAACGTTGAAACTATTGAGTCATTGATGATTCTTATATTCTTGAGTCTAATTTCTTAATTTTTATTTTAAAAATTAATACATATATATAGTAATTTGAATATGTATTAAAACCTGTAATCATTTTAAAAGTTTTTAGCCAATAAAATTTTAAGTATTTAAATAAATATTTAAGTTATAAAGAAAAATAATATTTGTAAATCTAAATTGATACTTAATTTGTTGTATATCTATAACAATCATATAATATAATTATTAATTAGACTATAATATTTAATTACCTACTTATATTATTTTATATTTTCTCAATCTTAGAATCTAAATAGACTTTTCAAATGACAAATAGATAACAATTTAGAGAAAATTTCACTTTCCACCCTGCGAGATATTAAAATGATACTCTTTTTCCCTCTATTTTATAAATGTACATTTTCTTCTCTTCTAATTTTTAAAAAATCTTCTTTTTAATCCATTTTAAACTTTTTGTGCTAACTAATATTAACTTTATCTATTTTTTAAGAAAAAAAATATCCATTAGCAAAAATTTTATTTTTTATCATTAAATTTTGCTTACCAAAATATTTTTTAATAAATTATTCTTTTATTAATTAAATTGTATTTTTAAAAAATTTAATAATTATATTATTTTTTTCTAAAATACCCTTCAATAATTTTTTAATTATTAAATTATAATTTTACCAACATTTTGTTAACAATTTATTGATATTTTACTATTAATTTTTTTATATCTATATATATTATTTTAATATTAAATAAAAATTTTTAGTAAGATTATTTTCAATATCAATATATATTAATCGTTATACATATTAACAGTGGTAAGATTTTTTTATTTAATGTTAAAATAATATATATTGATATTAAAAAATTAATAGTAAATATAAAAATAATTATTAACAAAAATTTTAAAATCATAATTTAATAATTAAAAGATTATTAAAGGGTAGGTATCTTAAAAAAAATAATTTAATTATTAATTTTTTTTGAAAATATTTTGGTAAAATATAATTTAATCGATAAAAGAATAATTTATTAAAGAATATTTTGGTAAGCAAAATTTATTGATAAAAAATAAAATATTTGTTAATGGGTATTTTTTTAAAAAATAATTTATTTTTTCTTAAAAAATAGATAAAGTTAATATTAATACAAAAAAATTAAAATGGATTAAAGAGGAGATATTTTAAAAGTTAGAAGGAAGAAAAATGTACATTTATAAAATAGAGGAGAGGAGAGGAAAGTGTCATTTTAGCATCTCAGAGGAAAAAAAATTAAATATACTTCTCCCATAAATTGTAGTCGTCTGGTTTGGCTGTCATTACACTTGTCTGTATTCGAATTTATTATCCATTATTTATTTATTTATATTTTCAAATCCTTGGGTATTGGTGACGTGCTTAATTACTTCCATTCAATATCATTCTTAATTTTGGCAAAACAATATTTTTTTTTCCAGTAAGCAAGTGATTGACTGTATATTGAGCTATTCTTTTTTTTTTTTTTTTTGTAATAACAATTTTAAAGAGAAATTATTATATCTCTCTAATGTGTCAAATATATTGAAAATTTAAACAAAAAGGTACACAATTAATTAAATATTTTAAATTTTTTTAAATTACTTCATTTTAAAGAGTTGTGAGAAATTAATTGATTATTCTAAAAAAAGTTAAATAAATATCACTCAAATTTTTTAATCATTTGTGGTACATACCAAATTAATTTAATATTCAAAATATTTAAACTTAGAGTTAACGCTAATCTTAATTCATGACAAAATAAAGGAACCACAACTATCAGAGAAAATTAGTTGTTTATTATACTAAAGTCTTTGGTTAAGGTTTTTTATTAAAACAAATAGTAACACTTAATTTTCTTAAACAAAAATAAAGAGTTACATCTTTCTTATATTGCAAAAATTTAGAAATGCCTCGGTGATAGTTTGAATTGGTTTACAAACAAAATATGTGTAATAAATTTTCTTATTTATTCCGTTAGCATTAGCAGTAAAATATGAGTAATATCAGCTCGTTTGCACTATTAACAAAATAAATAATATAGTGTAAAAATATAAAAGATGTTTTCAAAAAAGATATTATTTCGTTAGCATTAACTTTTCAAAAAAAGATGTTTTTTTTTTAATTTTTTTAATACTTTTACTTTTATTATTAGAAATTTGCCAAACACACTAAAAAATAAAAAAATATTTTTTTATCGATTTAATATCGTCCAAACAAGCACTTAATCACCATTAATTTTATAATATCTATAAAATATGTGCTCTATTATTAATTAATTATTCACTTTACAACTTTATCAACTTTTTCACTTTAGAAACATGTCCTTATCAAAATTAATTTATATTATATTCTAAAAGTAAAAAAAATTATTTAAGCTTTTAGGTTTTGGAGTTATAAAAAACGGTTGCCTATGAGCTTATAGTTGGCCCATTTATACTTTAAAATAAAACAATTTGGGCCCATATTGAGAGGCCCATTATGGTTAAATTAGGGTTTTAGCTTCATCATCTTCATCTTGGATTCTCCTTGCTGCTGCATCCGAAGTTGGAGAATCAAGAATGGTGGAAAAGGCGAAGGGTAGGAAGGAGGAGGTGGTTACCAGAGAGTACACTATCAATCTCCACAAGCGCTTGCATTCATGGTATTCTTTTCTTTCTATTGTTTATTTCAATTTTGACTATTCAACCCTGCTTCATTGATTTCAATGCATGATCTCATAGATTGGGAACTCAATTGTTGTTTAGGGCTACTGAGGAATAACACTATTATAAGCTCCTTGTATATCATTATTTACAATTCTGTTACATTCACCCTTATAAGAATACGAATAGAAGTTAAAAAATTCTAAATTTTTGTGTTCATATTAAAAGTTTGATTGTCATAAAGCATTTTTGCGTCACATATGTTATATTCTGTAAAATCAAATCACATGGGAACTTAATTTTGTGCAGCTGTCAATAAATACATACATTAATGGTAAAGAAATACTTTTCATAACCATAATTGGATAACTGATTTATTACATAAACTCTTAAATTATTGTATAATGCTCAATTAGTGAGTAAATTTAGCTTCTTAATGTGTATAATGATAGAAGTTATTAGAGCAAAATTAGGGGAAGTGGCATTTTTTGGTACGTAAGGATTGGTCACTAAACCCCTTAATTCCCTTTATCATTATTAATAGAAGATAATAGATTTAGAGCCTTGTACTATGTATTTTTCATTTTGAAGTAACTGGATGGATTGTTGATAAGACACGTAGCTGGTCATTTTCCCTTTAATTGCTTTAGTTTTGGTATCTATCAATGCATCAGTGATATCCATATACTTGATATTAGAATATTAGTGGGTTGTATAATATCTGATATATATTAATTGATAGAATGTTAGAAGATACATGAATATGGTTTGTGTTTGGATTGGTGGCATTATGTGAAAAACAGCACATTCAAGAAGAAGGCCCCGAAAGCCATTAAGGAGATAAGGAAGTTTGCTCAGAAAGCCATGGGGACCAATGATGTGAGAGTGGATGTGAAGTTGAACAAGTTTGTGTGGAGTCAAGGTATCCGAAGCGTCCCACGGAGGATCAGGGTACGCATTGCTCGCAAGAGGAACGACGACGAAGATGCAAAGGAAGAGCTCTACTCTCTCGTCACTGTTGTTGAAATCCCCAAGGAAGAGATCAAAGGTTTAGGCACAAAGGTTATTGAGGATGAGGATTGATTGACCATGTTTCTGCTTGGAACCCAGAGTTTTTGCAATCAAATTTTGCTGTTAGGACATTGTCAAATTACTTATGGTTTTGTTGAGACAATGGGGTTTCATGACATTGAGTATTCTGCTATAACTGTAGTTCTTGTTACTTGATAGGAAGGTAGATAAAGCATCAATGACTCCAAACCCAAGTTTATAATACTATGCCATTGAAGAAATATTAAACCAAATATAAGATTGATTGATAGTGAGAATCAACAAAGAATTAAATAGCAAGTATTTCCTTCTTTCATCGCTGTCTTAGTTCCTTCAAACTCTTTGGTTCGCTCATCAATTTTACAGTGATAAACTAAGTCATATTAAGAGAGATGAAAATCTGTTTGGTCAAGAAGTTTAAAACAATACATATTTTAAGCTAGATAAGTAACAAGGATCAAATTCTTTGTAACATTACATGCATATTTAAATCAAATGCCTATTTCTGCTGTTGTCTGCTAGAAAGGGTTAAAAACGGTAGTATTAATTTGGTTTCAACTTTCAATAGACATGCAGCTTTTCAATTTTCTTCTGAGTTCTATAAAAATGATTTTGCAGCATGCTCTATGGCTTATAATTAGCCAAACTTCAAAGATTTAGAGTTGTATTACGTATATGGTATACTAATTATGATATAACTGAAACGCTCGTATATGAAATAACATCAAATAGGATTAAAGTGCACAAGTAAATAATAGCTGTTAAAAAATCATAAGAAATTATCTTTTCTCAAATCAAGTTTATGTTAAACACTAGGCACAATAGAACAACGCAAATTTTGGATCACCGTATTCATTGAGTAACAACTATCCCAAAAAAGGCTAAATAACATTTACTGATTTTAAACTAAAGCCTCTAGCAGAGCATTATGTTTTACATTGCTCAAATCAGACTAAAGAAATAAGTAATCATCTAGTTATTCATATATTTGTTGAAAGAATACACTGGGATAAAATCAAACCTATTATAGAAAACTAATTCAAACCCACCACATCTTCGCCGAGACGTTGAAACTCTTCTTCGAGAATGTGCTGGTGATCTTTGACCTTGGAGATCTGCTGGTTCAAACCTGCATCTCTCAGCCTCTGCACCAGCAAAATGCTAAAAGTGGAACAAGAGTGATTAAGGCAGGGTATACTGTTAATAGTTAATACTAGGTCACTGCCAGGCAACAGCCTACCAGTCAACAATAATTAACACACCACACGAAGAAGGCACATAAGGCTGAGATTGGAACAGAGTCATTTGGATCCTCACACCAGAGTTTGAAAAGTATTCAAACAGAAACTACCATAAAAAATCAGAGCAAAACACCAATATTACTAAGCCTCACTGTATTTTTTCCATGCCTAGGAAGCAAGGACTCCGTGATTTCGCAGACATCTTCCCCAATGGGATGGAAGAGCTTGACTCTAGGACTATGGAGCTTGAAGCAGTAGAGGAACTGAATGTGAGCCTTTATTTTCATTTTATCTTGTTTTATTTTTCAGTTCTGGATACCAAATCATTTGTAAAGTATTCCACGAAAATAACTTATGCTATACCAAACTCGCTCACTTACCGCTCGATCAAAATCATCATACCATCCTGGCCATGTGACAGAATACAACAAACTAATGAAGGACATGCAAACTTTAAGACAAACTGGAATTATAGAGAGATACCATAGACTGGATCATTACATTACACGAGAGATCTTTTCAAACTTGCTTAGGCTCACATTACACTAGTGATTCTTGCATGGATATAATTGGACTATATTCAAGATACAGTCATTGTTTTCATGGGTCCACCATCTTTATTGTGCATATGACAAAATATGTGTTAATACCTAAGCAAGAATTTTCCCCCACACAATTAAGTGGCAAAGATCAAATCCTTAAAGCCATCATGTGAAAATACTAGGAGTAATATACCAATAAACTGTTTTCATGGCTCAATCCTAGTATATCTATTTTTTTACGTTAACAAGAAAAAACAGATTCCATCATAATATTGGCACAACAAAATTTGCAAGTCATTTATAATTGGTTAATGAAGTATTTACATCAATCAACATTTAGTATTCAATTAGTAGACTTTATATAAGCAAGATGTTGGCATAATTCCATAATCAGAATACGACCTTGTGTTTAACAATTATAAACTTTAAGACATTATAGGATTGGTTTATTGCACTAGTGAAGGCCTTAAAATAGTTATAATTATAAAGATAATTGTATATGTCTAATGTGCACAACAAGATAGTTACCTATCATTGCAAGCATGCTCTACATTTAAATGGATCAGAATGATACCACTGTCACCAATAACCTTTGCATGAGCAGGAACCATTCTTGAAATGATGGAAACGACTTGAGTCTCGTAGTATGATTTCATGTTCAACAATCATGGATATGTAGGTTATGGCACTGTGGCAATCACCACAAATGCGTAAATTCTTGGTGATCCGAATAGGAGATCCTGGAGGAATTGTTAGGATGCCATAGGCAAGGGCCAATTTCTCACTATGTTCAAAAAGCAGGTCACCTTTTTCTTCATCATCTACATCATGAAGAGCAAAGCTTGTCTGAGGAACATATCCAATGGCTTTAATGCGTTGAATCAATTCTGCAAGTGTTTCATATATCTGCTGAGATTGCGAGTGGGATCTGTCTCCCACAAAGAAGGTTGCAGTGCCTTTCCTTCCTTGGACCCAACTACAGCCAGGCCTTTTTTGGACACCTGTATTTTTCATCAAATATCTAATCCTAGCCACGTCTTTCCAACGTCTAGCATTAGCATATATGTTTGAAAGCAGAGTGTATGACCCATCATTCCCAGACTCCAATTCCCCTAATCGACTGGCAGCGAGTTCCCCAAGCTCTACATTTGAATGTATCCTACATGCACTAAGCAAGGCCACCCACACTACTGCAGATGGTTCCATAGGCATGCAATTAATGAGTTTCACGGCTTCATCTAAGCGACCAGCACGACCCAGAAGATCAACCATGCATGCATAATGCTCTGCACCAGGAGGAACCCCAAAGTCCTGTCTCATTCTATAAAAGAAATTGATTCCATGATCCACCATTCCTGAATGACTACAAGCATAAAGCAGAACAAGAAAGGTTATGCCATCTGGCACTAGACCAACTTTCCTCATCTCATCAAAAACCCGGATAGCATCTTCACCACGTCCATGCAAACCATAACCTGTCATTAAAGTTGTCCAAGATACAGAATTTTTCTCTGGCATGTTATTAAAAACAACTTGAGCAGTTTCCACATCTCCACATTTGGAGTACATGTCTATTAGACAATTGGCCACAAATAGAACAATGCAGTCATACCGATTGCGCAACACATAAGCATGAATTTGCCTTCCTAATCTCAATGCTGCTAAACGAGCACAAGCCATGAGGGCACAAGATAAAGTAAAATCATTAGGCTTTAAAGAGTTACCCATATTGAAAATTTCAGAGAGAAGTTGTAGCGCATGGTTGGCATCACCATGCTGTGCATAACCACCAATCATCACAGTCCAGGTAACCACATCTCTATCCTTGGGAGGCATCAACTCAAACATTGTACGGGCTACAGCAACATTTTTGCACTTAGCATACATGTCAATCAGACCATTAATTACCATCAGATCATCCCGGGGATCATTTCCATCCAAGTTCAGCATAAATTTGATGGCATAACAATGAGTTTCTTTCCCATGAAGCAATGCGCCAATAGATGCACAGCCGGAAAGCAGAGACACCAGAGTAACAACATTCGGCTGAGATCCGCAGTTGCACATCTGCCGAAACACGTCCAAAGCCTCAGAACCATGCCCTCTCTGGGCAAACCCAGCAATCACAGCCGTCCATGTCACAACATCCAGCTTGATATTCTCCTGCCGCATCTGCTCAAACAGAGAGAGAGCATCCCCAAACATTCCAGTCTGAGAATACCCTGTGACCATAGCATTCCAAGAAACAACATCCTTCAACTTCATCCTTTCAAAAACCTTGTTTGCTTGATCCATCTTACCACACTTGGCATACATGTCAACAATAGCATTCCCCACAAAAACATCATCCACCAACCCACTCCTAACAGCAAACCCATGAACCTGTTTCCCCTGCATCGAAGAACCAACAAAAGCACAAACAGGAAGTATGTTAACAAGGCTCACAGGATCTGGCGACACCCAATGACGAGTGGTCATTTCAACAAACAATTGAAGTGCCGTATTTGTCTCAGAAGCACGAGAACAAGCAGACACAATGGAATTCCAAGAGACCAAGTCCTGAATTCCCCTTTGGCACAATTCATCAAACATGTTGCGCGCGTCTTGGAGAGAGCCACACCTACTGTACATGCCAACCACAGCATTACAAACGAAAACATTAGAGTCAAAGCCAGATCGTAGAACAGCAGCGTGGAGGGAAGTGCCGGCAGAGAAAGAGGGAATATCAGCACAGGCCTTAAAGACAAAAGGGAAGGTGTAGTGGTCAGGGGTCCACCCATGAGCCTTCATCTGATGGTAGAGGGCAAGGGAGCCGTGAGGGTCCCCGTGATGAAGGGAGCGCCTTATAAGCTGATTCCACCAGAAAACAGAGAGAGGCGATGGGGGGAGGGTGAGGAGGAGGACAGTGGCACGGATGGTGGAGCTGAGTGCAATGTATGTGGCGATGAGGTGGCGAGTGAAGTGGTGGAGAAGGCCCTGCACTGTGACTTGCTGTTGCAGGAGCTTGGCATGGCTTAGGGAACTGCATTGTTTTAAGATTGTGGGATTGACTGTAACAGTGGAACAAGAAGAGAGGCGAGTAGTGATGAGTTGTGGGAGCGGCAGTGGCAATGGCAGTAGCAGCTTGCACTTCAGTGAACTGCAGCGCAAGAGCATGCTATTGTTGTGGAGGCTGAAAACATCCACTACTTCAAACAAAAAGCAAGAACTGTTGTTACTTCTGGAGCTGTGGAAAGGATCATCCTATACTTGTATTCTGGAAATATTACCCAAAACAAAGCAAAGGCGAATGAATGACGACCCAAGCACAAGAAATACATAAAGCATAAGCTCCTCAAAGAAATTATTAGACTCGAGACAATAACACAAACACCTTATGGGCAAGAAACTGCAAGAAACATTTTCAAAATCACAACTAATGAGACAGATTAGTAGAGAAATCATTTCAATTCTGATCAAGATTGAGCATAGGAACCCATTGAGAGAAAGAGACAGAGGGAGAGTTAGAAGTGGCAAACCGTGAGAGGAAGAGCAAGCCAATGTCCCCTTGTCAGGTTTCGGGGTTTAAAGACATAGCGGGGAAGTTTGGTTATGGAATCGGTTTAAAAACAAGACAAAACCAAACCAGTTATTTCAATCAGGTTTGGGTTATTTACTTATTGTAGAGGTCTGCACCATAGATATTAGAACATAACCGATAATCAAACTGATCGGACTATTGGATTATTGAATCAATGGTTCAACCAGTAGCTTACCGATAATCAAACCAATCGGACTAATGGATTATTGATCGAACTATTTAATTAGTTGACTCGGTCATAATTAAATAAAAATATAAATTATAAAATCTAAATCATTCAATTAAAAACCCAAATTTAAAACCAACTACTAAATCAGCCAATTAACAAACTAATTATCTAAAATTTAATAAGCTAAATCAACTAATTACTAGTGTTTATGCAGCCATTGCTCCTGCACCTATTGCAATTGCACCTATTTCAAAATTCTCAAATGCATATGCAACATCACAGGGCAAGTCACCTTAGTCATGTTCAAGCAGTAAGAGTCACAACAAAAATCAACTGAAAGCAACTCTGAGCCTTGGGTTGCAAGAAGCTAAAAGAAACGAAAATAGAAGAGTAGCAGAGAAGAAGTAAACTAAAGAAGAAGAAATGAAAACTGAAATATACTTTCTGATCACCAAGAGGAAAATGAATTATAAGCAAGGTTCTGAAAACCGGACTGGTCATTAAACCGCTATAGTCATTGGTTCACTGGTCCAACCGGTCTAACCATGGTTCAACCGAAAAAATCGTTTCATAATAAAATAATAAATAAATTATAAATAAACATCCTAAAATATCTTTCAAATTTAAAACCCTACATAAAATATCACCAATTAAATGTAATTAATCATCAAAATATGCAAAAACTTGCTGCAAATTTGTTGACAATTAACAATAATTATACTTCCATTAAAAATAGCTGGATTGAATTACAATGCACAAGTTAAAGATAGAGAATATTGTCTTAATGTAGCTGAGTCAAAAAGTAAAACAAAAAATGATAGTGTTGCACAACAAACACACAACAGAGCCTGAAACAAAAAGAATCCAACACCGAGGAGGGGCAGCAAGTCAGCGGAGATCGAGAGCAGGGACAGTGCAACCAAACAATGAACAAAACAATGAAAATAGAATTTTTTTATATAACAGAGCAATCAAAACATGAATCATACAATCACTAATTGCAATTTTTTTCTTCATAAGAACAGAACAATGAAAACATGAATCAAAGGATCACCAATTGCAAATTTTTTAATAACAGAAGTTGGAACAGTGAAAAATGAAGAGAGATCAACAGTTTTTAACCCAATTTTAACAAAGCTCATCACAATGATTAACAACAAAAAAAAAGCAATGAAGGAACAGTGAATCAGTAACATAGGCAGTGAAAATTCAAAAAACTTTAATAAAATTTAACTACAGAAACAGACAATAAAGCAGTAATAGAGTTATCAATTTAAAATTTATCATCAAATACAATCAGTGAGCAAAACCAATCAACCAAGCACTGACTGGGCATTCGAAATAAAAGAAAGAATCAAAAGAACATTCAAATCACAGCAACAACACAACAACACCAATAGGAACATTTAAAACAAAGCAACCAAAAAAAAATCTAAAAATCACCATTGCTGAAAACAATAATTCGATATATGTATGCTCAAAGAATTAAAAGCTAAGCTTCCAGGAAAGTGAAGAATACCCAAACCAAAGAACCTTCAATCACAGCCTAAACCAAGAACAGAAAATCACAAAAAAGAAACAAAAAAAATTAAAGATAACAGAACAACAACAACAGGAGAACAATTAGCAAATTAACAAGTTCACAATAACAGTTAAAATTTACCAGAAGAACACTAATGCAAGTGGAATCATCATGCTGATATGTTTTCTGCAAAGATGCTATTTGTGCAGTTAAAATTTCCTAATTACTAAGATCCAATTATTCTTAATTTCACATGCAATCAACTTACTAAGTTTCTAAAAGCTAGAAATTATAAAATCAACCAGAAATATGGTTAAAGCATTTCATCAAACATGTTGAGTGCGGTAAAATTAAAACGAAATAAGAGAATTCGTAGCTTAAGATCAATATGATAGAGAAGAGAACATAACAATTGTATAATCTATGAAAAAAATCCAAACCACTACCAATTCAAATAGTTACTTATTGTAATAGAAATCAGAAGTTGCAGAGTTTGAAGCAGAGTATTGGTGGCGGGTTTAGGGAACTCACGGCGGCGACATTAGAGAGCAGTTCGACGGCAAGGTGGAGCGCGCGGGTTGGTCGCAGAGTTTGAAGCAGAGCAACGTGGCTTCCAGACGAACGCGAATGAGAACTCGAATGGTGAACGGCAAACAAACGGCGGCGGAAGCGCGGCTGAGGAGACAAAGACGACGGACGCCGAGCTCGAGGAAGCAGCTGCGATCGGTGACAACGAACAGGGGTTGAAGACTTGGAGCACGAGGGAAGCTAGATAGACAGACGGACGGCGAACTTAATGGACGGCTGCAATATGCCACTCCTTGCGGCGGTGGTGTAGGCTTACATGCTTCTTTGGCCAAGTTTCTGTGATTTCTTTCTGAATGAAAGAATGAAAGGGAGAAAGAAACGGAGTAGCAGCTTCGTTTAAAGCCGGGTCCCGCTTCGATCCAACCGGTCGGATTCCAGCCGATTCAGCGGTTTTTCAACTGTTTTACATGTCTGATTAGGCCGTTAATATTTCCGGTTCGTGGTTGGACCGGTCTGACCGGCCGGTTCAATCCGGTTTCAGAACAGTTACAACAGATTCATAACTGCCCTGCATCTAAACCAGTTTGGTCATTTACAATTTTATCCTCCTTATCTTCACTCTTATACTCGCAACTAAATAACTGCAACAAATACTGGGTGTTCATTCAGCATTATAATTTCGCTCCCTCCAAAAGTTTTGTCAATAAACAAACTAATTAAACATCTAAATTTCAAAACTAATTACTAAATCAGCCAGTTAAATACCAATAAACTAATTCTCTAAAATTTAAAAACCTAAATCAACTAATTACTAATACAACAAATTAATTAATTAAGTAATGAAGAAGACAAAGACAAGAAGGGCAGCAGGTAACTCACGTCACCAGGCAGTTGGATGAAACACGACGGCAACGGCGAGCAGACCAGCGACGGCGAGTAGAACCAGAGACGACGGCGAAGCGAACTACCGGTGAACCCAAACGACGAGAGTGAGATAACGAGTAGAGCTTATGCCAGTGGCGGTGCTGCCTGCTGCTTGCGTTGTGCGAGTGTGTGAGACCTGAGAACTTGCGTGGCGGTTCAATTGATGGTTCAACCCAACCAGATGACTGGGTTTTCAATTGAACCGGTTTGGTCAATCTGGCTTTGAGAAAACTAGACTCTGCACTCTACTTCAGTGTTTCGAATTGCAGAGGAGGAAAGCTTTTTTCTAAGAGTAAATTAACAATTAAGCCTCTTGTTGCGATAAGAATAATGTGGATGAGTATAGGTGGCTCATCTTTTTCCATATGGAAATGTTAAATTTTCAAAGTCATTACATTTAATGATAGTGAAAAATAAAGCCTCATTTCATGTATAAATAGAGGTTGAATTTCAATGTATAACACACATCAATAACAATAATCTTCTCTCTCTATTATCTATATACGAAACTTTTCTTTTTCTCTTTCTTTCATACGTTACTACTATACATATATTAATATATATATATATATATATATGAATCATCTCCTTTATAATAGTAATTGTAGTGAGTATTACTGAGTAAAATCCCATAATGGTCCCTCAGATTGAGCCCGTACACCAATGTTACCCCTTACTTTCGAAATGCTCTAATTGCACCCTTCAGATTGAGCTCCGTGCGAAATCCTGGTCCCTCCACCCAATTCCGGCGTGACTCAGCAGCCGGAGTGCTGAGCTGGCTGCTTATTGTCCACGTAGGCAGCCTTAAACGGCTAGCTGATGTGGAGGATCTTCAAAGAATGTCGAAATTCTCTGAAGTAGTCCCTGGTACCAATTATAAACCCTAAGTTGTTCTTCCCTCTTCCTATGTGTATTGGTTCGTCGTCCAACTCTCCCTCTTCTTCCCTGTTATTCTTTTTCTTCGTCCTCTCCCGCCATGAGTGACAGTCAAGCTTCTCGTAGGTCGAATCGCTCATCTGCGACTGGAATCTGGAGAGGAAACAATGTGCGTGCCCGGCGTTCAGCAGTTCCAGAGTGGTGTGGTTGTGGGTGTAGGCCTGTCCTTCGGTGGTCAAGGACGGAGAGTCATCCTAATAAGCCGTTCTTCGGGTGTCCGAATTATAACGTGAGTGCAATTACTGGCTGAAATTTGGCTGAAATTTATAGTGTTGGTTACTTGAGGTAGTTGTTTGATAAGGTTGATGCTTGTTTGCAGACTAGTGGAAAGAATTGGTGTGGGTTATTTGTCTGGGCAGATTCGGTAAAGGATGAGGTGCCGCTGAAGTCTGATGAAGAAGATGAGCAAGGTGGGATGAAGATGAACATTGCATGGAAGGTGGGCAAACTGGAAGCAGATGTGAGAAATGTAAAGCTGATGGTCCAAGTGCTTGGTTTAGGGGTATTTATGTTAGTTGTGTTTGTGTTGATGTTATTATTGAAGGTTTGATTAGGGTGAGAGCTGAAACACACAACCAGTGTAATCCAGTTTATGAACAATGTAATTGACATTAGATTGTTTTTGATATACTGAATGACTATTTGGTTTTGTTCTTGTAAACATAATTGATATGGATAAGCAACAATAGGATGAGCTTACATAAGGCACAATTCATAACTGAATCACAATAAAAATAGTTCATATAAAATTCTGCAATAATGCATTGATGACAATAACAAGCCAAAAAATTCTGAGCATTGTTTCAGCTAGATTCCAGCAACTTAATTAGTATTTAAAAGTTGCAGAGGTGTCTATAAATCACCATGACCAAACAAAAGAGACTAAGATAATTGTTTCACAAAATATTACAATCTTTCATAATCTCAACCTAAAGCTAGGATCTGCATCACTTCTTTCTTGGCGGTTTGAACCCTGAGGTGGGTACAAACTTCAGGAAGTTGGCAAGCCTTGCTGCAGTTGCCTCACTAGCTCCCTCCATTGGATTGAATGATGCAGAGCCAGTTGGAGGAGGTGACCTTCTTCTAAGTGGCAGTTTCCCAGGTCTTGTAGGTGTGTTCCTGGTTTGTTCATGCTGCTGCAATACAGATAATATTTGACATAAAGCCTATAAAATAAGACAAGTAATAAAAACACATTACATGAAACATTATTAAACAAATACCTTTTGGGAGTTTTCAGCTTCAGAGTATGAGGGCTGAGACAAATCAATTTCAGCCTGCTGGACATCCACATCCACAAGAGTGGCAGGAGCAGGGGCAGATGCAGTAGCGGACGCTGTTGTAATTCCAGAGCCTGTAGCAGTAGCAGAGGCAGTTGCAGCTTGAGGTGCATTGGAAGTAGTTGTTGTAGCTGACGCAGTGGCAGTTGCAGTGACATTTTGAGCAGCAGCCTTAGGGTCTTTAGCAGCAGCCTCCGCAGCTTTCTTCTTCTCAGCCTCTGCAGCTTCAGCCACCTTCTTCTTCTGACACCCTCTTTTTGTATGACCTTTCTGCAAGCAATACTTGCAAGTGAATGGTTGTAGCTGTCTCTTCAAAGTGGTGGTTGGCTTGGATTTCTTGCTAGAGTGACCCCCCTCATCCGCATCCTTCCTTCTCTTGGTTTGGAGCTGTCCAGGTTTCCTCTTAACCAAAGGTGCCAATGGTCTGTTGGCCTCAGATCTTTCCCATAATTGTTGGCCAGGTATAGGATTTATGTGGTGGGAGTAAGTGGCTTTGTAGGACTCCATTGTGAGGAGCTTGTGGCAGAAATCCTCTGGCCACTTGTTGACCCTAGCAATAGCAGCACATGCGTGCACACATGGGATTCCTGCAACACCATCATCAGCAATAACAAGTAGGTGCATAGTTAATTAGACTCACTAGGCAGAGTAGTTTAATAATTAAGTAACAGTTAAAGACATTACCTGTTAGCATCCAAAACTGACAAGTACATAGCCTTTTCCCCAGATCCACTACATGGTGTGTAGGGTGTCCATGTACCTCGAACTTCTCGTATCCGATGTCTCCAGCCCAGATTGGTTGCCATTGCCTAGATTCCTTCCTCAGCTTCTCCAGTCTGCTCTTGATCACTAGGGGAAGTATCCCTACATGATTATCCAACTTCACTTTATTTTTGGCCATCGTCCTCATTACGAATATCCTAACCTCTTCCAGCAGTGTGATTATAGGCTTCCTCCTAGCTTCCTTAATCTTTGCGTTGAATACTTCGCACGCATTGTTACAAATTGAGTCTAACTTTGGCTTGTGACTGAACTGAGATCTTGTCCAAGAATGTGTTGGCCACTTTTCTAGGTATGCCCATGCCTCCGGATTAAGCCTCTTTAACTTTTCCCTATGTTCCCTGAATTCCTCAAATGTTGTGGCTCGTGCACAATCCCATAGCAACCCTCTTAGCTCCAAATCTTTCCATTGCTTGTTGAAATTCTTCCACAAATGCCACACACAGAAACGGTGATGCACATTGGGCATCACCTCCTGTACAGCATTTATGAGTCCCTGCAACACAGAGTGGATGCCAATAATAATTAACACAGATACAGCAGAGAGAAGTATGTTGAATACATAGTTATATGATCATCCATTTAGACCCTTACTTTTTTAATTTTCACCATACTAGACCCTCACTTTTTTAATTTTCACCATAATAGTCCCTGAGTTTCTAACAAAGGCACCATAATTGTCCCTAACTTTTACTATCGTGCATCTACACTAGTCCTACTTAGATATCAGCAAGCCTCTTACAAATCAAGGATATTGTAACACAATGATGCAAATAAATTGGAAACTAAATCAGAAGGGATTAGCAGTAGTGTACCTTTTGCATGTCGGATATGAAATACCAACCATGTGTCTTGTAATCTCCCAAATCTGCGTGCAGTAGTTCCAGGAACCATTTCCAGTTGGCAGTGTTTTCAACTTCTATAACTGCCCAAGCAATGACATATATGTGGTGGTTTGCATCCTACCCAATAGCTGGGAGAATCTGCCCTCCAAAGACAGTTTTCAGGAAAGCACCATCAAGTCCAATGAGTGGACGACATCCTGCCTTAAATCCATTCTTGCAGCCACTTAAACACACATACATTTTCTCAAATATCACATCACCGTTTGGCTGTGGGATGGTACAAATTTCGACAGTTGAACCCGGGTTTGTCTTTAGCAGTGTCTCCCCATAGTCCCTCACCATTGCATACTGAGCCTTTTCATCATCATATACAAGGTTTCTAGCATCAGACAGTGCCCTAGAGATCGAGTTCCTATTCAATGACAGATCATACTTGGTCTTGAAGAAGGTGTTTGCATCACAATGCCTGAACTTGGGATACTTTCTGACTTTCTTCACCAGCTTACTAGCAACCCAGTTACGATTGGCTGCTCTGTTCTTATCCTCCCTTGCACAGCTATGATCATCTCTGAAAGTCTTCACTTGCCAGCAAGTATCGTCTCGGTCCTTGGAAGCAAAGATGACCCAACCACATTCCTTCACCTTGAAAACTGCCCTAAGCCTATTCCTATCATTTTTATTGAACCGAATACGCCTTCCCTCCTGGATGGTGTACTCCCTAACAGCCTCTTTGAAATCCCACTTTGTATTAAACTTCATTCTAACCTCCAAGTGAAGCTCCCCGAACCTAGCCCCCTCTCTAAAAACAGGAAACACCTCATCAGACTCGGTCTCCTCTTCTAGTTCGTCTTTAGAATTGGGTGGGGTTTTCATCTCCAATGAATGCCAAGAGTTGGCACCATCAGAATCAGTCCCAGGATCGTATGCATCATAATCATCATTCTTATCAGTTCCAACTTTCCCAAAATCCACTTCAACATCAGAATTACCCTCCACATAAGCATCTTCATCAACACAAATCTTCTCCTTCATCTTATTCTTTCCCTTACCCTTATCCTGTGAAGCACTCCCCTTACTTGTTTTCTTCTTACCCTTTACCTTAGGTGAAGGAACAGGGTCCGCAGCACATGAATCAGATGAGCTGTCTTCCCTTACTGGTTTATAGGGTTCATCTTCTGAACTATCATCAGTTTTAGAGGACTCCTCATCAGATGACATCAACATCACTGGGATCTTGCTATCCTGCCCTCTTTTCTGAGCCTTTGTGCCTCCTATCCCAGTGAAAGACCTGAGACAATACCTCCTATGAACTTTTGTTTGACTTGGTTTCGGGGTGTTCTTGGCCTTCTTCTTAACTTTTTGTTCAAACGGCACCTTAACAGATGCTTTTACCCCTTCCTCTCTAGGTCGACTCACATTAGCAGTAGGATTCTTTCCATGATTTGGCCTAGAACCATCGTCTGGGGCAGCTGCAACATTTTCCTTAGCTTGAGTCCCAAGGTCCCTTACTTGATCATCAATGTATACCATAACATCCTCCCCTTCTATCAGTTCAGGTGACGAAACCTGATGTTCAATGTAGATATCAACAAGGCCGGCATTCTGTGAACCCATCTCACACATCTCTCTTAGGTCTGCATCATTATTTAACTTCCTCAATCCCTCCCCTATGCTCTTTCCAGGTACAAGCCACCAGACTTCCTTCATTCTGTCATAACCTAGCTCCTTATAATAGTTTCTCAGGTAAAATACATCCAATCTATCCACCTCAACATCACCTAGGCAGTTTCTGTTGTCCGGATAGTAACCAATCTTTCCATCCACGCCCTTCTCAAAACTTCCTCCATGATGAAACATAATGTCCAGTACTTCATCCATCTGCCAGATAAGTTAACAAACAAATTAAACACATGCAACCTTTCTTTGAGGAAGAAAAAAAACAGAGCAAACCAAACCCCTGCCTAACAACGTAACCACAAAAACCTAACAACACAGAAATCTAAACAAGACACCAAACGAATATCAACTCTGCTTCAATCAAGACACCACGTGAACATCCATCAGTGAAAACCAAAAAAAAAAATTAAACTTCAACTACACATTCTGTATTACTAACCTTGTTGTAGCTGACGATGATGATAGCCTCTGCTTCAACCACTTCGTACCTGTGGCGTACTTCCTTCTCCTGGCAATGAACTCACTCAAGCAATAGCCAGAAAGTGCCCTAATGTCACACCATTCTCTGGACAACAGCGAGAGGAAACGTTTGAAGAGAAGTATGAGAAAGCCTAACAAATGATCAACCCCCTCCCCAAGCAACGTTTCAATTCCCCTCCAAGGAAAAACGACGTCGTGTTGATTCATTAAGGCCATCCACGCAAAACGGCGCCGTTTAAGGCTGCCTACATGGACAATAAGCAGCCAGCTCAGCGCTCCGGCTGCTGATTCACGCCGGAATTGGGTGGAGGGACCAGAATTTCGCACGGAGCTCAATCTGAAGGGTGCAATTAGAGCATTTCGAAAGTCAAGGGTAACATTGGTGCACGGGCTCAATCTGAGGGACCATTATGGGGTTTCACTCGAGTATTACTTCTAGAGTTATCTAATTATATTTCATATTTTATATTTGTTACCTCTTTCTTATTTATTTATTTATTTATTTTATAACACGTTATTAGCATGAAGCTCTAACGAAATTTTAGGAAGACTCCAGGTAACAAATTTTTATTATGTTGAAGCTCTCTCATCTTGAATTTAATACTCTTGATATATCTGGAAATAATTATTTATCATGGATACTAGATGTTAAAATCCATCTTGATTTAATGGATCTTGAAGATACCATTAAGGCTGAAAATAATACATCCCAGAAGGATAAAGTCAAAGCCATGATTTTCCTTCATCATCATCTTGACGAATGATTGAAAAATGAATATCCCACATTAAAAGATCTTGCAGATCTGTGGAAAGACTTTGAAGAAAGGTACAATCATGTGATACTTCCTCAAGCCCAATATGCTAGGGAAAACTTTCTTGACCTTCCATGTCTCGAATGTGCTCCTGCAGCAGCAGTATCGAGAAAATGAATTTAAAAATATTCTGAGTTAATTTCTTACTTTCTTGTTGCTGAACGCAACAATGAGTTACTTTTAAGGAATCATGAAGCGCGCCCAGTTGGCGCCGCCCCATTTCCTGAAGTAAATGCGGCAATTAACCCCAGAAGAGGTAAATGGCAAGATTTTGATAACAAGAAAAATTATGGAAAGAAAAGAAATTATGTTCACAAGAAAGATCTCACCAGAAGTGGGATAAAGAAAGAAATAATGGGCAAAGTATATCAATTGAGGATAAATGCTTCCGTTATGGTGGAAAGGGCCATTGGTCACGTACCTGTCGTACCCCAAGGCACCTAGTTGATCTTTATCAAGCATCCTTGAAAAGGGATGACAAAGAAAAGGAAACAAATTTTGTTTCAAATGATGAAATTTCCACCATTCATTATGATGTATCTAATTTCTTTAAGGATTCTGAAGATAATATTGGCTATTTGATCAATGATGGAATAATTTGATATGTGTAGGTGTTTGTTAAATATTCATGTGAATAATTGACTGTGCATGTACTTCTACTCATTTTATAATTATCATTTGTTTTTGAAGAAAAATGGCAAGGACATATTCTGAAGATATTTGCCTTGCCGATAGTACAAGTTCGCACACTATTCTTAAAAGTGATATATATTTTACCCATCTTGTGCCAAAAGAAGAATATGTTAATACTATTATTGGCTCGGGCAATGTGATAGAAGGCTCCGGAAGAGCTATAATTTTGTTTCCTGGAGGAACAAAATTCATAATAAATAATGCACTATTGTCTACCAAGTCTCGAAGAAACTTGTTGAGCTTTAAAGATATTCGCCGAAATGGATATCATATTGAGACTATGAATGAGAGAAATCATGAGTACTTATGTATCACAACTCATGATTTAAATAAAAAGGTTATATTAGAAAAGTTGCCCTCACTTTCATCTGGGTTATATTATACCAAGATTAGTGTAATTGAATCACATGCTACTGTAAACCAGAAGTTTACTAGCCCAAATGAATTCATAACTTGGCACGACTGATTGGGTAATCTGGGAACAACCATAATGCGGAGAATTATTGAAAACTCTCATGGACATTCACTAAAGAATCAGAAGATTCTTAAAACTAGTGAATTTTGTTGTGCTGCATGTTCTCAGGGAAAGTTAATTTTAAGGCCATCACCAGTAAAGATTAGATTTGAGTTCCCTGAATTCCTAGAAAGGATTCAAGGTGATATATGTGGACCTATTCATCCACCATGTGGATCTTTCAGATATTTTATGATCCTAATAGACGCATCTTCGAAATGGTCACATGTGTGCTTATTGTCTTTTCGCAACCTGGCGTTTACGAGATTACTGGCTCATATTATTCGATTAAAAGCACAATTTTCAGAAAATCCAATCAAAGTAATTCGCCTTGATAATGCTGGTGAATTTACTTCCCAAGCTTTTGATGCTTATTGTATGGCTAATGGAATAAGTGTTGAACATCCAGTAGCTTATGTTCACACACAAAATGGATTAGTAGAATCACTTATTAAACGCCTCCAATTGATTGCTAGACCCTTGCTTATGAGAACAAATCTCCCAACCTCGGTTTGGGGCATGCTATTTTACATGCCACAGCACTTATTCGTTTGAGGCCAACGAGTTACCATCAGTTCTCTCCTATGCAATTAGCTTTTGGCCAGCAGCCAAATGTCTCCCATTTAAGAATATTTGGTTGTGCGATATATGTTCCCATTGCACCACCTAATCGTACCAAAATGGGACCCCAAAGAAAATTGGGGATATATGTTGGATATGATTCTCCCTCTATAGTGAGGTATCTTGAGATACAAACTGAAAATATATTTAAAGCCCGGTTTGTAGATTGTCATTTTGATGAATCAAAATTTCCAACATTAGGGGGAGAGAATAAGCTTCTTGAAAAGGAACTTAATTGGAATGCATCATCGTTGATGCATTTAGATCCTCGATCAGGGTAATGTGAACTAAAAGTTCAAAAGATTATACATTTGCAAAGAATAGCAAATGAATTGCCTGATGCATTTTCCGATACAAAGAGGATAACGAAATCTTATATACCAGCAGAAAATGCCCCAATTCGAATTGATGTCCCAGTAGGGCAAGTAGCCACTGAAGCAAATTCACGCCAGAAGCATGGCAGGGCGAAAAATGCCCCAATTCAAATTGATGTCCCAGTAAGACAAATAGCCATTGAAGCAAATACACGCCAGATGCGTGGCAGGCCTGTCGGTTCTAAAGATAAAAATCCTCGAAAGAGAAAAGAGGTAAATACTATTCCTGTTGAAAAAGACATAGTAAAGACACCTGCAGTTGTCCAAAATTTTGATATAATTTTAACGCCAGAAGACGTTCAAGTACCTGAAAATTGTGAAAATGATGAGATCTCAATAAATTATGTCTTTACAGGAGAGAAATGGGATCGAAATAAGACAATTGTCAATGAAATATTTGCATATAATGTGGCATTAAATATCATGCATGAAAGTAAGGATCTTGAGCCAAGATCAGTCGAAGAATGTCAACAAAGGAATGATTGGCCAAAATGGAAAGAAGCCATGAAAGTTGAGTAAGATTCACTTGCAAAACGTGAAGTCTTTGGACCTGTAGTCCGTACACCAGAAGATGTAAAACCTGTTGGATACAGGTGGGTATTTGTGAGAAAACGAAATGAGAAAAATGAAGTTGTGCGCTATAAAGCCCGACTTGTGGCACAAGGTTTTTCACAAAGGCCCGATATAGATTATGAATAAACGTATTCCCCTGTAGTGGATGCGATAACATTGCATTAGTTGGTCAGTTTGTCTGCATATCATAAACTGCATATGCATTTAATGGATGTGGTAACAGCCTATTTGTACGGCTCATTAGATCGGGATATCTATATGAAAGTCCCTGAAGGACTAAAGATGTCTAAACCATCCAATGAATTTTCGCAGGGGTTATACTCAGTTAAATGCAAAGATCTTTATACGTTCTAAAGCAATCTGGACGAATGTGGTATAATCGTCTTACTGAGTATCTGGCCAAAAACAGATTCAAGAATGATGATATCTGTCCATGTGTTTTCATAAAGAAAATTGCATCTGGATTCATTATAATTGCTATGTACGTTGATGATTTAAATATCATTGGGACTCCTGAAGAGATTCCAACAATTATAAAAACTCTAAAATAAGAGTTTGAGATGAAAGATCTTGGAAGGACTAAATTTTGTCTCGGCCTGCAGATCGAGCATACAAAAAATGGGATCTTTATTCATCAAAAAATATACACAGAAAAAATCTTGAAAAGATTTTATATGGATAGGTCACATCCTTTGAGTACCCCAATGATCGTAAGATCTTTGGATGTAGAAAAGGATCAATTCCGTCCTAAAGAAGAGAACAAAGATATAGTTCCTCTCCAACCAGAAGACATTAGAGTGGAATCAAACAGATCTTTCGATATCTTCATGGAACGGTTGATATGGGATTGTTTTATCCCTATGAATCCAAGTCACAATTAGTTGGCTATGCAGATGCTGGATATTTGTCTGATCCACATAAAGGGAGATCTCAAACAGGATACCTATTCACATATGGTGGTACAGCTATATCATGGAGGTCCACGAAACAGACGATTGCAGCAACATCCTCTAATCATGCTGAAATACTAGCGACACATGAAGCTAGTCGCGAGTGTTTTTGGCTGAGGAGTGTGATCCAATATATTTTGTCATCATGTGGATTGATTGATCATAATATAGCTCCAACTGTCCTGTTTGAAGATAATACAACATGCATTGCTCAACTTAAAGGCGGATACATTAAAGGTGATAGAACAAAGCATATTTCTCCCAAATTCTTCTTCACTCATGATCTTCAAAATCAAGGAACAATTGATATCTAACAGATCCGCTCAAGTGATAATCTGGCAGATTTATTTACAAAGTCACTCCCAAAATTCTTCTTTGAAAGATTGGTACATAAGATTGGGATGCGCCGATTTCGAGACATTAAATGATGTCGGCAAGAGGGGGAGACTGTACTGATTTGATGTCGGCAAGAGGGGGAGACTGTACTCTTTTTTCCTTGGTAAGGTTTTTTCCCATTGGGTTTTTCTTGACAAGGTTTTTAATGAGGCAGTCCCCATCACTAAAGGATATTGTACTCTTTTTTCTTCACTAAGGTTTTTTTCCACTGGGTTTTTCTTTAGTAAGGTTTTAACGAGGCAATAATCCTAAATGGTCATCCAAGGGGGAGTGTTGCGATAAGAAAAATGTGGATGACCATAGGTGGCTCATCTTTTCCTATATTGAAATGCTAATTTCCAAAGTCATTACATTTAATGATAGTGAAAAATGAAGCCTCATTTCATGTATAAATAGAGGATGAATCTCAGTGTATAACACACATCAATAACAATAATCTTCTTTCTCTATTATCTATATACGAAACTTCTCTCTCTCTCTCTCTCTCTCTCTCTCTCTCTCTCTCTCTCTCTCTCTCTCTCTCTCTCTCTCTCTCTCTCTCTCTCTCTCTCTCTCTCTCTCTCTCTCTCTCTCTCTCCTTTATAATGGTCATTGTAGTGAATATTACTTCTAGAGTTATCTAATTATATTTCATATTTTATATTTGTTACCTCTTATTTATTTATTTATTTATTTATTTTATAACACCTCTCAACTTTTGAATAATTATTTTGTCAAATATGAACATACCTAATTAAATAAATATGTCAAACTATTTTACATAAAAATATACATAAAAACTACATTTTTAAATATATTTATGGGATTAAATAATATGTATTATTTGTAAATTTTTTGTTAGTATGTGTGTGTGCGGTACCCGATAATTTTTATCATTTTTATTTTTATAATAGCTTATTGAGGCTAAACACGTAATTAGGATTTGTTAATTGTCCCACAATACACAATTATTTCATTTGCATTTAGTTTATTCATTGCATAATTTGTGCTGTTTTTTTCACCGACATTTTCCTTAGCTTCTTGACCTTTTACTATGCCCAAAAAAAAATAATAATACAAAAAAAAGTTATTTATAAAGGTAAAAATATTTGGTAATCAAAAAAATTATTTAAAAACAGACAGAATTTATCTAGTTTAGTATTCATTAATTATTACAATAATTAATAAATATTAAATAAAATAAATTCTGATTTTTTTTTTTTTTGTCTTTCTAGCATTATTGTTTATAAAGATGTAAAAACTATGTTAATGAGATAAATGATAAATCAAAATAACTATAATTGTTTACTTTTCTTGTCCAAATAAAAGCAACTCCTTTGGTAGTTCAAAATAGCCCAAACAAAATGCCAAAATCCGAAATCTGGCCAAAGAACAAATGGTGAATACAAGTAACAAAATGTGCTTTGCCACAAAAGAAAATTGCTTAATCTATTCTCCCCTGAAGTCCTAATCAAGATATTAGGGCATGGTGCAATTGCCATATACATGTTCCTCTCAACATCTTCCAAATTTATCAAACACATTGAATCATCATATTCCTTCAAATAATCCCTCCTAATCTTAATTAATCCATACCCTGAACCACTTTCATCCAAAACCCTAATCTCATCACATTTTTCTTCACAACATTCCTCTAGGGAATGCAAAATCTCTAGGGTGGAATTATATGCAACACAAATGGAAAGCACAACTCTAGAGTTATTAACAGTTGCTTCCATGATCCTTTTTGCTGCCAACCTTAGAGGCTTATCAAGAAGTTTTAGATCTCCTACAAAATGAACTCTCATGCCGAACCGATTCGCGATGTTGATACTTTCGTTGTTTTCGTCCATGATCAACGATTCAATCTTCTCCTTCATAAGGTCCATTAGGAACCTTGTTTCCTCAGGACACCTCTTGAAATTATCAATGCTGAATGCAAAGATTGTTACATATCTTACACCTAACTCATAACAAAGATTGAGCATTGAAACGAGAGAAAAGAACCCAGCTTTGTAACCTGAGCCTTCAACCAAGTTGTTCTTTTTAGCATACCTACGATTCCCATCCATGATGAATGCAACATGGATTGGGATTGGACCAATAGATAGAGCATGAAGAACACATTTTTTTATCAAATAAATTAATTTCTCAAAGACCCCATTAGTTTGTTCACACCCATCATTGATCAATGCTATATCAGAAATCTTGAAATGCCGTGGATTCACCATGAAAAAATCCATCTTTAATTTTCAACGGAAACAAGAAAGGAGAGTAAAATGAAGGCACTAGATCTGTTTTTTCTTTTTATATACATTTTTTTATTCCTATAAATTTGGAAAAACTTGTTCATTTATAAGCACTCTAAGAATAAATTCCTGAATTGTAGATAAATAGATACCACTCAAGATTTTTGCATCTCAATTAAAGTTTCAAGGAGTAGCTGTGGCAAATAATGGTAGACTCGGTTTAGGTTAATTGAATCAACACCATCAATATAAATAAAATATATTTGAAAATGCCTACAAAGGATTACTCAAGTACAATCAAATTTACGGAAACACTTAAATATCCTCCCACACATTACCAACATTTTAGCAGGGTGAAATCAAATATAAATGGATGACAATGCAATGAATTTTATTACATCAATGATTTTGAAACTCAAAATTAGTATAAACTCTAGAAAAGGAGAATTGTTAGTAATCATGGGTTCCAATTTAGGTCGAAACTTGTGGCATTATACATTTGGGTAACAAAAAAAGTATCACTGTTGTGGATTTTGCTGCCTCTGTTGGTTGAAATTGGGATGATTCTGTTGCGAGTTCTGAAGCGTCACCATATTGGATTGTAGATTCTGAGCATTTGACGCCATGCCACCAAATGCGCCTTGCGATCCAAGTTGCTGCTGTTGTTGTATGGACATCATACCACCAGGATTGCCACTTCCAAGGTTAAACACTGCAAATTAAATCCCCGGATTCCGTCAGTACAAAGTATATGGAATTTCCTTCGCTACCGATGCTCGTTTCATAATAAACAGCTAAGATCTAACCATAAGCTTCATAAATTCGCAAAATCTCAGTCACAAACAACATACGGTACATCTGTACCAGGTAATTTTATAGGGTCCTTAAACCCTAAATCCTAACACAGAAGGTTCCGTAACTAAAAAAACAGCTCGGTGCATAAGCATCCCGTGTCAATGTAGGATCCAAGGAAAGGAAGGGCCGCACTCAAAGGGTGTTTATGCAGCCTAACGTGATAATTACATCAATAGCTGTTTCCACAGCTTGAACCCGTGCCTTGAGGTCACACAGAGACAACTCAATTGTTGCTCTAAGATTCCGTAACTAACTAATGATAAAATAAATTACGAGAAACATTTGTGAATCTTCACCATCGAGTAATGTGTGGTCCACGCATACTTGAAGTGGAAGTCACTTCATCTTATGATGGTGAGATGACTGAGTACCAAGATTCTTATTATCACTACTCTAAATGCAAAGATATTAAGGAATAAATTCATACTTTGATCACCCAACATTTGTGTCGCATGACTTCGCTGAGGGTTGTTTCCGGGTAATCCAAACTGAAAATGTAGAGTACAAGTTTGAAATGTGATTCTCTTGTGATAAGGTTAATCAAGCAAGTAAAGCTGAGCAACTATATACATTCTAAGTAGTTAAGAAATACAAAGTGAAAGAAAAAAAAAATTATGTTATACAAAATGAATGCAATGCTTTGATGATGAAAATTGTGTTACAAAACTTGTTTTAAAAAAAAAATAAAAAAAAAAACAACCTAAGAACAATGGGATGGGGACAGATACAACTTTTCTATCTACTGTGTCCTATCTCTATCATTTATATTGAGACACTAATCAAACACAACCTAAGCACTAAAGCATGCAATTAACAAATCACAATACATTATGGATTTTCAATTTCTTCAACTTCATTTCTTTCATATCAGCCAAACAAAATTTTAACTTAACCAAGATCTATTAGGAAAAATGCATTTAGAGAAAACAGACAAACCTGCATCCGTGAGGACATAGTGGCCGAAATGTTTGGAATCTGAAAGGGGGGAAAAACGTCAAAAAAGCAATTATTGCAGAAGAAAAGTACATTAACAGTAAGGATGGTAACAAAAGAAACCATTGTAGAAGCTATCATTGCAGAAGAAAAGCGCATTAACAGTAAGGGTACACGAAAGAAACATGGCAATAGAAAATCAATTTGGGTTATATTGTTAATTTTATATTGTGATAACTGCTACTAACCAATCAGAGACTCTACATCTCGAATAATTCCATTTTAAACAAAAATGAGTAGATCACAACACCATCTTCCTAACACAAGAAGCCATCCGATCCCACTACCTAAGAGAAACACTATTGAAAGAAAAAAAAGGAAAACTTTTCCATAGCCCCATATGAATAAGGTGATCCAATTTCAAAGAAATTATTAGATAAATTTTTTTATAGATTCAAATGTACATACATGTTAAAAAGGTACAAAAAAAGAGCTATATGATCACATTTTTATTTAAGTTCATTTAAAAAATAAAAAATTGGGAGAAAAATTATCTACATGATAGATTATTATATTTCAACTCAACAGGTGAAATAATAATGATATTTTATATAAATTTATTGCGAATTTTAACTATACTTAAAAGTGACATAAATTATCCTAACCGTACATGCTTATTGTAACAAAACTAAAATGGCTGATTATGTTTGGAGTGCAAAAGCTTTTGAAAATCACACCTAGTCTATGAACCGGCAACAATGCGCAAAGCTGAAATAATTCAACAACACATGGTAAAACAAGTACACATAACTATGACTCTCCCTCCCCATTTTCCAAAGGAAAAATAATGGAGATAACAACAACAACAACAACAACAAAGCCTTGTCCCACTAAGTGGGGTCGGCAGGAAAAATAATGGAGATAACAACAACAAATACTTCACCCCAAAAAACAAAAGATGGGCAAGGAACACAACAATGCAAAAGTAATGATTACGCTTCGGACTCCAAAAGACAGCCTTCCTTCAAAGTTTTTCTTATATCTTTCTTTTAATTTATTATCACTTTTAGGGTTGTCAAAAGCAAATATAGCACAATCAGATTGTCAAAATAATACAATGAATTGAACTATTCTAACTCCTCCCATTAGCTGTTCATGATAGGTAAAAACTGGTAGTCATAGTAAAGGGGAAAAAAGAGTGTTGTTTGATTAAACTATATTAAATAAGTAATGTACCATTTGGGTATTAGGTGTTGTTTGAGCAGCACTGAATAACGCACTATTAGCAGCCCCAGAAAACTGTCCTAAACGAGTAATTTGATTTCCTTGAGTTAATTGGCTTTGACCAATGCCGTGTTGAACATGTCCTGAAGCAAGCTGCCTACCCTGAAATTGCTGATGCCCAAGTGATTGAGAAAATTGCATCTGATGTTGTCCATGCAACTGAGGAGGAAAGTGAAGCGTGTTACTACCAATGAAAAAAAGAGAAGCATAATAATTTGGTTATTAAAATCATATGGCTTGATCACACAATGTAACCGATTTGGTACCAATCATAAGTTTCTAAGCAAGTTTATAACACATCAATTCTCAAGCCATGACTAGGCCAGCCAAGGGACCGATTCTAACGCATACCAGCCAAAAGGTCCAATCTCACTTCCACAAATACACCATCCCTTTGATAGAACAAAGATAATTATTGAAAACAGCCATATAGACGTGCCCAGAGTGAGTTGCTCGTTCACAAAAAGATAAACAGACTAGATAAACCTTTTGTATGTACGATTCATGTAACCTAGTCGCTTGAGCCTACTCAATGATAAACAAACCCCATGAAGAGTACATAGCTTGCAAATTTTTACCTGTCCCAGTCCTTGCATTGCAGATTGCCTGAACTGTTGCTGCTGAGCAAGAAGTTGCTGTTGCTGCTGTTGAGGTAACTGCATCAGTTTCTGCCGTTGTTGGGCCTGCACTGGTGATTGTTGCTGCTGCTGCTGTTGTTGGGTTTGCTGCTGAGGGGATGGTGCATTCATCATACTTGCGGAAGACCTGGGTGAATTGGCATATGGTAAGGGTGATGCTGTAGTGTTGTCAAAAGAAGTGGCGCTGGTTGCAGCAGATGGCGAAGCCGCAGATCTTCCCAAAAGTTGAGATCCTGAGGCCTACACTGATAATGTTAGTTAAGATACCCCAAAAACAAACAAATAAACGAAGAATGCATATTGTTCAAAATTCCAAACCAAAAGAATGAGGTCAATAATTCTCTTAACATAGCAACAAGGAGCATAGATGATAGGAAATATACAACAGATTGGATAGAGAAGGTTAATTGGGGAATCAAACTCAAAGCGCGAATTTTGCTAGTTCTGAAGTCCAATAAATTCTAATATACTTTAACAGTTTAACTTTAAAAGGAGAAAAGAAAAAAACAAAAAAGAAAAACAAAATATGGCTAAAGCAACAAAAACCAAGATAGTAAGTACTCATGGATCCCCTTTTGTATATAATATTGACTAAAAAAAGTGAAAAAGATAATGGACTACAAATAAACATCAGAACACGAAACTTTCAAGAAATGACAATGGCTAACCTGTACCATTGGATTCTGACCGCCCATGCTGTTTGATGACAGCGGGGTATTCTTCATATACATACCTGTAAATAATAAATGTCACTCAGTGCTAGAATGATAAAATCAAAAGGTGAGTTCAAAGTGACTAACTGTTGTTAGATGCATCAGGAAAAGATTGTGCACCCTCATTGGGAGTAAATGCTTCTGCCAAATGCATTGGAAGTGTCGGAGTAATCTGTCTCTGATCTGGAGGTATCCGTAATCCTGCATGAAAAACCATTCCATCCAAATGATCATCGTGAAATTAAAGAACATGCATATGAGGAGAATCTTTAATATGAAAGTGTAGATTTTCCACAAACAACTGCTTTCTCCACAATCCACTAGTCAAAACATCTTATTGTGCACTAGTCCATATAAATTACATCAAGTCTAATGCTACAAGCGTACAATAACAGGACTACCCTTATGAAAGAAATTTGGGAATCAGAGATAAAGATATGCGTACTGAACAACCTCCAGTTTCTTTTAGAATTACAAAATGCTATCGACCCAAAGTTGAATGCTGTACTTTGTTAGAATGTCAAAAATGTTTTGACAAAAGTTACAATGAAGGTGCTGTAGTTAATGCAACAAGAGCCCCATGCCTTAATAATATATTCTTGCGGTGCAACAATTTATTCCCAGATTAAACCATTTTATACATCACCCCTGGAAGCTAAAGCATGTTTTTATTGTATAAAAATATCAAAACTAAGAAATAAGCATAAGCAAACATCATAGAGATACAGTTTGGATAAAGCCCTCACCGGTATTGACAGCAGCCCGGAGTAGATTTTCTTGCTCTTGAATTTTGGCGGCCTGACCCTTGTCTAAAGTTGGGGTAATAGTTGGGCCCTGGCGAGTTCCAAAGCAATAGGCTTTGCGAGTGTCGGCCAAGACTTTCTCGGCACCTTCACAGGCCGCTGCAATCATATCAATTCTAGCCTGTAAAAAGAATCTAGAATCAAAAGATATGGCAATGGCAAGGTAAACTCAATCCATCAAGTGAATGGTCATGGGAATAACCTTGAGCTTTTCAATTTGAGTAGGTATGGGGAGGTTTTGCATCCCCTGAAGCAATTGATCTCTCTTGGAGCTATCTTCCGTCTCCATTTCAGGGAGTAGTTTGGACGAAAGCATAACAGGAAGTACTGAATGAAATCAAAGAATTCATTGAATTCAACAATAAGAATAGCAACAGAATAAGGGAAGGGAGGATTGAGAGCATACTAGTTGCATTTTCAGCATTAACATTCTTGGGATAGACTAGAAAAGCCTTGGAGACTTTCTTGATTTCGTCAACGATGTTGAAGAGCTCAAGGTTAACCATGGAGTACTGCCCCAGAATGTCTTGCCTATGCACACAAGAAAGGCTCAAATTAAGAACTAAGAACTAATCATTCATCAATCCCTTTCAATTTGACTGAAGTACCCAAATCATCCATGAAAAATCATATCGCTCACAGAATTTACCCATAGATAAAGCAGAAATTCACTCGATATACCTCAATAACTGCTCCCCTTTACAAACCACCAAGAAAATTGCCTCGAAAAGATTATATTGTCAAAACGAATCATTTATTAATTCATTTCAATTTCAGTGAAATTTATCCAAGCTACTCACAAAATTACAGGCTATTCTGGCCGAGAATTTGTTGACCGAATCGAAGCGAGAGGAACTAATGATTCATTAGCAATGAATTGATTAGAAGAAGACTGACCACTTGGGGGTAGTATTGGTGCGAGCGTAGGCGTCGAAATCTTCGAGGATGCGAGAGATGGCTTTGAAGAGGCTGATGGCGCGTGTCTTCACTTGCTCCAGGTTCAGCTGCTGCTGTACTGCCTGATTCAGCCTCTCTCCCTGACCCTGACCCTGCCCCTGCCCTTGCCCTTGCCCTTGCCCTTGCCCTTGCACCTGCCCGGCCTGCCCCTGAACCTGAACCTCCATTGCTGCCTGATATTTGTTATAGTTATAGAGAGACTTATGTGCGGATACTACAGCTGCCGCCGGAAGCAGCAACAAATTGGCGACCTTGCGGTGGCGGCGTTGAGATGGTGCGGTGGTGCAACGACGTCGGAAGGAAGATTCAGAGAGCAGCACTGGTGCGAGTTAGTTGCCCCGGGTCCGCTCTATCATTCCCGCTGCCTTCTTGTTTCCCTGTAAATATTATTTGACTAAATTACCCTTCACTTTTGGGATTTGGCAACAAAAATATATTATGAAAAAATAAAATTATATTTTGATTTTATCCTTTTTAAAGATAATCTCGATTTAATAAAATAAAAAATATAAAAGTTACTTATACTAACCATGTATTAAATTTATTGAAATATTAGAAAATTATCAAAAATTATTATTTTTTATTATCAATTAATTATTAATATTTTAAAATATAAGATAATTGTATCAATTGAGTTGATAATTAAATAATAATAAAAATATTAAATTCCGATGATCTCATAATATTTTTTTAAAAATTAAATAAAAGTTCTTTCGTGAAAACAAAAAATGAATAACCACGTTTTTATGTATATTGGTATATATAATTTTATATATTTTTCTAATAAAATAAACAACTATAAAAAAAAAACATTTCACGTTAAAATAATTTAACAATATTGAAATTAAACTTTTTCATAAGTACTAAATACGTATTTTTATATGATGATTGATTTTTTTTTAATCCGTATATTAAGGTTTTGAAAATCAGACAAGTTATCAAACCGTTTTAATTATTGATTTATTAATTTATTGGTTTAATTAGTCTAATTATGGTTTAACCAAAAAAATCATTCCATAATAAAATAATAAATAAATTATAAATAAATATTCTAAATATCTTTCAAATTTAGTCACCAAAAAAAAATATTTTTCAAATTTAAAATCCTACATAAAATATCACCAACCAAAAAAAAATATCTTTTAAATTTAAAACTCTACATAAAATATCACCAGCTAAATGTAATTAATCATTAAAATATGCAATAACTTGCTGCAAATTTGTTGACAATTAACATAATTATACTTCCATTAAAAATAGCTGGATTGAATTACAATGCACAAGTTAAAGATAGAGAATATTGTCTTAATGTAGCTAAGTCAAAAAGTAAAACAAAAAATAATAGTGTTGCAACAATAAATACACAACAGAGGCTGAAACAAAAACACAACAAAGTCTGAAACAAAAAGAATCCAACACGGAGGACGGGTAGCAAGTCGGCGAAGATCAAGAACAGGGACAGTGCAACCAAACAATGAACAAAACAACGAAAACAGAATTTTTTTTATATAACAGAACAATCAAAACATGAATCATACAATCAATCACTAATTGCAATTTTTTTCTTTATAAGAAGAGAACAATGAAAACATGAAGCATATAATAAATCAAATGATCACCAATTGCAAATTTTTTAATAACAGTGAAAAATGAAAAAAGATTAACAGTTTTCAACCCAATTTTAACAAAGCTCATCACAATGATTAACAACAACAAAAAAAGCAATGAAGGAACATGAATCAGTAACATAGGCAGTGCAAATTCAAGAAACTTTAATAAAATTTAACTATAGAAACAGACAGTAAGGCAATAATAGAATTATCAATTTAAAATTTATCATCAAATACAAGCGGCAAAATCAATCAACCAAGTACTGATTGGACATTCGGAAAAAAAAATTAAAAGAACATTTAAATCACAGCAAAAACACAACAACAACAACAACAACAATAGAAACATTTAACACAAAGCAACCCAAAAAAAATCTAAAAATCACCGTTGCTGAAAACAATGATTTGATACGTGTATGCCAAAGAATTAAAAGCTAAGCTTACAGGAAAGTGAAGAATACCCAAACCAAAGAACCTTCAATCACAGCTTAAATCAAGAACAGAAAATCACAACAAAAACAAAAAAAAAAAATTAAAAGTAACAGAAGAACAACAGAACAACAACACAAGAACAATTAGCAAATTAACAAGTTCACAATAACAGTTAAAATTTAACAGAAGAACACTAATGCAAGTGGAATCATCATGCTAATATGTTTTTTTCAAAGATGCTATTTGTGCAGTTAAAATTTTTTAATTACTAAGATCCAATTATTCTAATTTCACATGCAATCAACTTACTAAGTTTCTAAAAGCTAGAAATTATAAAACCAACCAGAAATATGGTTAAAGCATTTCATCAAACATGTTGAGTGCGGTAAAATTAAAACAAAATAAGAGAATTCAAAGCTTAATATCAATGTGACAGAGAAGAGAACATAACTATTGTAAGCTTTAATTCAGTCTATAAAAAAATCCAAACCACTACCAAATCAAATAGTTACTTATTGTAATAAAAATCAGAAGTTGCAGAGTTTGAAGCAGAGTGTTGGTGTTGTGTGAGTGCATTGTCTGGTGGCGGGTTTAGGGAACTCACGGCGAAGACAAAAAAGAGCAGTTCGACGGCTAGGTGGAGCGCGCGGGTTGGTCGCAGAGTTTGAAGCAGAGCAACGTGGCTTCCAGACGAACGCGAATGCGAACTAGAACGGCGAACGGCGAGTGAACGCGAACGGTGAACGCCGAGCGAATGTAAACGGCGAAGAACGCGAACGAAGACGCGAACGTGAACGGCGACGGAAGCGCGGCTGAGCAGACAAAGACGACGGACGCCGAGCTCGAGGAAGCAGCCGCAATCGGTGACAGCGAACAGGGGTTGAAGTCTTGGAGCACGAGGGAAGCTAGATAGACGGACGGATGGCGAACTTTGAGTACGACGAACGGCGGCAGTATGCCTCTCCTTGCGGCGGTGGTGTAGGCTTACAGGGCTAGGATTTTTTGGCTGGGTTTGTGTGATTTATTTCTTGACGAAAGAAAGGGAGTAAGGGAGAAAGAAACGAAGGGGTTTCCGTTTTTTTGTAAACCGGGTGGGTTCCGATTCGGTCCGACCGACTGATTCTGGGCCAATTCACAATTTTCTGAACAACGGTTTTATATATCTGACCGAACTGTTAATGTTGTCGGTTCGCTGTTGAATCGGTCCGGTTTTCAAAACATTACTATAATATAGTTAAACTAAATTACTAATTTTAAAATAAAACATAATAAATTTTTCTAATATTTTGGAATATTAGATAATTAATCTCTTATAAAATAAAATGATATAGTAATAATTTATATTTTTAAAAATTCAGACAGTTTAAGGCAGAGCAAAACAGATTAATTCAAGGAGTTCAAGTTAATCGGAGATGCCAAACAGTTAATCACCTTTTGTTTGCTGATGATTCAATCCTTTTTTGCAAGGGCTCACCTAATACAAGCCAAAGCATTTTAGAATTGCTAGAGATCTACGAGGGCTTCAGTGGTCAAAAAGTCAATTTGAATAAGTCGGTCATCTTTTTCAGTCACAACACACCTCAGAACACAAGACTAGCAATTGCGCAGACGCTAAATATTGAATATATCGGAGCCCAAGACAAATACTTGGGGCTGCCCTCCATAGTTCAGAAATCAAAGAAAGCAACCTTTGGAGCTATCAAGGATAAAGTTCAGAAGAGGATTATGAGTTGAAAAAGAAGTTTATTGTCCTCAGGTGGCAGGCACACACTATTGAGAGCGGTGGGAGAAGCGATTCCTATTTACACACTCTCTTGTTTCAAGCTCCCGGACACGCTGTTAACTGAGATTCATAGCATGCTCTCGCAATTTTGGTGGGTCAAAAAGGCGCAGAACGAAGAATGGTTTGGATTAAATGGGACACAATGACGAGACCGAAGAAAGATGGAGGGTTGGGGATCAAAGATCTAAGGACACAAAATTTGGCCTTATCGGGCAAGCAATATTGGCGTCTAATGAAATACCCTAATTCTACAATGTCAAGAATGTTCAAAGCTAAATATTTCAGATATATAGATTTCTTACATGCAGAGATAGGAAGCATACCGTCATGGGGCTGGAGAAGTGTTCTTGAAGGCCGCAAGGTGATTGAGAAAGGCTTGTTATGGAAAATAGGCTCTAGTGCTAATATCCGCATCTTCCATGATCCCTGGCTCCCACCAACATTGCCCTTTAATGTCCCTCAAGCTGCAGTGACAATCTCACCAAATCTGCAAGTGTATTATGTTAGTGCGCTACTAAATCCTGATAGAAGTTGGAACAGAAACCTGATTGAGTCAATTTTTCCAGTTGATATATGCAATAAAAATTTTTCCATCAAACCAACAGAGAAGGAGGATGAAGTTAATTGGTGCTGAACAAAATTTGGTATATACGAAGTTGGGTCAGGATACAAAGTTGCTTACGGGTTCTTTCATTCTCCTATTTCATTGATGCCTCAGAACATACAAAATAACAGAGTATGGAATAGCATTTGGGAATTGAAATTACCTCATAAAATTAAGATTTTTTTATGAAAGAGTCTTCATGAAAAGCTTCCGATTTTGTAACAAATCCATAACCGGTTTGCATCCACCCCACCACTTGTCCAAGATGCATGCTGAAAGATGAATCAATTTCTCATGCCCTGTTCCAATGCCCTCTGTCTTCAATAATCTGGAGTCTAAGCTTAATAACCCCTGACTTATTGCAGAGAGAAGAGAAGACCTTCATCAATTGGTGGCAACGAGCCTTATCTTGGGTAACGGCTCAAATCGAAGGTAGACAAAAGATCCTCTTCATCGCGGCACTGTGTTGGAGCACTTGAAAAGCGAGTAATAGGTGTGTCTTTGAGAAGCTAATAAGCCCAGCGCCGGAGATAGTGCAAGAAGCCAGTAGTCTAGTGCGTGAACTCAATAGCCATACCTGATGAATGCCAATAATTTCTCTTTATTCTTACTTTACTCTTTCTTAAGCTATTTGTCTTCCAATCACATTTGGTGATAATTGGGAATACCCAACTTCTTTTATACTTTCTTATAAAACATTATTATTTTATAATAATAAAATAATATCTATGTTTAAGAAAAAAATTCAGACAATTTAGACTTTTAATCTTATATTTAAAACAATACTCTATTTTTTTATAATATTTTTTAGGTAAATTAGATAAATAAATAAAGTAGAAGTTAAAATTACTCCACTACAATATTTTAAAAATAACTACATTTGAGTCTTCTATTTATCTATATCTATATCAATATATAATGTCAATATATGAAGTTTAGTGTCCACTTTTTTATTTTTTATTTTAACTCTACTAACATAATTCAAAACTATTTTGTAATTATTTATTTCACTTAGAGTTACGAAAACTTCAAGCATAACTTCCATTCAACTGTTTATTCTCACAATCTCCCTCTTTTAATTTTTCACTCTTTTTTCGATTCTCCTTACTTATGTTCTGAACGCTTCTTTGTATGGAATAATTATTTAAATAAGTTTTTATAAAGTCTTAAACAGTTAAACTAGATAACGATTATGTTAAAAGGTCGATTTTCGGGGCCATATACAAAATGAGAAAAAGAACAATTAGAAGTCAACAAGTGTTTAATTAGAAGCCATTCAGTTTAACGCTTTTTTATTTGTATCGTGTTCTGAGTATGCCTGTAAATACTGTACTCATAGTTTGATGTCATTCTAATTATTCTATTAGAATTTTTTTAATCATAAAGAATATATCTTTTTTTTATTTTTTTATAATTTCATTCATTCTTGCTGCTTCTCTTTATTTTGACAGCTCGATGCATTTTGCTGTAATTTTCTTTTTGACATCTTTTTTTTACACTTTCGATTGCATTGCCTCCGTCGTTACAAATTTTATTTAATTTTGTTGCTTTTGTTGAATTTACCTGTAACTTTCACCTATATTTTTTTTCTCTTTAATTTACTTACCCAATTTTTTATTATTCTTTTACTTTTTTTAATTTGTCCCCAACTTGTCACCTATAAAAATAGTGCTCAATCTTTTTCTCTCATCATTTTAATTTAACGAATAAACTGATTTTTTTATTTGATATGTATTTTTTTAAAACATATTTGTACTTATTAATGATGAACGGAAGAAGTCTCATAAATATTTTATTAATTTATTTTTTTAATTATTTCATAATAGATAATTTTTTTATTATTAAATTATTAATTATGTAGAGTATTGTATTTAAAATTTAAATACATAAATATTTATTTTTAAATTAAACTAAAATAAATAAATTATATTACAAAAAAATTATTTATTTTGTCTTCTATGATATCATTTGTTTAGCATGTGGCACTGGTTATTTGATTGACATATAAAGAACGCAAGAAAGTCTACACCTACTAATAGTCTATTAAAATATTAATATGTTCATTTTCTAAACTATTGATTATGTAGAGTGTTAGATTTGATATTTAAATACATGCAAACTTATTTATAAATAAATTATATTGAAAAAAATTAATTAATTTAATATTACTCGTTCCACATATTCGACATATAGCATATAAAAGATGCAAGAAGGTTCTGCACTTACCAAAAGTAGAATAAAAAATGCCCACGAATATTTTGTTAATTTTTTTATTTTTTATCTGTTTTACATTAAATAATATTATTTTTTATTAATTATTAGATTGATATCTAATATCAAAGATGTGACCAAATAAAAACATTTGTTAATTAATTTTTTAAATAATCTGATAACCTAATATTATTTCAACCTTTATGGTTACTTTTTTTATCTTTCTTTTTCTACTTCATGGGTCATGCATGTAATATTATTATTATTATTATATATATATATATATATATATATATATATATATATATATTCTATTTTTTAAATTATTTTATTTTATTAGAATTTCTAATTTATTTTATTGTATTTTTTTACCTTGCAAAATTTAGGATTTAAAATTTGAGTTTAAATGATTCCAACTATGTGATCAAAAAGTGGTTTAAGAAAATGGGTTGAATTTGGACAACTTATTTAATGTAAATGAAATAAACATATCGAAATATAGTAAACAGAATCGTTAATTCAACATTTATTAATAAATAACTACTAAAATAAAAAAATAAATAACAAAAAAATATAGAATTCTACCTTTTATTCTGTAGTACAAAGATAACATACAATATAATAAATTGTAATATTCTCATACGTAAACACAATTTTTTTAAGATCTTTTATGGTTATTGTGTTTGATTTTAATTTTGTTAAAAAAATATCATTAAATTTTAATTTTTAATTTTTAGGATAAATAAAAAGATGTGACCTTTTATGCATTACTTAATTTAAAAATATTTATTATAAAAAAATAATATTATTTATTTTTAATTTTTAAGATAAATAAAAATATATGACTTTTTTATGCATTAGATAATTTAAAAAATATTATTCTAAAAAATTTAAAATATTCAAACTTAAAAAAAATTAATAATAAAATTGAGTTTGTTCAAAATTAGTGAGAGAGAAAGATTTTAGAAGGAGAGAGAGAGAGATATTTTAAATTAATCACAAAGAATCACTGCTATCAACTATTAAATTTGAATAATATCAAGTGAGGATTAAAAAGCAAACCAAAATGATAAATTTAATTTTTTTTTTTATCTCTCTTTATGTAATGTTTCACTTTAAATAACCATTTTTTATGGAGGGCGTTCAAAAATAAAATAGTAAGAAGATTCATATTAAATTATAAAAACTAATGTCACCCTTATAGTATAATCGCGTAATTTTAAAATATGCAAAATGAAATAATAAAATATAATTTAACTAATATGCACAATAAAGCAAACTCAAAACTTATATAGTAACAATCTAATGTAAAAAGTAATGACAGCCTTCTGTCCTAAGGTATTATATTAAATTGCAACTTAGATATTATTTATCCATTAAAATTATACATGAAGATAAAAAGTATTTTGAATATAAATTTTTATATTTATTTTAAATTAAATACTGTTAAAAATGAATAAATTTAATAATATTTATAAATAGTTAATTTATAACTTTGTAAATATTTATCTTGATTTTATTACACATAATTTTTCTAATATCTTATTTAATTTAAATTTATAAATTGAATACGTTATAAAAGTTAAATAACTTATAAAATTTGTATATTTATTATTAAATATATTTTATTCTTATCTTTTAAATTATTTCATTAAATTTATAAGTTTAAAATAAAATATAAAAATTAATCACTTAAAAACAATAAAAAAACGGCTAAACAGATATGGTAGTGCCTGTTGAGCCGTTAGTTCTATATAAACGGTTATAGGGTGTAGATGTTTTGAAATTTATACATAAACTATTATAGGATGTAGAGATTTATATGAAAATTAATGAGTTAAACCTCAAAATAATCCTTGAAATTGCACTCGAGTCTTATAGTGGTCCCTCAAATTAATAGTTACTCATTTTCATTCTTGAAATTCTACTGAGACCCAAAATTGTCCTCCAAGCACTTTTAGTCCATGGAGCGCCATTGAAAAGCTTATCTGGACTAATTTTTGACACACTATCAAGATAACGAATAATTGACATAGCTCTAGAAACTTTGTTTTATAGCAATTTGGTCCCTGAACTAAATTTAAAAATTCTAATCCCCAAACTAGCTTCATTATAACCAGAATTTTTCTTCTTCATTACTGGTCATATGTTTTGCACTTCTGCTAGATTATTCTCTTCTTCATCTCCAAATTGAAATGATGATGGGTAGCGCAAGTAACGTGGCTGGGAGCTCCAATAGAAGCATTGCTCAGTTATACCAGCTAGATATCGAAAGATTCTTTTTGAAAGAAAAGGGAAGATTGCTAAAAGCTAAGCAATATAGAATAGCAAGAACAGGTGATGAAGAAAACAAAAACCAGTAACAAAAGGAAGAAAAGAATCTTGAAGAATTAATGGAGTAATTTTTATTGAATAATGAAAAAATATTTACAGAGTGAAAAGGAATTATATATCCAACCCTAACAAAACTGATTCCTTTTTGTACATCCACATTTGTTAACTATTCTTGAGGAGTATTAACTAATGGGTTGCTATTGATTCATTAGGCTGCAGTTGACTATTACTAGTTGGACTTATCCTTTTGGGCTGGTGCTCTCAATACCCCCCCCCCCCTCAAGCTCAAGTTGCTCCTTGGAACAACTCTGAGCTTGTCTTTGAACCTCTCATAACTGGTTGCTGACAAAGGTTTTGTTAAAATGTCAGCAACTTGTTCAATTCTAGGAATATGTACAACTTATAATGACTTGTTGTTGATCTTTTCTCGAACAACTTGGATATCTAACTAAAAATGCTTCGTTTTGTCATGTAAGACTAGATTTACAGTGAGCAAAACAGTGCTTAAATTGTCACAAAATATTGATGGAACAGTAGTCAATGCAATCTTCAACTCAGACAGCAAATTCTTCACCCATGTAATCTCTGCTTCACAGGCTGCCAGGCTTTGAAATTCTGCCTCAGTTGAAGATCTACTTATAATTGTTTGTTTCCTGCAAGACCAAGTAACCAAATTAGTTCCAAAGAAGACACAATAACTCGAAACAGACCTCCGATCCTCTAAATCTACTGCCCAGTCAGAATAAAAAAAAAAACCATACAACTTATAGTCGTTGCATTTATGTAAGAGCAAACCATGTTCTTGTGTTCCTTGAAGGTATCTTAAAATCCTCTTCATAGCCTTCTAGTGAGCAAGTAAAAAGCTATGCATGAATTGAGAAACTTTTCTCACAGCAAAACTCAGGTCAGGCCTAGTGATGGTAACATATTGCAATGTACCTACAATAGATATGAAGAGTTACGGATCCTCAAATTGTTCTGAACTTGTAGAAAGTAACTGCAAAGAGGAGATCATAGGAGTAGGCATAGCACTTGCTGTACTCATTCCTAAGTTAGATAGTAGGTCTTTAATATATTTAGTTTGGGATAAATGAAGTTATCCAATTTCAGTTTTATGAACCTCAATACCAAGAAAATAGGATAACTCTCCCAAGTCTTTTAGAGTAAAAGTCTTGTATAACTTTTGTATCATAACATCAATTTCATTCGAATCATTACCAGTGATTATAATATCATCAATATAACATAGAATATAAATGACATAATGAGAGCCATGTTTGATGAATAAAGATGTATCAGACTTAGTACTAACAAAGCCAAACCTGTTTAGAGTATTACTAAGCTTTAGAAACCATTATCTCGGAGCCTGCTTGAGGCCATAAAGGGATTTATTTAATTTACACACTAAACTGTTAGAATCATGAGAAAAACCAGAAGGTTGATTGGTGCACGAAATTGTGATCATCAATGGCGCCAATAACTTGGTACGCATAATTGTAATCTCAACTCTTTATCACAACTTCGCACAACTAACCAGCAAGTGCACTGGGTCGTCCAAGTAATAAACCTTACGTGAGTAAGGGTCGATCCCACGGAGATTGTCGGCCTGAAGCAAGCTATGATCACCTTGTAAATCTCAGTCAGGCGGTTTCAAATGGTTATGGTGAATTGATAATAAAAATATAAATAAAATATAAAATAAAGATAGAGGTACTTATGTAATTCATTGGTGAAAATTTCAGATAAGCGTATAGAGATGCTTTCGTTCCTCTGAACCTCTGCTTTCCTGCTGTCTTCATCCAATCATTCCTACTCCGTTCTATGGCAAGCTTTATGTAGGGCATCACCGTTGTCAATGGCTACATCCCATCCTCTCTGTGAAAATGGTCTAATGCGCTGTCACTGCATGGCTAATCATCTGTCGGTTCTCGATCATACTGGAATAGGATTTACTATCCTTTTGCATCTGTCACTACGCCCAGCACTCGCGAGTTTGAAGCTCGTCACAGCCATCCCTTCCCAGATCCTACTCAGAATACCACAGACAAGGTTTAGACTTTCCGGATCTCAAGAATGGCCATCCATGGGTTCTAACTTATACCACAAATATTCTAATATCTTGGACTCGGTCCTCTGTATTAGATATCTAAGAGATACTCATTCTAGCTTGTTTGCATGTAGAACGGAAGTGTTGTCAGGCACGCGTTCATAAGTGAGAATGATGATGAGTGTCACATAATCATCACATTCATCATGTTCTTGGGTGCGAATGAACATCTTAGAATAGGAATAAGCTTGAATTGAATAGAAAAACAATAATACTTTGCATTAATTCATGAGGAACAGCAGAGCTCCACACCTTAATCTATGGTGTGTATAAACTCTACCGTTGAAAATACATAAGTGATGAAGGTCCAGGCATGGCCGAATGGCCAGCCCCCAAACGTGATCTAAAGATGAAACTAAAGATGTAAATACAATAGTAAAAAGTCCTATTTGTACTAAACTAGTTACTAGGGTTTACAAAAATGAGTAAATGATGCAGACATCCACTTCTGGGACCCACTTGGTGTGTGCTTGGGCTGAGCATTGATTTTTACACGTGTAGAGGTTTTTCTTGGAGTTGAACGCCAGTTTGTAACCTGTTTCTGGCGTTTGACTCCAGAATACAGCATGGAACTGGCGTTCAACACCAGTTTGCGTCATCTAACTCGAGCAAAGTATAGACTATTAAATATTGATGAAAAGCCCTGGATGTCTACTTTCCAACGCAATTGAGAGCGCGCCATTTGGAGTTCTGTAGCTCCAGAAAATCTACTTTGAGTGCAGGGAGGTCAGAATCCAACAGCATCTGCAGTCCCTCTTCAACCTCTGAATCTGATTTTTGCTAAAGTCCCTCAATTTCAGCCAGAAAATACCTGAAATCACAGAAAAACACACAAACTCATAGTAAAGTCCAGAAATGTGATTTTTATTTAAAAACTAATAAAAATATACTAAAAATTAACTAAATCATACTAAAAACTATGTAAAAACAATGCCAAAAAGCGTATAAATTATCCGCTCATCACAACACCAAACTTAAATTGTTGCTTGTCCCCAAGCAACTGAAAATCAAATAGGATAAAAAGAAGAGAATATACTATAAATATCCAAAATATCAATGAAACTTAGCTCCGATCAGATGAGCGGGACTTGTAGCTTTTTGCCTCTTGAATAGTTTTGGCATCTCACTTTATCCATTGAAGTTCAGAATGATTGGCCTCTATAGGAACTTAGAATTCAGATAGTGTTATTGATTCTCCTATTTCAGTATATTGATTCTTGAACACAGCTACTTTATGAGTCTTGGTCGTGGCCCTAAGCACTTTGTTTTCCAGTATTACCACCGGATACATAAATGCCACAGACACATAACTGGGTGAACCTTTTCAGATTGTGACTCAGCTTTGCTAAAGTCCCCAATTAGAGGTATCCAGGGTTCTTAAGCACACTCTGTTTTTGCTTTGGACCTCGACTTTAACCGCTCAGTCTCAAGTTTTCACTTGACACCTTCACGCCACAAGCACATGGTTAGGGACAGCTTGGTTTAGCCGTTTAGGCCAGAATTTTATTCCTTTAGGCCCTCCTATCCACTGATGCTCAAAGCCTTGGATCCTTTTTATTACCCTTGCCTTTTGGTTTTAAGGGCTATTGGCTTTTTGCTCTTGCTTTTTGGTTTTAAGAGCTTTTGGCTTTTTCTGCTTGCTTTTTCTTTTTCTCTTTTTCTTTTTTTTTTTTGCTATTTTTCTTTTTTTTTTCGCAAGCTTTTGTATTCACTGCTTTTTCTTGCTTCAATAATCATTTTTATGATTTTTCAGATTATCAAATAACATGTCTCCTTTTTCCTTATTCTTCAAGAGCCAACATATTTAACATTCATAGACATCAACTTCAAAAGACATATGCACTGTTCAAGCATTCATTCAGAAAACAAAAAGTATTGTCACCACATCAAAATAATTAAACTAGTTTCAAGGATGAATTTGAAACCCTGTACTTCTTGTTCTTTTGTAATTAAAACATTTTTCATTCAAGAGAGGTGATGGATTCATATTCATAACTTTTTAAGGCATAGACACTTAGACACTAATGATCATGTAGTAAAGGCACAAACATAAATAACACATAAGGCTCAAAAACCGAAAAACAGAAAATAAATAGACAAGGAGATTAAGGAATGAGTCCACCTTAGTGAGGGTGGCGTCTTCCTCTCCTTGAAGAACCAATGGTGCTCTTGAGCTCCTCTATGTCTCTTCCTTGTCTTTCTTGCTCCTCCCTCATAACTCTTTGATCTTCTCTAATTTCATGGAGGATGATGGAGTGCTCTTGGTGCTCCACCTTTAGTTGTCCCATGTTGGAACTTAATTTTCCTAGGGAAGTGTTGATTTTCTCCCAATAATTCTATGGAGGAAAGTGCATTCCTTGAGGTATCTCAGGGATTTCATGGTGGGGAATTTCCTCATGCTCATGTTGAGGTCCATGATCTCTTGTTTGCTCCATCCTTTTCTTAGTGATGGACTTGTCCTCTTCAATGAGAATGTCTCTGGCCTTAGGTGCCCTAGATGGTTATGGAAAAACAAAAAGCAATGCTTTACCACACCAAACTTAGAAGGTTTGCTCGTCCCCGAGCAAAAGAAGAAAGAACGGATGAGAAGAAGAAGAGATGGAGGAGATGGAGGTGTGTGAATGGTTCGGCCACTGGGGGTTTAAGGTGGTTATGATGTGTGAAAAGGAAGGAGTGATGGTTTGAATTCGAGTGGGTGGGTGTATGATGGTTTTGGAGGGGAAGAGAGTTATGAAAAGGTGTGAAGAGGAGAGAAGAAGTGGTAGGGATCCTGTAGGGTCCACAGATCAAGTGGGGTCAAGGACTTAACATCCCTGCTCCAATTAGGCGTGTAAAATGCCCTTGCTATGCAATCCTGGCGTTTAACGCCAGACTGCTGCCTGTTTCTGGCGTTAAACTCCCAAATGTAGCTTGTTTCTAGCGTTTAACGCCAGGTAGATGCTTGTTTCTGGCGTTAAACGCCAGCTTGGTGCCTGTTTCTGGCGTTAAATGCCAGACAGATGCTTGTTTCTGGCGTTTAAACGCCAGACTGCTTTCCTCCAGGGTGTGCTATTTTCAATGCTGTTTTTCATTCTGTTTTTTATTTTTCAGTAGTTTTTATGACTTCACATGATCATCAACCTAATAAAACACGAAATAACAAAAACAAAATAAAATAGATATGATTAAATAACATTGGGTTGCCTCCCAATAAGCGCTTCTTTAATGTCAATAGCTTGACAGTGAGCTCTCATGGAGCCTCACAGATGTTCAGAGCATTGTTGGGACCTCCCAACACTAAACTTAGAGTTTGAATGTGGGGGTTCAACACCAAACTTAGAGTTTGGTTGTGGCCTTCCAACACCAAACTTAGAGTCTGACTGTGGGGGCTTTTGTTGACTCTGCAGTGAGAGAAGCTTTTCATGCTTCCTTTCCATGGTTACAGAAGGAGATCCTTGAGTTTTAAACACAAGGTTGTCCTTATTCAGTTGAAGGATCAATTCTCCTCTGTCCACATCAATCACAGCTCTTGCTGTGGCTAGGAAGGGTCTTCCAAGGATGATGGATTCATCCTCATCCTTCCCAGTGTCTAGGATTATGAAATTAGCAGGGATGTAAAGGCCTTTAACCTTTACTAGCACGTCCTCTACTTGTCCATAAGCCTATTTTCTTGAGTTGTCTGCCATCTTTAATGAGATTCTGGCAGCTTGCACCTCAAAGATTTCCAGTTTCTCCATTACAGAGAGTGGCATGAGGTTTATCCCTGACCCAAGGTCACATAGAGCCTTCTCAAAGGTCATGGTGCCTATGGTACAAGGTATTAAGAACTTTCCAGGATCCTGTTTCTTCTGAGGCAATGTCAGTTGATCCAGATTACTCAGTTCATTGATGAGCAAGGGAGGTTCATCTTCCCAAGTCTCATTACCAAATAATTTGGCATTCAGCTTCATGATTGCACCAAGGTACTTGGCAACTTTCTCTTCAGTGACATCTTCATTCTCTTCAGAAGAAGAATACTCATCAGAGCTCATGAATGGCATAAGGAGGTTCAATGGAATCTCTATGGTCTCTAGATGAGCCTCAGATTCCTTTGGTTCCTCAGAGGGAAACTCCTTGTTGATCACTGGACGTCCCAGGAGGTCTTCCTCACTGGGATTCACGTCCTCTCCTTCTCTTGTAGGTTCGGCCATGATGGTTAAATCAATGGCCTTGCACTCTCTTTTTGGATTCTCTTCTGTATTGCTTGGGAGAGTACTAGGAGGAGTTTCAGTGACTCTTTTACTCAGCTGGCCCACTTGTGCCTTAAAATTTCTAATGGAGGACCTTGTTTCATTCATGAAACTTAAAGTGGCCTTAGATAGATCAGAGACTATATTTGCTAAGCTAGATGGATTTTGCTCAGAATTCTCTGTCTGTTGCTGAGTGGATGACGAAAAAGGCTTGCTATTGCTAAACCTGTTTCTTCCACCATTATTAAAGCCTTGTTGAGGCTTTGGTTGATCCTTCCATGAGAAATTTGGATGATTCCTCCATCAGGGATTATAGGTGTTTCCATAGGGTTCACCCATGTAATTCACCTCTGCTATTGCAAGGTTCTCAGGATTATAAGCTTCTTCTTCTTCAGAAGATGCCTCTTTAGTACTATTGGATGATTCCTTCAATCCATTCAGACTCTGAAAGATCATATTGACTTGCTGAGTCAATATTTTATTTTGAGCCAATATAGCATTCAGAGTATCAATTTCAAGAACTCCCTTCCTCATAGGCGTCCCATTATTCACAGGATTCCTTTCAGAAGTGTACATGAACTGGTTATTTGCAACCATGTCAATGAGTTCTTGAGCTTCTGCAAGCATTTTCTTTAGGTGAATGGATCCACCTGCAGAATGGTCCAGTGACACCTTTGATAGCTCAGATAGACCATCATAGAATATATCCAAGATGGTCCATTCTGAAAGCATGTCAGAAGGACACTTTTTGGTCAGTTCCTTGTATCTCTCCCAAGCTTCATAGAGGGATTCACCTTCTTTCTATTTGAAGGTTTGAACATCCACTCTAAGCTTACTAAGCTTTTGAGGAGGAAATAACTTGGCTAAGAAAGCTGTGACCAGCTTATCCCAAGAGTTCAGGCTATCCTTAGGTTGAGAGTCCAACCATATTCTAGCTCTGTCTCTTACAGTAAATGGAAAAAGCATAAGCCTGTAGACCTCGGGATCAACCCAATTGGTCTTAACAGTATCACAGATCTGCAAGAATTCAGTTAAGAACTGAAAAGGATCTTCAGATGGAAGTCCATGAAACTTGCAGTTCTGTTGCATCAGAGAAACTAATTGAGGTTTAAGCTCAAAGTTGTTTGCTCCAATGGCAGGAATTGAGATGCTTCTTCCATGTAAATTAGAATTTGGTGCAGTAAAGTCACTAAGCATCTTCCTTGCATTGTTATTATTTTCGGCCATGTCTCCTTCTTTTTCGAAAATTTCTGTCAGATTTTCTCCAGAGAGTTGTGCTTTAGCTTCCCTTAGCTTCCTCTTCAGAGTCCTTTCAGGTTCAGGATCAGCCTCAACAAGAATGTTCTTATCCTTGTTCCTGCTCATATGAAAAAGAAGAAAACAGAAAAGAAAATATGGAATCCTCTATGTCACAGTATAGAGATTCCTTATGCAAGTATAAGAAGAGAAGAATGTAAGAAGGAGAAGACGAAAAACTCGAACACAGAGAGGAAGATGGGGTTCGAATTTTTGGGTGGAAGAGAAGTGTGAGTAGATGAATAAATAATTAGAAGGAAATGAGGGAGGAAATTTCGAAAATTAATTAAATTAAAAATAAAAAAATTTAAAGTTAAATTTCGAAAATTAAAATTGAAATCAAATTAAATTGAAATTAAAATAATTAGTTAATTAAAAAGAAAATTTGAAAAAGAGGGAATGGATTTTCGAAAATTAGAGAGGGAGTTAGTTAGGTAGTTTTGAAAAAGATAAGAATCAAATAAAAAGTAAAGTGGTTAATTGAAAAATATTTGAAAATCAAATTTGAAAAGATAAAAAGTTAGAAAAGATTTTGAAATTAAATTTTGAAAAAGATGTGATTGAAATTTAATTTGAAAAAGATTTGAAAAAGAATTTAAAAAAGATTTCATTTTGAAAATTAAAGTTGATTACTTGACTAACAAGAAACAAAAAGATTTGATTTTAAAATTTAAAGATTGAACCTTTTTTATTAGGCAAGTAACAAACTTAATATTTTTGAATCAATCACATTAATTGTTAGCATTGAATTTGAAAATATGGAATAAAAATAAGAAAAAAATTTTAAAAATTAATTTGAAATTTTCGAAAATATGAAAGACAAATGAAAAAAAAAGTTTGATTTTTGAAAAAGAATTGAAAAAGATAGGATTTTTAAATTGAAAATTTGACTTGACTCATAAGAAACAACTAAATTTTTAAAAAGTTTTGAAAAAGTCAACTCAAATTTTCGAAATTTATGAGTGAAATAAGAGAAATATATTTTTTTGATTTTTGAATTTTTAATGATGAGAGAGAAAAAAGGAAAAGATATCTTTTTTATTTTCGAATTTTAATAAGGAAAGAGGAAAAACATCAGAAAGACTCAATGCATGAAAATTTTGGATCAAAACACATGATGCATGCAAGAATACTATGAATGTCAAGATGAACACTAAGAACACTTTGAATGTCAAGATGAACACCAAGAACTTATTTTTGAAAATTTTGAAGAAGAGAAAAATATGCAAGACACCAAACTTAAAGATTTTTAATTTTTAGACACTAACAAATTAAAAATGCATATGAAAAATAAGAAAATACACAAAACAAGAAATTTTAAAGATCAAACAAGAAGACTTACTAAGTACAACTTGAAGATCATGAAGAATGCAATGCATGATTTTTCGAAAATGCAAGAAAAATAACAACATGCAATTTGACACCAAACTTAAAAATTGACACTAGACTCAAACAAGGAACATAAAATTTTTGGTTTTTATGATTTTATTAATTTTTTTGGATTTTTCGAAAATTAATTTAAAAAAGAAAAATAAGGATTTCAAAATTTTTTTTTATAAGAATTCCAGGAATCTGCAATGTTAGTCTAAAGCTTCGGTCCAGGAATTAGACATGGCTCACTAGCCAGCCAAGCTTTCAGTGAAAGCTCCGGTCCAAAACACTAGACATAGCCAATGGCTATCCAAGCTTCAGCAGATACAAATCAGACATACAATAGCTGATACTTCATCCAACTTCATATGCTGATAAGTGGAAGCCTCGATCCAAATGAATTAGACATGGCTTTACAGCCAGCCAGGCTTCAACGTGCTTCATGAAACTCTAGAATTCATTCTTAAAAATTCTGAATAAAAATATATTTTTGAAAATATTTATTTTTTTATATTTTTTTATTTTTTCGAAAATAAGAATAATAAAAACAAAAAGGTTAAAATTAAAATAAAGTTACCTAATCTGAGCAACAAGATGAACCGTCAGTTGTCCAAACTCGAACAATCCCCGGCAACGGCGCCAAAAACTTGGTGCACGAAATTGTGATCATCAATGGTGCCAACAACTTGGTACGCACAATTGTAATTTCAACTCTTTATCACAACTTTACACAACTAACCAGCAAGTGCACTGGGTCGTCCAAGTAATAAACCTTACGTGAGTAAGAGTCGATCCCACGGAGATTGTCGGCCTGAAGCAAGCTATGGTCACCTTGTAAATCTCAGTCAGGCGGATTCAAATGGTTATGGTGAATTGATAATAAAAAGATAAATAAAATATAAAATAAAGATAGAGGTACTTATGTAATTCATTGGTGAGAATTTCAGATAAGCGTATAGAGATGCTTTCGTTCCTCTGAACCTCTGCTTTCCTGCTGTCTTCATCCAATCATTCCTACTCCATTCTATGGCAAGCTTTATGTAGGGCATCACCGTTGTTAATGGCTACATCCCATCCTCTCTGTGAAAATGGTCCAATGCGCTGTCACTGCATGGCTAATCATCTGTCGGTTCTCGATCATACTGGAATAGGATTTACTATCCTTTTGTGTCTGTCACTACGCCCAACACTCGCGAATTTGAAGCTCGTCACAGCCATCCCTTCCCAGATCCTACTCGGAATACCACAGACAAGGTTTAGACTTTCCAGATCTCAAGAATGGCCATCCATGGGTTCTAACTTATACCACGAAGATTCTAATATCTCGAACTCGGTCCTCTGTATTAGATATCTAAGAGATACTCATTCTAGCTTGTTTGCATGTAGAACGGAAGTGTTGTCAGGCACGCGTTCATAAGTGAGAATGATGATGAGCGTCGCATAATCATCACATTCATCATGTTCTTTGGTGCGAATGAACATCTTAGAATGGGAATAAGCTTGAATTGAATAGAAAAACAATAGTACTTTGCAATAATTCATGAGGAACAGCAGAGCTCCATACCTTAATCTATGGTGTGTATAAACTCTACCGTTGAAAATACATAAGTGATGAAGGTCCAGGCATGGCCGAATGGCCAGCCCCCAAACGTGATCTAAAGATGAAACTAAAGATGTAAATACAATAGTAAAAAGTCCTATTTATACTAAACTAGTTACTAGGGTTTACAGAAATGAGTAAATGATGCAAAAATCCACTTCTGGGGCCCACTTGGTGTGTGCTTGGGCTGAGCATTGAGTTTTACACGTGTAGAGGCTTTTCTTGGAGTTGAACGCCAGTTTGTAACCTGTTTCTGGCGTTTGACTCCGGAATGCAGCATGGAACTGGAGTTCAACGACAGTTTGCGTCATCTAAACTCATGCAAAGTATAGACTATTTTATATTGATGGAAAGCCCTGGATGTCTACTTTCCAACGAAATTGAGAGCGCGCCATTTGGAGTTTTGTAGCTCCAGAAAATCCATTTTGAGTGTAGGAAGGTCAGAATCCAACAGCATCTGCAGTCCCTCTTCAACCTCTGAATCTGATTTTTGCTCAAGTCCCTCAATTTCAGCCAGAAAATACCTGAAATCACAGAAAAATACACAAACTTATAGTAAAGTCCAGAAATGTGATTTTTATTTAAAAACTAATAAAAATATACTAAAAACTAACTAAATCATACTAAAAACTATGTAAAAATAATACCAAAAACCGTATAAATTATCCGCTCATCATTGATGCATATATATAGTTTTGGGTAAATCACCATTAAGAAAAGTATTATTAAAATCCAATTGTCTTATAAACCAGTCTTTAGATAAAGCTATACTTAACACAATACGAATGGTGGCAGGTCTAATAACAGGACTAAAATACCTGTTCAAAATCAAAGCCTTCAGATTAGTGGAAGCCTTGAGCCACCAATCTAGCTTTGTACTTTTGTATGGTGTCATCGGGAAGCCTTTTTATAGTGAAGACCCATTTCGAGCCAATAATTTTGGCATTTTGAGGTTTTGGCACAAGTGTCCAAGTATGATTTCTGATTAAGGCATCATACTCCTCTTGCATAGCATTTTTCCAATGAGGAATAGCTAATGCAGCACTAGGTATTTTAGGAGGTGTTTCATGTAAAACGTTTAAATCAATATTACTAATTAAAGCTTTGGATTTGGAATTTTCAGTTTTAGACCTGGCGAGCATGGGATGTTGATTTGGAGGTTTAGAAGATATAAAAGCATCTGCAGATGTAGGAACGTGTGCAGAATTATTGTTGTTATTATTATTATTATTATTATTATTATTATTATTATTATTATTATTATTATTATTATTATTATTATTAGAGTCAATTGGTGGAGGGCAGATTTGCATCCCAGAGACGAGAATATGATGTTGTGTTTCAATATCACAGTGTATGGAATTAGAATTAGTAGGAGTACTTGGATTATGACTACTAACATCTCTTAGAGTACGATTAGTATACTGAATATTCGAAATAGAAGAACTATGAGATGAAGAGCCTAAAACAAAACCTATACTAAGAATAAAATGGGTAAAAGAACTAGATTTATCAAAATCTCTAGAGGAGTCATTCTGATCAGTTTTAACAAATAGTTCCTTGTAAAGAAAGGAGGTTTCATCAAATTGAACATGTCTTGTGGTATAAAGTTTACCACAAGGTGAAAGGCATTTGTAGCCTTTTGAGTTTGGGGCATAACCAAGAAAGACACATTTATGAGATCTAAAATCTAACTTTGTTTTGTTGTAAGGCCTTAAAAAAGGAAAACAACTACCACCAAAAACTCTTAGAGAAGTATAATCAGGAACAATGTTAAACAAGGTCTCGTAAGGAGATTTATTGTCCAAAATTGGAGTTAGGATGCGATTAATCAAGTGAGTAGCTGTTAAAACAGCCTCATCCCAGAAAATAAATGGCATAGAGGCTGTAGATAACATGGCAAGACTCATTTCAATGAGGTGCCTATGTTTTCTCTCAGCCCTACCATTCTGTTCCGGAGTGTAAGGACAACTAAACCTTTGAACAATACCTTCATTGGCCAGGAATTGACTGAACTAATAAAAAGTGTATTCTTCACCATTATCAAACGCAAAAATTTTATTTTGTGGTTTGTAAGATTCCCCATTTGCTGTTTAAACTGTTTGAAAGCTAACAGAACTTGAGATTTAGAGACAAGTAAAAAAAGAAAAGTATACCGAGAATATGCATCAATAAAGGTAACATAATAATGAAATCCTAAGTGTGATACAATGGGTGCTGGACCCCAAATATCAGAGTAAACAAGTTGAAGAGGTTCATTATAAACAGTAAGTGAGGAATTAAAAGGCAATTTATGCATTTTAGCATACATACAGTTTTCATACACATAAGGAAATAAAGTATCTTTATTCTTGTCCATGTCAATATTATAACTTGATAGAATTGTCAGTACATTTTTCTTGGCTGTGTGGTCAAGTCTTTTATGCCACAAGTCCAAAGAAACTTTGGAAGAAAGAAAAGCATAAGGTTGTAAAGAATTTAGAGAAAAATTAGGAACAGTAACATTGAAAAATTTGTAAATGCCACCTTATCTATGTCCTTGAAGAAGCACTTTGTCAGTTTGCTGGCATTTAACAAAACACACATGAGCATAAAATTGAAAATAAACATCATTATCTTTAGCAAATTTGGAGACACTGATAAGATTTTTGGTGATTTCTGGAGAATAAATTAATTGTTGTAATCTGAAATATCTATTAGAATCATAAGCATATAATAAAGAAGTACCAATTTTAGATATATACAAACCTGAGCCATTCCCAATCTGAACTTAGTCAGGACCTGAGTAATCTGAAGATGTGATAAACGAAGATGAATTAGGAGTAATGTGGTGGGAAGCACTAGTATCTAGGTACCACGAGGAGTCAACAATAGATCCTGGAGCAGCTATGTAGGCAGTAGGATGATGAAAAGATGGAGGGGGTGGTGGTAGTGTAGTTGAAGTGGTGCTGGCTTGTGCAGAATAGAAGACTTTGGTGAATTAGTGAAGGAGGTGGAAGAGGGAGTCTGAGAATTTTGTGATGGAGGAGGTATATGCTGGTTGAATCTGTTGAAATAATGCCAAGCAATGTGACCAAAGCAACCACATACCTGGCATTGTGGCCTATTCTGATTGAAAAAGGATCTACCTCCTCGTGAAAACCTACCACCTCTACCTCTTCTTCCTCCAAAACCACGACTGGATTGGAACTGGAAGGAAATGAACTCTGAGAGATATTAGCTTGAATAATAGAGGTTGTGAATTTTCAGAATTTATCAAGCGTATCATCAAAGGTTAAAATTTGAGTTTCAACCTCACAAAGCCTGAAAATTTGTCGCTTGGAATTGACAGTGTGAATTAAAACTTGATATTTTTCAGTCAATCCTTCAAGCAGTGTATCAACATGTTCTTCAACAGTTAAAGGAGAGCCTAAAGCTGCTAAAGAATCTGCAATCTCTTTAATCTTCGAAATATATTCAGAAGTTGTTAAACCTTGCTTCTTGATAATCTTTATCTGTGCTTTGAGCTGTTTGACACGATATGTGGTAGATTCCTCAAAATATTGTTCAATTCTATCCTAAATTTCATGACTGAAAGAGCAACCAACCATTTTGGTTTTGAATACAGGATCAATAGATGCCAGAAGCCAAGACTAGAGATTATAATCGTCTTGAAGCCACTGGGTATATGCTGATGACTCGATTCCATTTTGTTGATCTTCAATCGTAGTGAATCTGGGAGGAACACGATCTTTATAGAGATGATTTTCCAAAAGCTAACCTTGAGCCGCCGCCAATGCTTGTTGTTGCCAAGTTTTGTGATTTCTTTCTCCTAATTTATCACTTTTCTTTTTGAAAGAAAAGCTCAACATAACAAGTGGAGCACAAGACAAAAAATGTCAAACAGAGTAAGCAAACTCAAGTAATATTAATAGATATCCCCTGTCACCTCCGGCAGTGCCATCAGCAACAGAAGGGATCCACACCTAGCCACTCCTTATAATTCATGAAGGACTGCTGGATAACCTCTTCAACACCTTTTCCTACATTCTGAAAGATCCTTCTATTCCTCTCTAGCCAAATATTCCAGAAGATCGCACAGAAGCAAACCATCCACCGCATGCGCTCCTGCTTACTAGTTGAAAGCTCAGTCCAACTTAGGAAATGTTCCTTTAGTGTCTCTGGACATGACCATTGGCTACCCACAAAGGATAGCCAAGCACACCAAACCTGCCATGAAAACTTACAACCAAGAAACAAGTGGTCACCATATTCAACACCTTGGTTACAAAACACACATGTCATATCTTCCTGATTAACCACTCCCAACCGAACCAGCCTCTCCTTCGTATTGACCCTTCCAATCAAAGCAAACCAAACAAATAATTCAACTCTTGGCGGGACTAGGCCTTTCCAAACTATCTTAGTAAAACTGTAACTTGCTATATCTTCTGGAAGCATTTCCACCTGCATTGCCTGCACAAAGGAGTTAATAGAAAATACACCTTGTTTATCAAATTTTCACACAACTCTATCCTCCCTATCGTATACAAGTTGAACCACTCTTAAAGTTTCGTGCATGTGGTTCACAAGGTCCAACTCCCATTGGAAAAGCTCTCTCCTCCAATGGAAGTTCCATCTCCACTCTAACCCGTCCCAGAACCCACAATCCCCTATAACAGATCCTGTTTGGTTTGAAACTGAGAATAGCCTTGGGAATAGGTCTTTCAGGGCCCCGTCACGTAGCCATACATCCTCCCAGAACCGAGTAACTCTCCCATCACGAATCTCCATAGACAACCCATTAATCATCTTCTGTCTTAGTTGTTGATTCTTGAACTGTATTTGGCATATATCCTTCCATGCCCCCCCCCCCCCCGAGTAGGTAATACCTGGGAAGACAGCATCAAATTGGGACTCAGATTATTACAAGAGCACACCACCCTCTTTCATAAGGGGCAATCCTCCTTCGAAAATCACCACCACCACTTAAAGAGAAGGGCTGTGTTACGCACCATAGCATCCCCGACCCCTAATCCGCCCAGCTTTTTGGGAGTCTGCACCACCTCCCACCTGACCATTGCCATACCATTCCTTCCATCCTCCTTGCTCCATAGGAACCTTCTCTGTAAGAAAATCAGTTTTTCTGCAACAGCTTTTGGTATTTTATACAAGCTCAGGTAATAGACAGGGAGGCTGTTCAAAACAGATTTAATAAGCACCAGTTTACCAGCTCTATTGAGGATTTTGGCTTTCCAGACGCTCAGCTTCTCCTCCACTTTTTCTATAATGGGCTTCCAAGTCTTCACCAAACTCGGGTTTGCTCCTAGCGGGATCCCCAGGTATTTCACCGGCAGAGAGGAAATCCTACAGCCCAGCACCCTAGACATACGCTGCACCCACTGATCATCACAGTTAATAGGAATCAGACTAGACTTGTCATAATTAATGCTCAGCCCCGACATGAGCTCAAAACAATGAAGGATCCTCCTGTAATTCTTGATGGTCTCTTCATCAGGGAGACAGAACAATACAGTATCATCCGCAAATTGGAGATGTGATAGCTCGACCTGATCTCTACCCACCTGCAACGGCAAAATACGTCCATTTCTCACTGCCTCCCCAAGCATCCTGTGTAGCACATCAACTACAAGGACAAACAGAAATTGGGATAATGGATCACCCTGTCACAAACCCCTTTCCATCTTAAAAGGCTTAGATAGCGAGCTATTTATCAGCACTGACATTGAACTTGTACTTACACACTCCATAATCCAACTCCTCCACCTCCGACCAAAGCCCATCTTTTGCAACACAAGGTCTACAAAGCTCCACTTGACTCTATCATAAGCTTTCTGGAAATTTAGCTTCATTATCACCGCTTCCTTCTTCCTCATTTTAATCCATTGAACAGTTTTGCATGCGATAAGGGCCCCATCATGGATCTTACGTCCCTTGACAAAAGCACTTTGAGTCTCACCTACTAGTTGTGGCATGATTGCTCGCGTCCTCCGAACCAGCATTTTCGAGATGACTTTATACACACAGCCTACCATACTGATCAGTCTCAGATCTTTGATCTCCTTTGCACCAGTAAACTTAGGGGCCAGCACCACCCAAGTGAGATTCGCATCCGCCGGTAACTTAGAAGATAGGAAGAAATCCATCACCGCCGCCGTAAATTCAGTGCCAATTTCAGACCAGCACCGCTTTATAAAGTTCATATTGTAGCCATCGCTTCCAGGAGCTTTGGATGATTCGCAATCCCAGACTACTTCTTTGACCTCCACTGGAGTCGGTTGCACCTCCAATGCTGAAGCATCCTCCTCATTAATCATTTCCACCAAACCGTCCCTGAAACCTATCAAAGGAGAGTCTTCCTGATGATACAACTTCTTGTAAAAATCTCTAATCTCAATCTTGATCCTCCCTTGATTCCGAATCAGCCTTCCATTTATGAGTAGCGCATCAATCCTGTTGTTTCTCCTTCTCGCAGAGGCCAAGTTGTAGAAGTACCTCGTGTTCTTATCAATGTCCTTCACATGTCTGGACCGCGACATCTGCTTCCAGTGTAACTCCTTCCTAACATACCATTTCTTACAACAAGTCACAAGTACCCTTCTTCTTGCCTCCATTGTTCCATCATGAACTCCGTCACCCACCGCATCGTCAATCTTCTTAATCTCTTCTTCAAATTTCATGATTTTGCTGTCCATATCCCCAAATTTATCTTTATGCCATCTTCCCAAAGGACCTGTCATAGCCTTCAGTTTATCTATAAATTGAGCCACACCTAAGCCTCTCCATTCCTCCTTGACCACTCTAAAAAATTTTTCATGTGTAAACCACGAATCAAGGCTTCTGAATGGCCTCAGCCTATCTCTCTGCCTCCTACCTTCCACTATAATTGGGCAATGGTCAGACAAGCCCCTAGGACCACCACGTAGCCGAGTGTCTGGAAACTTTTCCAGCCATTCCAAGCTCACCAGAACTCTGTCAATACGGCTGCAAGATTGGCCTCTGAACCATGTAAACTTACGGTCAGTAATCGGCAAGTCCACCACACCCATGTCATGTATCCAATTCTTGAAATCTTCAGCTGACAAGGGTAAGCTATCCGTGCCCCATCTTTCTTCCACCTGAACAACCTCATTGAAGTCCCCCATGAAACAACAGGAAACCTGGCATAACCCCGCAATGTAACTCAGCTCTTCCCAGACAACAAGCTTCTCATCTCTAGCATGCGCACCATATACCAGAATAAAAGCACAATAAAAATTATATTTCACTAACTCCCCTTCAACGCACAACCACCTGTCTCCTTTGTGGCAATTTCTTATTTTAAAAAAGTCATCAGCCCATATTAACAGCAATCCACCAGAAGCACCATTTGATTCAACAAAGTCCCACCCCGCACAACTACTTCCCCAAATTTTTGGTATATCATATTTGGTCACTACCTGCCTCTTCATCTCTACCAGGCCTAACATGTTTAACTTAAATTTTCTTTTTAAGTCCTTTATCATCCTCAACTTCCCATCACCCCTCAACCCCCTAATATTCCAAGAACTAATAATCATTACAGTAAATTATTGCACACCTTTTTATGAGTTTTGGGTCTGCTTCACCTTGCTTTTGCCCTTTGTTTTGCCAACCTCTTTTTACGAGCAATTTCTTCATTCTGTTGTTGAAGGATCGCTATTATGTCATCTTCTTCATTATACAGCACTGCTCCTGACTCCGTTGCTACTTCCCAAATTCTTTTGTTTTCTGAAAGTTGCTCCTCCAAAGATATATCCCCATTGTCACTGACTTCATCATCCTTATCAAGCTCCACGTCTTCCTCGTCTTCCCTGTGTCCTGCTTCCAACATTGGTAAATTTCTAGCTGTATCTGCTTTTGTCCCCAGGCCAGACTTTTTCCACTCTTGGTCATCTTCACCATTGTCTGCACCAACTTCACTGCTTCCTTTTTTAGCATTGTCCGCCACGCCCGCAGCTCTTAGTAGATCATTGTCCCCTCTACCATGAACTGTTAGCCGGCCGCCTCCCACCCCCACCGTGTATCTCCTTCTTCGAGCCTCAAGATCCGTGCCAGACCCTGTGAAAGCAGTCTCTGCACTAGCTGAATAAGGGGCGCCTTCCGTCTGGCCCACAACTGCCGTCGCCTCTGCCACACAACCTTGGATAGTGTGTCTTCCTTCCCTCCGATTTTCTCTGTTTTCGATCGACCAACCACTGTCCCCCGATCTGCGTTCAACCCGATGTACAGCTCGGGATCCAGGCGCCGTTGCTCGGACTTCGCATGGATCTGTCCGTTCTGCACCACCCTCAGAAGTCGCATCCCCCAACTCGCCGAACACGCCAGGCCTCGAGGCTTCCTCGACTGGAAGAGGGAAACCCTACTGGCGCTCACTTCCCCAGCCCGCATTCTTCCTAGCCGACCCGGTACAGGTTCGACCCGGTTCAGGTCCGCATTCCTCAGCCAGCCCGTGGATCACGCACTCTCCTCCAGCGTGCAGAAGTGCAACGGGCCTTAACTCTTCATGGCCCAAATCCATATAATAGTATCTAGGTTTATTACGAGGCCCCTTTTTAGGTTCAATAACATCAGACATCACAACTCTCTTTCCAGGCCCATTAGGTTTACAGCCGTATTCCCAGGAAATAGTCATCTCAGAATCCACTTCATTACTCACCTCATAACCCACAAAATCTGCCATGCCTTCAATACCACCTTTATTAAATTGATAAGTTACCAAATTCAATTGATTGTGTTTTGAATACCCATAACTCCACTCATTCAAAATTATTTCGGAATTTACCAATCTAACCTCATCTTCAACCTCCTCCCGCATCGATTTGAAAATCACATCCGCTGCCGGATCTGGGCTAACTGACAAGTTCGTAGGACTTGGCGATGTTATTGCTACATTGTCACAGAGCTTCGTAATTATGTTTCCCTGGTGGTCACAGCTACCCTTACCACTCCACATTGTATCCAACTTATCATTCCTTCCATATGTTTCATATCCCACCTCTTTTACCAAAATATCAAATCCACTAGTGCCTATTGTGATATGGATCCATTCTTTTATCACATCCATCACACAAGTATCAACTTGTACACGGCCAGCACTAAATGAGGTGCACGATTTAGTCGCATTATGACAGCCAACCACCTCACCCCATTGACTTCCTATTACCCTGAAAGTATCCACAGACCATGCATATAGTGGAACCCCAAAGCACTCTAACCACACCCTCCGAGTTTCACCTCTCACCGACTCGTCCCACCTCCAAACACTATGGAACAAGTGCAGAAGGCTATTCATATAGAAGGTGTACGCTTCTTCTGCATTCATAAGACTGTCAAATGTCAACAGTGCTTTATACGCACCCATTTCACGCACCTGAATAACGTGAGGAAAATTCTTCGCAACCGATTCCTGCAGAGCTACAAAGTCAATAGCCTTCGTCGTTCCCCCAACCAGACTTTTCTGCAGCCAGTCCAGATTTTCTTTCGCCAAGGACACTTCCACCGTCTTCGTCCACCCTTTGCCAATAGGATCTTGAACTTTCTTATCCTTCGCCAAAGCCTTGTTAGAAGTAGTTGCGATATTCTTGTTATCTCCTCTATCTTCCGGCAATTGACGACCCAAAGCACTTTGGGGGCCATCTTGTGGAGGAGTCCTATTCGTGTCTTTCACCCCGGGCACTCTTCTGTATTTAGCTTCCCCCATAAAGATATTCTTGCCTCTCAATCTTATCTGATTCATCTCAGCTATAGCTTTCAAAGCTCCCCCTTTCGTGGTGTACCGTATGAACGCAAAAATGTATGTACCACCGTTCTTTTGTTTTCTAGACAAGTAAATGTCGTTTATGCGTCAAGTCCAACAAAACAGTTGAAACGGCTCCCTCTTCGAGACATCAAACGGGAGATTATCCACGAAAATTGAGAAAGACTCATTTTTCAGACGTCGATACTCATCTCGGTTCCAAACCCTAGGATCCTTAGTCTGTCCTAATGATCAACCCCTCCCTGTGTTTCCCACCCACTCTCTCTCTCTCTCTCTCTCTCTCTCTCTCTCTCTCTCTCTCTCTCTCTCATCTCTCACTAATCAGAGTAAAAGGTTGAGAGTTGAACAACTGAGGTAGGAAAGAAAAGGGATTGAGATTTGCAAGAAGATTATTGTTGTTGTTGGCAGAATTTTCAAGGTTTGAATTGTTGTTGTTATTGGTCCCAGGAGGTGAATTGTTAGATGAATGTAGAGATGCATCCATAGTTGAGAAAAACCAGAAGCTTGTGATACCATGAAAGAAAAAGTAAGATTGCTAAGAGCTAAGCAATCCAGAACAACAAGAACAGGTGATGAAGAAAACAATAACCAGTAGCAAAAGGAAGAAAAGAATCTTGAAGAATTAATGGAGTAACTTTTATTGAATAATGAAAAAATGTTTACAAAGTGAAAAGGAATTATATATCCAACCCTAACAAAGTTGATCTCTTTTTGTACATCCACACTTGTTAACTATTCTTGAGGAGTTTTAACTAATGGGCTGCTATTGATTCATTGGGCTGCAGTTGACTATTACTAGTTAGGCTTATCCTTTTGGACTGCTGCTCTCAATACTTTTTACTGATCTCCAGTGGCTGAGCAAAGGTCTTTGCATAAATTGGCTTACCTTATTTGCTGAGAATTTTATCTCAGGTCTAGTGAGGGTGCAGTATTGCAGAGCCCCTCCTATAGAATGATAGTGACTAGAATCAGAATAATATTCAGCACCATGTTTAGAGAGCTTTTCTGAAGTAATCATAGGTGTTGGGACTGACTTAGCATCAATCATGCCTGATTGGTGTAACATCTTTTATGTATTTAGTTTGAGATAAATGATATGCACTAGATTTTAATTTAGTGGCCTCAATTTCTAAAAAATAATTGAAAGTGCGAAGAGATTTCAAAGCAAACATGCCATGTAATTTCTGCATCAATGCAGTGATTTCATTTTGATTATTACCAGTTACCAGTATATCATCAACATAAACTAAAATAAAAATCATAGAAGAATAAGTTTTTTTAGTGAATAAGGAAGGATCTGACCTTGTAGTGAAGCCAAACTTGCTTAAAGCTGCAGATAATGTAATGTACCAAATACGAGGTGCTTGTTTTAATCCATATATAGCTTTATGAAATTTGTAAACAGAGTTAGAGTCACCATTATCAAAGTTTGGTAGTTACTTCATGTATACCACTTCTTGTAATTTGCCATTTAAAAAGACATTATTAAAATCATATTGATTGATAAGCCAATTCATAGAAAGAGCAAGAGTGAGAACCATTCTAATAATGGCAGGTTTAACCACAGAACTATATACCTCAGTAAAATCCAACCCTTCAATTTGATGATTCCCTAAAGCTACAAGACGAGATTTATATACTGAGCTATTTGGGTTTCTTTTAGTGGCATAAACCTATTTGGAACCAATCACAGTAGAATTGGGACTTGGATGAACTAGAGACTAAGTTTGCGTTTGTTCTAAATTTTAAAGTTCAGATAGCATTGCATTCTTTCAGTGTGAAAGTTGTAATGCTTATTTTACTGAAGTAGGTGGTGTTTGTAGACATTGAGGGTTAGTACTTGAAGAGGAAGCAAGTGCACTTAATGCTTTTGGTTTATAAATTCCAGATTTAGATCTAGTGACCAAAGGGTGTTGATTATAAGTACTTTGGGTACGTGTAGCAGAAGGTAACAAGATTTTTTTTTACCTAAAATAGAAATAGAAGGTTGAGGATCACTGGTATTAGAGGGTTGAAGATCATGATTATTACTAGATTGAGGGGTAGGATTAGTATTAGAATTTGAAAGTGAGGATTGTCGTTGATTGAAATGTTGATCATTATTAGAGTTCAATGGATATGCATCATGATTAGTGGCCATAGAAATTGAAGTAGGTACAGGTAAAAGAGGGATACTTAAAGAAGTTTGAGAGAATTTATTGTTAATGTAAGGAGCAGAGATAGTAGGAAATAATTGAGGATAAGAAAAAGAAGTTTCATCAAAAGTAACATGTCGAGTGATAATTATTTTACCAGTTTTCATTAAACATTTATCCCATTGTGATTAAGTGCATACCCCAAAAAGACAGATAATCGTGATTTGTAAGAGAATTTTGTATCATTGTAAGGTCTTAAAAATGGAAAACATGCACAACCAAAATTTTTTAGAAAAGAGTAATCAGGAACTTGATTATGTAGTAATTCAAAAGGTGAGACATTAGAAGTATTAGGTGAAGGGAGCCTATTTATTAGATAAACATATGATAAAAAAGCATCATCCCAATGAATAAGAGAGATAGAAGCTCTTGCTAACATAGCCATACCAATCTCTACAATGTAACTATGTTTTCTCTCAGCCCTCCCATTTTGTTGATGGGTGTGAGGGCATGAGAATCTATGAACAATACCATGCATAGTTAACCTAAATCCACTTTTGAAAAAGTAATGAAATCAGCCTTAGTCATAACAGAAGATAAAAATAAGGCATAATCTTCATTTAGTCCTTGTGTAATTACAGCAATGTGATCATCAGAAGAAACACTAAATCCAAGAAAAGCAAGAGAATCTATAGTTTGTTGAATTCTTTTTAAATATTCTAAAGCTGTCATTCCTTCTTTCTTGATTGATAGCAATTGTACTCGAAGTTGAGTGATTTAAATCTTGGAGGTTTTTGCAAAATGATCATGAATCTTTTCCCATATCTAATATGCAAAGACACAATCTAGCAGTCAATGAGTTATAGCTCAAATGGTATAGTCTCTCCATACTCACCTAAAATATCGCGGGTGATACAAGAAAAAAAGCTATACTACTAGGCTAAATTGGAATCTTGGTCAATTTTGATTATTGACTTGGTCTTCTCTCTATCACACTACAAACACATCTTGCTATACATATCTTCCAACTATTATATACACACAAAAATTTATTCTCCTAATCATCTCATCATGCATATCAATTTGCACAAAACATAATATAAAATTTATCCATACATCTTAATCTTAATTTTTTTAAAATTAATATAATTTTAGATAAAAATAAATTTACTAATTTTAAAATTTTGAAAATTGCATATATGATTTTTTATTTTTTAAACCACATAATAATATTTACTTAAACAAATTAAACTCTAATACTTAAAAAAAATCCTTTAACAAAATTAAACTCTGTTTTATTTTTCATGCTAATATAATATGTTGTTGAAGAAAAAAATGAAAAAGAAAAAGTTATGCAATAACGGAGCACTGCTACTCATGTATTATATAATGCAAATTTTAACAAGAATATTGCTTATATAATTAATTTTGACAATTATACAAAAAATAAGAAGAATATATATTATAAGTCCCACATAACAAATCAAATTTATTTAAAATACATTTCCCCCCTACCTTTGAAATATATAGTTGCCAAGGATGGATTATTGAATTGGATCAATCAATAAAAAGACACTATTAACTATTAAGCATTATCAAATGCATGGTTATTCCATATATTTAATAATAACAAGCAAAAACTGCTAAACGATTCTCATACAACATATTTCATTTATCTATTATTGTTTTTTCTTTTGGACTAATTCTTTACATGATTATTAAATCATCCCCCGGTTTTTTTCTTAACAGAACATTATTTCATAGTTATTTTTTTAAGCTAGAAATGATTCCATCACCACTTCAGTATCACCCTTCTCAGCAATGTAGTATGATCTAAAATCCTTATATTTGAAAGACTTGAAAAGTGGTGGATGATATTCATCAATGAAAGCTTGTGCTGGCTCTATGAAAGAATCATCTAAAGGTGCAACAAAAAATGCAGCAGTTGTGCGAGCATCACTTGAATTTGTCACAACCCTGTGATCACAACATTGTAGCCTCCCATTACTTATTATCTGTAATTCAAAGTAAGTATCCATATCTCAATAATAATAATAATAATAATAATAATAATAATAATAATAATAATAATAATAATAATGTCTACCAAATTTGGTAGATCACAATATTTCAGACTAAGTGCTTGTGTGTGTTTTTTTCAGCTATAGAATCGGTCGGTAATTTTTATGGGTTGTTATTTATAATTTTTAAAAATAATTCATGACATCTTATTAGAGAATTTTCAAGAGTAAATAATAAAGAATAGAATAAAGTGATAAAAAAAAATTTTTTGAAAATTTATACTTTGGACAAATTAATCATTTTGGACAAATTAGTTTTAAAAAAAATATTAATAAAATTGTTCAGAATAGTAGATGTGGATAAGTTACGTTCAAAATAATTAAATAACATATTTTACCATGATAACAGAGAGTAACCTAAAGATACGTTCACATCTGCTATCGTGGAGGATTTCATTGGTATACTTTTTTTTTCTTCAAAAATTAATTTATTTAAAATGTAAATTTTTAGAGATCTATTTATCACTTTATTCTAAAGAATAATTAAAAGAAAAAGCGAAGATTCTAAATCATTTTTCTTCTATTATTTCAGAGGTATAGCTAGTGTACCTGTAATTGAAAGCCAACATTGACAAGAAATGCATCAGGAAGAGGTTCAACAGCAATCCATTGTCCATTATGCAAAACTTGAAGGCCAGAAACATAATCTTGTAATAAAATTGTTACAAGGTTAGGATCAGAGTGCTTAGATACTCCCAATGTTAAACTTGGCTCAGGGCATGCTGGGTAATGATTCAATGACACCAACATTGATCCACTAAGCCCCCCTTTCTCAAAATATTCACATTCCAAACCAACCCCTTCACTAATCAACCTCAACATTCTTGAAGCCAGCTTTTTAACTTCAACTGAACATGCCCCAACATACTCCCTGCAAACATTATTATATATATATATATATATATAAAGATTTATTTGTGTAAGAGAGTTTGCACGGTTCTAAGAACCAAATCGAATCGACTTGTTTGACCTGTTAATTGAGAATCAATCACTAAATTGGTTCGATCTAAGATAAAAATCAGTTGGCAACAAACTAGTCAAAATAAAAAATAATCGGTCAAAAATTAGTTAATCAGTCGAATTTCTCTAGTTTTTTAGCGGTTAACTAATTTAAAATAATAAATCACAAAATGATCATTTTTCTTTTTAAAAATTATATAATTTATATATAAATATATTATTTTATTATATTTAGTTCAACTCCAATTGAATTTTGGTTAAACTTTTGAATAATTGAACTTCTAAATTTACTAATTCAATGACCGGTTCGATTTTTAAAATCTTAGTTTACACTATACATTTCAGATGCATATTTTTATTTAATTCAAATAATATAATTCATGATACTTTTTGTGTGAAGCATAAATAATTTCTACATGGCAGAAACAATTTTGCTGGAGATGTGAAACATTTATATTAGAATTTAATTTTGATTCACTGTCACTAATTTTATGTATGCATCTAATCATATAATATCATCGTGTTAGAAAAAATAATTATTTTTATATGGAAAATGCTAGTTGTACAATATTAATCAGTCTTTAATCAATCTTTAACCAGATTTAAATAATATTTAATTATTTTTTTAGTGTAACATATTCTTATTTTGTAGATACATATCTATAATTAGATTTTAATTTAAATTTAAATTTTAAAACCCACCCACTTCTTTGGTGGTTACTATGACTTTGCTTTACTTTCGTAACTTCACGTAACAAATACAGTTTTTTAAATTCCTTATTATACGAGACATTCACACGCATTAGTGAATCCCAAACCAAACAGGATGCCGCCAGCTGAATTCTCCATCTCGTCTTCATTAGTGAAGACTATCACCACTTTTCAGATGAAACACTCTCTCATTTTGCATTGGTGAAAGGTATCATTATTTTTTACACATGTGTTTATGTAATTTGTTAAGAAATATCATGTTCTAACATTTTTAATTATATTTTAATTTAAACATAAAAACACTACTGATTTAATTGGAACAAGGTTGATTTTATTTAATTTTATTAATAAAGTTGTTGCAAATAAAGTACTTTCTACGTAAGTAATTTGAACAAAGAAGCAAAAAACAATCTGGAGTTTAAGAGAGAAGATGTAGTTGATATGGTCATAAAAATTCTGTTGTTATTTATCAATTATAACACATATGATAGTATGATATTTTATTCAAAATATTTTTAAAACACATCCAAAATCAGTCTAACTTTAAATATTTAAATTTAAACGTTAATAATACAATTAATCTTTTGATTTTTTATTCGATCAAATGAATATAATATTTATTATTTAAATTATTAGTTGAATTTTTTTCGATACTTATTAGTTTTCAAAATTATTATAATCAACAATTAATTTAAAATTGTGTTGTTATTTTTCGATTATAACACATCTGATAAATTTTTACGATTTTAGATGTGTTTTAAAATATTTTGTATATAATATCATACTATTAGATGTGTTATCATTGAAAAGTAACGAAAAAATCCAACCAATAATTTAAATAATAAATATTAGATGCATTTTATCGAATCAAAAATCAAAAGATTAATTGTATTATGTACGTTTTTATTTAAAAACTAGAATTTAACGATTTTGAAAACGTTTATATCTAAAAACTAGATTTTTATCATTTTAGATATGTTTTAAGAATATTTTGTATATAATATCATACTATTAGATGTGTTATAATTGAAAAATAAAAACACATTTTTTTATGACTATATCAGCTACATCTTCTCTTGTAAACTCTAGATTACTCTTTGCTTCTTTACTCAAACTAATTAAGTACACGTCCTGAATCGTAATAATCCACGCTAATTACTTGTACAAGTTCTTATCTTTATTCTCATCCCAATAAATAGATGTATTTCTTTTAATTTCAGTGTAACCAGCCCATGCAACCAACCCAACAAGCTAATTGACTATGAAAGCTATGCAACAAAAATAACATCTTTCTATCATTAACACACTACTAAATAGAACTTAATCATAATTTCTTTGCACCCGTCAGAGTTAATTCATTCTAAAAAGTAAAAAACCTTTAGAATTTTAAAAGTTAAATTTTAAATTTTGAGTAATTTGAATTTTAGATGTGTATTTAAATTATAAAATATTATTATATCAAATTTAAAACAGAAATTTAAGATTTAAATTTTAAATGTTAGTTTGATTTAATTTGAATTTTAAATATGAATTTAATTTTTAAAGACACTAAATCTATTTACAATTTTTAGATGTGTTAGTTTTATTTTTTTTAAATTACTGTAAGAAAAGGCTGAAAATTGTACCATATTTAAAGGATACCTAGTTGAACCGTTTTTATATTAATCACGTAAATAATTATTCAAATGAGTATATGCGATTAAATGACTATATAAAACGTTTCTAACGTGTATTAAAATTAAACTCTATATTATATATATAAGTATAGGAAGGATAATGATGATATTTTTTTAATATTAAGAGTTCAATAATTTTAGTGGGAAAAAAAACAAGATTACATATATACCTGTACTTAGTTGGATTTTGAGGCCACAAATGTTGCCATTGGTCCAAAGGATGACATGGATGGATAAAACTGTCTCTCCATAAATGAAGATTATCATCAGTTGCATATGTAGGTCTACTTGTATATAATCTGCATGGTTTCAAAGGATCTTCTGAATACAGCTTTTGCTTATACTCATCACCCATCTCAAATAATTCCTTCATAACTTTCCTTGTTTCTTTCATTAGATTTATGTCTACCCCATGGTTGATAACCTAATTCAATAATATATACCATATATTATATTTCCATCAAAACACTATATATAACACTAAAATAAATAAAAATAATCATCTATTTATAATTGATAAAATATATTTTTGTTTCTAATTTCTTAGATTTTTTTAAAAAATATTCTTAACGTTTAATTTCATTCAATTTTGTTTCTAATGTTTTTAATTTATGCTAAAATTATACCTGGATATTAACCCCATCTAAAATGTTTGAAACAAAATTGAATAAAATTAAACATTACTTTTTTTTTTGGAAAAAATTACAAATGTCAAAGACAAAAAACATACTTTACTCGTTTAAAATTTATGCTAAGGAAAGAAAAGGACTTGGCATAAAACCTGAAAGAATCCAAACTCCTCAGAAGCCTTGATAATTTTTTGAATAGTTTGAAACCTATGATGATGATTCTCAAGTTCACTGAGATCAATAACAGGTATATTGGTGGTGAAGGAGATTTTGAGGTTGTTTCCTGGTCTTAATTCTGGTGGAAATATGTAATTATGAGGGAGAGCCTTAACATTATTTCCCCAACTTGAAACTAGTTTCTCCATCACCCCTTTGATGATTTAATTTCTTCCTTAGATTAACTTTTATGAGAATGAGACTAAGGCAAAAATGGAGAGGGAGTTAGTTGTATTAATAGAGATAGAAGAACAAATTAAAACAAGTTGTGTATTATTATATATAGTTTAATTTTAATATACTAACAGTATAAAACTTTTTATACAGTTATACAATCACAATCATTTTTTTAAATGATTATTCACGCAATTAATATAGAATGTAATTATTTTTACTAATATGACATTATGTGATTAAATACACATATAAAATAATTTTACATTGATAGGCATCAAAATTAAATTCTATTATATATTCATTAATTCTTTTGACTTAAGATCACAGTCGTCTTATTAATTAATTGGCATTTCTTTCTTGTTGGTTAATCAAATGTACCAAAGTTCTTATATAAATTCATTTCATCGAACCTGATCTCATTAAATTATATTTCTTACGATTGTTTTAGTTACCGAATTATAATTCTTTTTATAGTTATTTTTATTTGTCTTAGTGCAATTAACTGATTCTTCCAATGGTCTTCATACCAAAAGTCAAATACTGAAATTCAAATTTTTATATCTTTTACACAGCTTTCAATAGTTGCCGGCCTGCTCCACCCATCTCATAGGAGACTTCGAACAAAAACAGAAAAAAAAAAAAAAGTCACATTACTGCTATAGAAGAATAAATTTCTGGTTACTAAGATATAGTTAGTTTATCATAGGACTGACAATGAGTAGGGCAATATAGAATTTAGACTCAAACCTAACATTATTTGTGGGTAAAAAATTTTTTTAAAATTCAACCATATTCTATCTATAGGTTGAGAATCTCTCAACTAGGGGTGGCAACATGTACCGGTGTACCCTACCCGCGGATACCCAATCCGACCCTACCCGGTCGGATAGGATTGCCAACCTGATCCGCAGCAGGTAGGGTAAGGTGCAGGTAGGGTAGGGTGCAGGTCGGATAGGATGCGGATTGAGCTTCAACCCTACTCGACCAACTCGCACCCTATATATGTATATGTTATATACTTATATAGAAATATGTTTCAAGTGAATGTTGATTCAAAGATCTCTCACTAGATGCAAAAAATTCTTAGCCACTAAAAGAAGATCATTAATTGATAATTTAATACTTTTTTTTTTTTACATAAAAGTCCGTTCAAATTATCATCAAGTTATATAATAATGTTGCATCCTTTTTCTAACCCGCGGGTAGGGTCAAGTATCCGCGGGTTAAGAATGGATAGGGTTAGGGTTGAGATATTCTCAATCCACGGGTAAGGTAGGGTTGAGTTTATATAAAATTCTCAACCCGCAAGTAGGGTTAGGGTTGACTTCAACCCTACTCTACCCTACCCATTGCCACCCCTACTATCAACCCTAACTCTACCCGCACCCTAAAATTCTCAACCCGACTTTATCTGTAGAAAAATAAAAATTTTTCAAGCAAATATAAAATTCAATCATTCCATATTTCATACAAATTAATAAAATAAAAAATACAAAACTAAAAAACTAAATTCAAATTAAAAACAATAAAATCTTTAAAATCCAGCATAAAATTACAAATAACATGATCATCAAATTTTTAATAAAATTAAAATAACACAAATAAAGATAAATGTCTTGTTACTCTTTTTCTAACTCTAAGTTCTTGCAACATTAGTCTTTAAATAACAACCGTACTAAATTAGTAGTTTAAATACTTAGCTTAGTGATTACTTTGAGAGATAGGGACTAAATTAACTTTTTGTATTATGTTTGATGTAAAATGTACTAGCCTGAATTATGTCAAAGTATCATATTCGGTTTAAGATAACTATGAAGATTGATGGGTAGGATAAATTTGAAATTTAAAAAATTAAATAAAAATATTTTTTTTAAAAAAATGTTATTAAAATTTCAGGTTTTAGTCTCAGAAATTTCAGTTTGAAGATACTTAAAGAGACTGAAATTTTAGTTCCAATCTCTGACCATCAAACACAATACTAAATCTCAGTCCCAACACAAACACTGCCTTATTGATGTGGCTTTACAACATCTACTACAGCTGGAAAAAGAACAATTTTCTTACTTTCTCTCCAAAGGTGAACAATCATCAATCCATAAGAAAGCACAAAGATATATTGGTGCTTGCTAGCAAATAATAAGGGACACAAACAAATAACGGAAGTAGTATTGTTATTATATTATTTGAAGGAAAAAAATAAAAAAGAATTCTGAATAAAATGATCAAGATATGACTACAGCTAAGTTACAGTAATTACCTATAAAACCTGTAAGAAAACTTCAAAACCAGCAATGAGTTTCTAAATGCCAATCCTATAGAAACTCCTTGGCATATGCAGTGGCAATGTGAAAACATGAAGTCTGCTATGCTTTCCCGGATCGATGTAATGGCATTCCGGATTGGGAGCTCCTGGAAGCAGCTGGTGAATGAGGTAAGGGCAAAGCCTTCGTAGGAGACTCGGTGACAGATGTGCCTCGCGCTTTTCTCTTTAGTTGCTCAAGAAGCCGGTGGGCTTCCCGAAGTTCTTCTTCTGCACTTCCTCCGTGGTTTTCCCACGCATCGATAACTTGCTGTTGAAATTCGATTGCAATGCCATAGCTGCAATTTCAAGATAAAATTTTATTTAAAAAACAGTATGGAATCAATTATCAGTTGTCAAAAACCATGACATAAATGTGTAGTTCAACAATGTGCCCGATGAGATCATCCATCGAGTAAAGATCACACGGGCGAGTCTGTTGAGAAGCAACTTCCAGAATTTATATTAAGGAAGTCGTGTTACTGTCGCAAACGAAGAAATTGCCTCAAAACTTTCGTGACAAGCACGGTTTTGGGACAGAGTGCGTTTGCTTGTTCTGGAGGTCTCAGTCAGAGAAAAATCTCAAAAACTAAGAGAAAGACATAGAAATGATAGAGAAAGACATAGAAATGATAAAGGGCCAGAAAGATCAAGAAGAATCAAATTTGATAGCGGAAGTTTTGGTGAGGATGGATTTAATAGACATCTGGACCATAGCAGCACATGGGAAGACTTAAAATCCGTTGCCACCCAAAGTCTCTAAACCAAATAGTACATGGGAATTGAAACAAGGATTTTATCTTTATCTTTAGACTCCCTTAAATTTCATCAAATATTTGAAGAATACAATTCCATGCTGTGCAACCAAGTATTGAAATGAGGATAGCCATGTACAACAACAACAACAGAATCTTATCCCACTAAGTGGAGTCGACTACATGCCAATACATCCCGTCATTATCATATATGCAGTGACGTCATTTACTTTATAGCTGATAAGAACTACATATGAGAGAGAAGAACTATTCATTACTAACTTTTGCTTCAAAACAGCATATATAAAGATAATGAGAAAACACATGGAGACACATTAACTATTGTACACTCATATGCATGAGAACTCAGCCATCCAAGAAATTCGTAGAAACAGTTTCAATGGACTCTGGTCAGCACACTATTTAGACTTTGGACCAATACAAGTAATAAGATCACATATATTATATATTATAGTAAGTCACCCAAAACAAGATGTTCTCACAACCGAAAACACAAGATAACAAGTATAAAGATATGACATCTAACCAAGAATGTCATTCATACCTTCCCATCTCACCATAAGCCTTTGAGAGGTTCTGGCATGCTTCAATTGCATCTACATGGTGCGGACCAAGGGCTACATCCATGATGTCCTTCGCAACTGCAAACATCTGTGCAGCAGACTGGGGTCTATCCAACTCTAAATATGCTGCTCCCAAATTGTTGTAAATATAACCGACTCCAAAATGCTTTGGACCAAAGCTGTCTTTCAATCTTTCGGCAGCACTTTCCAAACAAGGAATAGCCTGCTCCACCTTACCAGTCAGCAAGAGTAACCACCCTATTCTGGCGGAGATACTTCCCTCAGAGTGCTGCTCTTGTGGGAGCTTCTCGAGCAAAGCAAGTGCCCTCTTCAGCAAGGAAATTGCTGTTTCAAACTGGTTCATGGTTTCATACAGCATTGATATCTCCGAGTATGCCTCAGCAACTTCCACAGGAGATATCCTTTCTCTTTTGTCAAGAATCCCAAGACAAATCTCCAAACATTTCTTGCAGTCTGTGAACTTCTCCTGATTGCATAACGCCTTTGCCATCGACAAGAGCACAAGTGCTCTGGTCTCACTGTCCTTGTCCGTCTGCTGAACAACATTCGTCAAGGCACCGACGGCCTCATCATACCTCCCTAAAGCAATCATCATATTCGCAGCATCAATTTCAGCGCGCAACAAATCATCATTAAGGTTCCAATTCTTCAAAACCCTCTGCGCCCAGACATTCTGCTCCAGCGCCTTCTCGTGCTCATCCAACCCACTATAAATAATCCCAAGAAGCTTCCTATCGCGTGCAACCTCAACCGAATTCCTCCCCAAGTGCTTCTCATGTATCTCCAGCGCCTTCGTACAATACTGCAGTGCCTCCTTGAAGTTCAAAACCGCGACATAAGCCTCCGCCATTTCGCGATTCGCCTTCCCCAATTCCACTGCATCTTCCTCAAAAGTCTCCTCCTTAATCTCCAAACACTTCCTAAGATTCTCAAGTGCCTCCTCCCTCCTCCCCATGGCATTCTTAACATTCGCCAGCTCGAGCTGAACCGCATGAAGCACCGGCCTAACATCGTCAACGCTAGCAAAACCCTCAACTTGCAACCTACCCAAAACCCTATTAGCCCTGTTAAGGTATCCTAAACTATCAGCAAACCTTTTCAATCCAAAATTAACAGACCCCAACAACTGCAATGCCATTGCAACAGTCAATTTAGGTTTGTTATCACTATCATCACTATCCAAAGCCTTTAATGCCCTATGAGCAAAAGAAAGAGCTTTTTCAGGGTCCTCACCTTCTTGTTCAAGTTTTAGACCAATCTTCAAAGAAGCCAAACCAAGCTCTCTCTCTTCAAAAACACGTTCCATTTCGTTGAAAATTTTCACCATTTCCGATGAGGTCTCTGCTGACTCAAAAGCCTCTTCAAGGTTCGATTTTTCCATGCTTTTTCGCTGCCTTGAGGGCACCTGAGAGGTCCTCTCGACGAGAGTGCTCGTGTTTCGAAATGGGATGGCGATAAAATCGTTTTTTTCGGCGAGAAATTGGTGGCGATTCGTGCATTGGTTGTTGTTGAAGAGTGAATTTGAAGTGCGTGTTTTGGGAACGAGAGAAGAAGACAAGGAAGTTGATCTGCGACGAGTGAGAAGAGAGAAGAACGCGATTGAATTCGAGACCTTTCTCATGTTTTCTGTTGATGGTGAATCAAATCGCTTTGTGCTGTTTGGTTGATACTGTTAAACCTTTGCAAAACCCTCCATTGATCAGAATCATCAAAACTCAAGTGTCTCAAACGACGTCGTATATTAATTTATTAAAAAATGTGAAAAAATAATATAATCTTAAAATAAATTTGAAACCAATTTTATATATTTTATTTTAATAATATAAATTATTTTTATATAATTATATAAAAGTTAACTTAAATAAAAAAATACAAAAATATTATTCTTACATTAAAATTAGTCGCTAAAATAACAACTAATGTATTTTATCGTAATTTATTTTCTTCTATAAAGTTTAAACTTCAACATGTCTTTACACTCTTTATGGGCAATATAATAAATTAATAACCCCTAACAAGTTGAAATATTATTTTTAAATTAATCATAAAAAGTTCGAGAACTAAATATCTTGATGTATGCAGGCAACATTTTTGAAGCACTTAATATGAAAAACAATGTTGCAGATAAATTATGTATAAATGATTAAATGTAATAAAAAAATGCTTTATAAATGTTTTAAATTAATCATCACATATTTATGAATATTTATATATGTTTCACAAGTGTTGTTTCGTAGAGTATTCAAACATAAAAATAATCAAATATTTTATGGTGAAATAATCAAACTATATCGCAGTATAATAATAAAAAATTTCATGAGTGTAAGGTCACCTATATATATATATATATCACCTAATATTTCTCTATTATAATTAATCCTAATCACCAAAAAAAATAGACATGCACTTTTTAGTAAATATCAAAAATTAATTTTTACAAATTCAAGGGGCCAAATCATAATTTATAAAAAAAATTATAAAATTTTCCTAAAGACTCTTGTTAAACTTACTTCAATTATAAAATTTTCAAAAATTCTTTTCTTCATTAAATGCATGCATAATATATTCAAAATTTCAAATATTTTAAAACACTATACCTTTTTTAAAATTTTTGGATTCTTTAAAAGTTAAAACCTGAAAGGTCGCCTTAGAAGTATAAAAAGTTAAAAACAAACCCTTGTAGGTTCACTCTTGGTCCTTCCAAATTCCAACACTGCAATACAATCTAATTAATCTTCAAATTCCAATGAATCTATTTACATCAAAGAATATTGTTTCTAATTTGCATACTGGTAAACAAAGAAAGGCAATCATGACATGGAAAGGAACAAACCATAAGAACTTTGGATTTACAGTGCTTGGAAAGCAGAACCTCCCAAACAAACATTCCTCTATTTTTCAAAATAAACAAGGTTAACACTCACATGCAGTTGTATTCATATGAAGTTGGTAGTCAAAAACCAATAAATAATTTGACTAAATTGTCATCTACCGTTTCTCGACTATCAACTTCATATAAAAACAACTGTATGTAAGTTTCTACCAATAAATAAATGCCGCTTCGACTAAATTGTTATATTAATTGGTTTCTATTTTCATTTTCAAAATTTTGTCCAAGGAAAAATAAAAAACAAATGAAAACAATGAAATTATGTTTCCACTGTTATCTGGTTTTCCTTCACAAAATTTTGAAAAGAAGAAAAAATTCGATTGAGCCGTGACGTATCCAAATACATTGATTTTTGCATGTCCTAATTTAGTCAAAACGACAATTATTTTGAAAGAGAGAACAATGAAATGACAAAGCCTTCACTCAAAAGCTTCTAGAAATGTTTGGATTTATAGTGTGATTTTCTGGAGGTGCGCTATAAATATCATCAAAATGAAGATTCATCGCTCCTGCTTCTAAGTCATCTATGAGTGCTGTTCTTGAGAGTTGGTGATTATAATCTCTCCAGTGCAAGTTTTGTTGTTCTTCTTCATCTTGACCCTCTGACCCTCTATCAGAAAATCTGTCATGGTAATTAAAAGCATTTTGGTGATTGAAATCCGGAGGCTCGAAGAAGCTTGTTTGACCTTGGCCGCCCTGCCCCTGACGGCTTCTAGCCCACCAATGGCTCCGTGTCGTGGGCAGCAGATTGTTCGCATTTCGATCCTCAATCAGGCTTTCCTTAAAGATGGGAGCTGAAGTGGAAGCCCCGAGATGAGAAGTGGCTCGATCGTCACAAAAGTCATTCAAGTAATGTTCGTAGCCAGGTTCGTTTTGTGTCGTGTTGGAAGCCATCCAATTTCCGGGATGATGCTCGGTTACTTCAAATGGATCGTCCTGAATATCCCTCGATGTCACGCCATGTGGTTGAGAAGCATAGTACCAATCGAGAAGATAGGGATGGTTGTTTGGATTAGACTCGATCAGCCACAACGAACCTAAATGATTGCCGGTTGCAAACGGCATATCCCGGGACACAAACCTGTTTCTGTCTCCATTGCTTCCAAAGTTAGGGCTACATCTCCATGTTCTAGGAGGGGAATATATGTCCCTGTCTCCGTATCCGTGTCCTTGTCCGTGTCCGTGTCCATGTAACTTTTGTTCTCTGAAGGTTTTCAGATTTAGCAAGACTTGCTTCCCTTCAGCATTTGGTTCCCATGAAGGGTAACTACTCTGAAAGCTGCAATGACACGGTTAAGTTTACGAATATTAATTTATGCAAGAATGAAAGTCGGTTTATCAAAACAGTCAAGGACTTTTCAGATAGAAGGGCAGCCAGTGAACAAGCATCTCGCGTTAATAGTGTCCAGGGAAGGGCCGTATCCAAAGGGTGTAATGTACGCAGCCTAACTTGATAATCACATCAGTGATTGTTTCTACGGCTTGAACCCGTGACCTTAAGGTCACACGGAGACAACTCAACAGTTGCTCCAAGGCTCCCCCTCACATAGAAGATGTATTGGAAATTTATCACATGGAATGTTTCCTAAAGTTAGATTCAAATTTATGTGAAATGCTTCTACATGAATTTGGTCATGAACATACCTCAAAAATGATTTCTCCATCTTGCCCTGAGAACTCCTCCGGCTGCGAGGCGCATTGTAAGGGGAACCATAACTACTGTTTCCATGCTCTTGAAAATTGAAGACGCTGAAACTGTGACAATATCATACAACAAAACATAGTTAATATTGTCTTCCTAAGTCCAAAGAAGAGAGGATCCAAACCGAAAAAGAATAAATTTATAGTTAGCTAACCTGCAAACATGACCAACACCTTCAACATCCACAGTGAAGTCTTGAATGAACTGCAATATATCATCAACTCGCTGCAAATTGAAAAAAAAAAGTTAATATATTATATATTACATGGCATAATTAGTAAATATGTCTAAATAAATATGACAATGACCTTCGGAACAACGAACAGAAGTAAGTATGGAGTGAGGAAAATTGAAGCCATCTCCTCGAGTAACATCATCCCAGTATACTGCATCACATAAGAAAAAACATGGTATCATTAGAAGCGGCATTAAAACCTATGCAATAGTGTAAACAAAAAATAACATAGAAGGATCGGTATAGCTAGAGAGTACCTGGAATAAGGTTTCGAACTCAATTCGAACCATTTCAGTACTTTCTTTGCCACGCCATCTCTTTGGCATATAATGTGTATGATGAACTACCATAGACATTGCTCCTTCGGGGTCTAAGACCAGAAGCTCATTCGAAATTGCAGCCCGGCTAATGGCAGTTATAGTTCCAAAAACAGCAGCATACCAAAACAAGTTCCGACCAAATATCTGCATTGTTTTTATGTTTTGAGATGAGATTAAACGTTAAGAAAGTTATTATTAATCACTGTCCTGGCATGTTTGTATCTTAGCATCAGCAAATGCAGAGAGTAATACTTACATGACCCTCGAGCAGAGACTCGTCCAGGAAAGCGATGATGATAAGGATTGCAGCAAAGCCACCGGATACAAAAGAGATGAATTTTGCAATGATGGATATGATAGGCGTAGGAAACTGCTTCAGATAATCAGAAGCATGTACTACACTGCTATTAATCCGATGCTTGAAGAAATGTTCCACCTATAACATGTATTATTGTTAATCTTGAGCACAAAAGCAAGAGAAAATACAAGGGACATTATGACCAGAATCGTAACAAGAACCTATCACTACAAAGCTAGTGATAGCTGTACAGAATATGAATTCCAAACAAGTAATAATATATCATGAATGCAAGATTGCAAATTTTTTACCATATTCAAAATGCATGCAATGACACACATGCCAAATCGAGAAAAATATCGTATTCCTATGAGTAATAGTTGATTACCATTCAATAAGGATTATTCTGTTCACCTTTGCTAGTACTATTTTATTTTATTTTATATTTTTGGTGACTAGCATAATTCTTTTATTTAAAGATACTAACATGGCTCTCATGCAAAAGGTAAAAGACCCAGGGAAAGGAAAGGCTCAAGAACATAATGATGATACCTCATTGAATTCCCTAAAGATCCACCTTGACAAATTTGACCATCTTCGAGATGAAGCTGTACTTGGGTGATTATAAAATTGTTCAGCATGCCTTAGGAAGAGATATACTAGCATGAATATGACAAGAAATGGAGAAAGGAAAAGCATTGCAAGCCCCACAACCGTAAGCCTCTTCCTTAATGTCCTTGGATTCGACACAAAATCCCTTCGGACGTAAAAGTTTCTGTGGAGAAAGCATGTTCAAAGAAGAAAACATTAATTAAAAATGAAATGATAAAATGAACACCCTCATATAAATCACTTAAATATATCGCCACATAAATGATATATTGATATAATGAAAATTATAACGCGAACCATGAGTATCCAAAGCATTTTAGCTAAAGAGAATACGGTTTAACAGTTATTAAAATAGAATAGTGTCAAATAGGTTAGAGAAGTATCATTCAATTAGCACACAAACTTCAGGTCAAAGAGTTATTCATTTTCAGTTAGTGCATTAACCATTTTCGGTTAGTGCATTAACCGAAAAAGGCCAATCTCTTTCTCTCTGTTTAGGCTCTACTGTCTATCATTCACAATTTTACTATTTTGACATTACAACAAAAAACAAATTTCATTACTTGCCAAATTAAACATATAAATGTTAACCCCATTAAATTAGAAATTTAAGTATTCAACACATTTAATTGAAATATAAGGGTACATTTAGTTTGCGTTTTCATTTTCTATTTTCATTTTCAGTGTTATCTGTTTTCTGGATTTTGTGAATGAAAAAGTGAAAACAGTGAAAACAATAAAATCCTATTTTCTATTTTCACCTCCTGTTTTCACTTTTTCTTTCACAAAATCCAGAAAACAGAAAACACTAAAAAATGAAAACAGAAAATGAAAACGCAAACCAAGCGCACCCTAAGAATGCAAAAGATAACCCTGTTAATGTGTAGTTTGTAAACAGCAATATATGGCATTTTACAGCTCTACATAAGGATTAAAAAAAAGGATTTAAGGTTTTTCAGGGATTTGTTTAAGGCCATGTATTAACAAGTTGTGGTATCAATAGTTTCTTCGTGAGGACCCCTAATCTTCTGTTGTATACACACACAACTGACTGATATGGAATACACTGCTTATACAACAAAAGGATATGCATATAATATTTACCTATCAAACATGCTTTGCAGTATGCACCAATTCAAAGTCCACTCTAGGGTCTTGGTTAGTATTAGACGATGCTCTATTCCATTTGGATCAGATTTCACTTTAGGACCAGCACCGGGGACCCATTGAGAGATTGGAAAAGCAAGCACACCCTTGTTAAGCATTCCAATCAAGTAGTTCTCCTTCCGCATCAACCTCATCACCATGTCATGAGCAGAAAGATCCTTTACGACACACAGCTGTCGTGAACTTTGCACCAGAACAACCTTTTCAATAATCGTAGCCCATGGCATGGTTTGAATTTCATTGTCGGTAACATGAAGACTACATAAAATCACAGTAATTAGGCAAAATTAGAAATATTTCATTAATGCAAAAGTGATCACTTCCTTCAAATACATTTAACTGTTTATAGTTCATACTTACCTATCATAGTAAAACTGTCGGATTTCCAGAACATCCTTTAGTTGAGCAAAGAACCTCAAGAAGCAGAATATCCAATATATAGAAAATATTCCTAGGTATCCAACAATGATAACTTTCGTCAGCGTTAGCGGGGTTAAAGGGTGTCTATTAAGAGCTTCTTTAGAAAGATCACAGGGCTTCATTCCGGATTCAACTGCATCCATCCCACATTTCGCATTACGGAGCCCATTCCAATCAACATATAGCAAAAAGAATCCTGAAAAGCATATGGTGAATCCTAGACTAAGAAGTTCAACAATCCACTTTGTAATGATGCACCAAAGCCCCTTTTCACAGTAGTAGCTGTAAAGCCTTTCAAAGAAGAGATCCAAATCAGCGATCGGTTCAACATTTAGGCTCTCGCCATTAAGAAGCCCTGAAGGGCTTTCACTGCCTGGACTCGGTAACCTTCTATAATCAGACAATTCGACCTCTGGTGGAACATCCTGAAGTAAACCTTCTGTTACTGATGATTTACCTTTATTTTTCCATTTGAAGATACTGAAAGAACTTGCATCTCTTTGTCTGCCAAACATTGTTCACAGACACGGAAGGCGGGCATAAACAGCCAGTCCATGCCCCAAATACCTAAATGGTAAATTCTACAAACATTACAAAATCAGAATTAGTATCTTATCTTCCAGAGACAGCACAAAAATAGAAAATTACGAGATACTATGTCATAATTTAGCATTCTAAGCTACAAATTGAACAAGCATTACAAAAATTTATGAGTGTGGGCTGCTGCTAATGCAGTTGTCCTATTCAGACACCCAACACAAGTTCAAAGAGCACAAAATAAATTAGTAACTCAAGAAAAATGGTAAAACTCCTTAAGGACTAAGCTGTTATATCATCGGCTTCAATCAGCTCCATAAAAGATGTTGTCAATGGCATCTATGCTTACGAAAGAATGCATTTATCATAAACTACCTCAAAGCAATTTCCGCACTAGTATAACATATCTATAACAGCACATAACACAATGGACTGAATGTGCAGAAAAAAACCATAAAACATGGCACACGAATGTACGGCCCGAATGCATAGGATCATGTCCAAACTAATCGACAAGAAACAGATAAAGTTTCCGACCTCATCAGCCGTGGACATGCTACAAGAAGATTTGTCCTTTTTTCCCCATTTGGAAAGGCATTGCATATAGGAAGGATTATAAACCTTCTTGTCTTAGCATGAAACTAAAATCCCCGAATAAGTAATAGCTAAGCCTAAGTCACAGAGCATCAAAATTAAGCCAAATAATCCAATACAGTGAGGCGTTTAAGTGAGACACAGCATCAAAAGACAATGCATTGCATTTGCACATATCATGAATGATCACTACACAAAGGGACAAATTCTATATACACCTTTAAACACTAGTAAGCAGAGCTAAACCAGTTAAAATAAATAAATAAAATAAAAGAGAACTAGTCTTGGCAGCAAAACATAATTCCACTAAACAAAAAACGCATAAAAAACAATAATTGTGAAACGCAAGAAACAAAATTAACAATCTTCCTGAATCATTCGCAAACCCTTTATTCAGTATAACGTAAAACCACAGGAAACTGAGCAAAACATGAAAAGGCTGTGCTTTTGAGCAACACCATGATTTAAAAAACAGAAATTTATGCATATAAAGAGGGAAAGGAATTTACCTTGAACTAAGAGGTGGACATGGGGAAAGTGTTGTTGGATAAAAAGAATTTAGGGATACCCAAATAGGTAAATGAAATTGAAAGGCGGAAAAGGGCAGTGAAAGCTGAAGAATTGAAAGGATGAGACAAGTTTGGAAGGTGATTGAATGAAACCAAGCGGTGATTGAAGAAGACAAAGAAAGGAAAAAGAGAAGAAGAAGAGAAAGGGTTTTCTTTTTAATTTTGTTTCTTATGGTTGCGTGGAAGAAGAGGAAATTACAGTGTCAATCAAAAAAATGGAAAACATATTATTAAAAAAAAAATTGATATTTGATATGATATGATTTTGATATAAGGTTTTAATTGACTTTGGTTGTGAAGAAGTTCTTCTCTTCAGCTTTCTAATTCTTGGCTTTGCAACGTAGTTGCGTTGGAAGGAGAGAGGAACAAGAACAACTAAAAACGACTAGGAAGCGTAACACTAGGGTAATTCTTCTTTCTTTTTTTAATTATTTTTTCTTTAAAACTTTAAATACTATTTAATCGCATGACTTTTAAATGTTTTAATTTTGAATTTAACTTTGTCCTTTGTAGTTTCAAATCACAAAAAAAAAAAAATACTAAACTAATATAATTTGAAATGAATACTATTTTATTATAAGAATTTAATTTTAATATTCTGTAAATATAAAATAAATTTACACGTATACTCAATCACATAATATAACATGAGTAAAAATAATTTTTTTAATAAAATAATTTTAAATTTGTATCTTCAAATATAAATTTTATCCGAAGATAATCACTTGAAAATAAAATATTATTTTGAGATGCAAATATTATTGTTAGAATTTAACTTCGTAGTTTCCAATCCAAAACTTTAAATATATTTAATTATTTAATATCACATTAATAAAAATAGTTTAATCCCATAACTTTTAAATATTTTAATTTTGAATTTAACAAATAGTTTCAAATTAAAAAAACGATGTGATTTGAGATGAAAATCAGTTATTATTAGAGTTTTAATTTTGATTTATTAGTACTCTAAAACAATTTTAAACGTATATTTAATTATTTAATATCACATTAATAAAAATAATTTTTTTTATAATCAACAAAAGTAACTATTTTTTATATTGATCCTGTCTAAAAAAATATAATTGAACAACAATATAAAATATTTTACAATTCAATATATTAAAATTAAACTATTATTATTATGAAGGGAAATTTTTAAAAATGATATAATTTTTCTATTTATAATTATCAACTTCAACAATTTATTATTTTTAAAAATAAATCACAAAAGATATTTTTTAAATATTTTTACCTTTTTGTCTGAAAAAATGAAAAACTAAGCAAATCAATAAATAAAAATTCACATAGAAATATGAAAAAAATTGAACCAAAATATCAAGAATTATAACAAGAACATAAATATAATTTTAGAAATTGCGTCACCAAATATATATTAAACCCAAATATAATCACTTATTCACTTGAAAATAAAATATTTTTATAACACGGATTTAAAATGATGCTAAATTATGAGTAAATAAATTATTTTAATTTTTAATAGTTAAATTTAATTAAATTTTTCTTCTTCTTTTTTTTATGCTTTTTTTTAACAGATTTTTATTGTGCTAATAAATTATTAAACCAATTTATTTAAATTTAATTGCCAAAATAACTTAATCATATAGCATTACTGTAAAATTATTATGTAAAAATACTAAAAAATCTCTCATATTTTTATTAAATAATAATTAATTATCTTAGAAATATTTTGAGAATTTATATCAGTATATTCTTAATAATTAAAATCACAAATACAATTTCCAACTATAAGAATAAAAAAAACAATAGTTAAGATTTTTTTTATTTTAGAGATAAAACTAATTGGATGCAAGTTACCAACAAAAGAAAAAATGATAACTATAAATTAGTTTATTCCAATAAATATTTTTTCCTTTTCATTTATATCTGTTAAAGAATAAATTAGAATTAATTTAAATCAATTAGTATCATTTATATTTAGATAAAATATATGTGTATTAATTGTAGGATTGTATATTTTTATTATTTTGATCTTCTAACACCTATATATATATATATATATATATATATATATATATATATATATATATATATATATATATATATATCCTTATGTATTGTACCTTTTAACTTACGCAATAATATACTCTTCAGATTACTCATTTGTTTTAATTATGGTATCCTCTTTGAGGAGGATAAGTTTATTTTTTTCTGATGAAATTACCGTATTTTTCGTATTTTTTTTTGTGTCATTTTTTTTTTCTTTTCTTTTGTCAATACTTTGATACTTTTCTTACCTTACCGATTAGCCTATGCTCTCTGTCTTGTGTCTTTTCGAATCTAATGAATCAAACACTATTGTCATCTGCTACTTACCTATTTTTATGGAGAAAATATATATTTTTTTGTCACTTTCCGACAGTTCGTCATCCTCTGACATTTTACCATCACTTCGTAGTTTACCACATTTTGGAATTTTTTGGGAAGTTTGCCATTCTTTTGACAGTTTCTCCTACGTTTCTTTACGACAGTTCCGTCTGCGCTTCCTTTGGTAGTTCCGTCTGCGCTTTTTTGTGGTAGTTTCATCTGCGATTTCTTGTGGCAGTTCCGTCTACATTTTTCTAACGGCAATTCTTCACATTTTTTGCTACATCAAAGGCACCTTATGTCCCTATTTCATGATCTTTATTTTTCTGCCCATTTATCTTTGTCTCTTCAAGCGTATGCAGATGTTGATTGGGCTGGTGATCCCACTGATCGTCGTTCTACTACTGGTTATTATTTGTTTTTTGGCCACGCTCTCCTTTCTTGGTGAGTTAAGAAGCAAACGTTCACTGCTCGATCAAGCACAGAAGTTGAATATCGTGCTCTCGCTGACACCACTGTTGAGGTTGTCTCGATTTGTTGGCTTCTTATAGATTTGGGTGCTCCTCAGTCATCCCCAACCGATGTCTTTTGTGATAATTGCAGTGCTATTCAGATTACGCATAATGATGTGTTTCATGAACATACCAAACATATTGAAATTGATTGTCACTTTGTCCGGCAGTGTCCCTTATTGATGTTATTCGCCTCGTCGCTGTTGGAACTCTGGATCAGACTGCTGATATCTTCACGAAAACTCATCATCCTACTCGTTTTTTGACTCTAGTATCCAAACTCAATATATTATCCTTAGCTCCCACTTGAGTTCGAGGAGGGATATTAAAGAATAAATTATAATCAATTTAGATCGATTAGTATCATTTATATTTATATAAAATATCTGTATATTAATTATAAAATTATATACTTTTATTATTTTAATTCTTCTAATACCTATATATACCTCTATATATTATACCTTTCAACTCACTCAATAATACATTCTTTAAATTACTCACTTATTTTTAACAATGACTAAAATCTTACACTTTTCAAATGCAATTCACACTTGGAGCCTTTGGGGGGGGGGGGAAGGGGTTGGGTTGGTTTTGAACTCACTCAATAATACACTTTTTAAATTACTCACTTATTTCTAACAATGACTAAAATCTTGCACTTATTAAATGCAATTCACACTTGGAGCCTTTTGTGGGGGGGAGGGGTTGGGTGGGTTGGTTTTGAACAGAGGTGGCAAAGCGGGCCAGTCCGTCCCAACCCGCCCGCCCTATAAATGGGGTGGGCCGGTCTGGCCCGGCCCGCCAACTAATATGGGTTCAAAATGCTAACCCGCCCCGTTTTATGGTGGATTGGCGGGTTAGCCTGCTTGACTTTTTTTTTTTTTGAAAAATAAAATTCATTAAAATTAACCAAAAAATAATAATTAAAAAATTAAATACAAAAAAAATAGTCAAATTATAATATAATTTTTCACTATATTTTTTTAATTTTTAACTTCAATAAAATTGTTTAAAATAATATTTGTCAATAGAATCATTTTTATTTTAAAAAATAAGTCACATAATTTGAGCAAATATACGAAATTGTAAAATAAAATAAATAAAGTTAATAACTAAAAGAAGAATTAAAAAAAAGTGTTTGAAAATTCTATAATTATTAATTTTATAATAGTAATCACTCTTTTATTTAATAAAAAAAAGAAAAATAAAAATCTTCGACCCGGCGGATCGCCCCGTCCGCCAAAATCCGCCAATTTGACGGTGCGAGTTTGGTGGATTTTTTTTTAATTTGACGAACTTCAAATCCTAGCCCGACCCACATTTTTGGCGGGTTTAGCAGGTCGGCCCCAACCCATTTTACCACCCCTAGTTTTGCACTTATTTGGAATATGATTAATTGAGTAACCCATTTTGCCACCGCTAGTTTTGAACTTATTTGAAATATGAGTAATTGAGTACTTTATCTTAGACATAGAAATAGATGAATTCAGCTCTATCCCTCCTATTTGTGATCTCTCTAAATTTTTTGTGTTGTCTTTTCATCTTTCATTATTATGATTTTTGAACCAAATATTTGCCTCTTTGTATTTTTTCTTAGTGTTAAAATTCATCTATTTATTTATTATATATTATTAATTTTATAATTAAATTATATTACATGTCATTTTTTCATTATAATTAAAATTAAATTTTTTCTTTTAAAATTAAAGAATTTTCTTGTCCGCTCTTTCTCTCTTTGATCCTTTCTATATCTTTCTCATTTTTTCACTTATTTTATCTCTTTTATATATTATCAATGATTAATTATAAATTTGACAATCAAAATATACAATATAATATTCTCTAATTACAAGTAAAATTAAATTAAAATTAAAATATAATTATATTATATTATTATTTATTAATTTAACAACCAAAATATATCACACAATATTTTTTCATTAAAATTGAGATAAAATATTTTATTCTAAAACTAATAAATTACATTCATCCATCCTTTTATCTACCTTTCTCTCCTTCTCAATATCTCTCTTCCCTTCTCACTCTATATATAACTTATAATTTATATTTTATATTACTAATTTGATAATCCAAAATATGTCACAAGATATTATTTTATTACAATTAAAATATTAAAATCTTTTCCTCCAAAATTAACAAACCCCATCTCTCTTTTTTTTATCTTTCTCTTTTTTCTCTCATTTTTTATATATCTCTATCCTTTTAATTTATAAAAAATAAAATTAATAAAATAATATAATTAAAAATATCCAATAATATTATTAACATAAAATATATATTATTATTATATACATATTTTTTTAGCTTTTTATTAAATTTTAAATTTTATTATTTATATTTCTAATCTATATTTTTACTTCTCTTCCTTTAAATATTTAGTACATATAATTTGGAGAGAATACGAATGTTGTGATTAATAATTAGAATTCAAATTTAATTGTTTAAAAAATTAATTTTGAGTTAATTTTATAACTATGAATATAAAATTTTTATACTAATATCTAATTATATATAGAGAGAGAAAATATTATTTTTAAATAATAAACATAAAAATTAATTATTTTTATTTGTTCAACAAGTTTAACACATAATCAAAATGTAAAAGTATATACATTAAATTTTTAAAGTTTTAGATAATGAATGTTAAAATTAACTATTAGTAAAAAATTAAACTCTTACATATGAAAACAATAACAAAAAAAACTTATTATTTGATTTTTTGTATCTACGGAGAGTTTGGTCTTCTTAGTCGACGAAGACCTTTGTCCCCTACCACCTTTTTATAAAAGTAATTTGATTCTATAAATCTTTTCTACCGTTATCTATAATGTCAGGACAAAGTCAACATAGTTTCAAAATGCGGGCAAAAACACTAGTATATTACTAATTTTACAACCAAAATGTGCTACATGTCACTCACTCACTACAATGGAAGTCAAATATTTTCCTCCAAAATTAAAGAGTTCTCCCCTCCTCTCTTTCTCTTTTTTTTATCTCTCTCATTCCTTCGCTCATTCTATCTTTCTTATATATCATTATCAATGACCAGTTTATAAATTAGACAAATCAAAATATACAACATGACATTCTCTAATTGCATTAAAATTAAATTAAAAATTAAAACTAAAATGTTAAAATTAAATATAACTATATTATATATTATATTTATATATTACTAACTAATTTAATAACTAAATAAAATGTGTCACATGACACTTTCTTATTAAAATTTAGAGAAAATATTTTTTTCTAAAATTAGTAAACCTCCTTCTTACATTCTCTTATATACCTCTCTTTTTTTTCTATTTCTCTCTATCCTTCTCACTATATATATATATAATTTATAATTTATATTTTATATTAGTAATTTGACAAATCAAAATATGTCACCATATATTTTTTATTATAATTAAAATAAAAATTTTTCTTAGCTTCCAAAATTAACAAACCCCCCTCTCATTCTTCTTCTTTATCTTTCTCTCTCTTTTCTCTCATTTTCTATTTTTCTCTACCTTTCCGTTCTATAAAAAATAAAATTAACAACATAATATAATTTAAATAAAAAATATTATTATATGCATATTTTTTTTATCTAGTTTAAATTTTTACTGCTTATCTTTCTAATATATATTTTTATTTCTTTTTCTTCAAACATTTATTACATATAATTTAGAGAAAATAATCATGTTGTGATTAAAAGTTAGAATCAAGATTCAATTATTTTTTAAAAAAAATAAATTTGAGTTAATTTATAACTATTAATATAAATTTTTTATGCTAATATCTAATTATATTTTTATATATAGAGAAAAATATTATTTTTAAATAGCAAGCATAATTAATTATTTTTATTTGTACAACAGACTTAACACCTAATCAAATATAAAAGTATACACGTTAAATTCTTTCAAATTTTAGATAACGAATGTTAAAATTCATTATTAGTAAAATTTAAAACTCTTTCATATAAAAATAATAACTAAAAGATTTATTATTTAATTTTTTTTATCTACAGAGACCCTGGTTTTCTTAGTCGATAAAGACTTTTGTTCGACCTTTTTATAAAAGTAGTTTAATGTTATAAATTTTTTGTTCCATAATCTATAATGTTATGACTGACGTAATTTAAAAAAATTTATATTTCTATAATGTTATTACGGATAAAAACACTAGTTAGTTACAAAAAGCTATTTCATATTAATCTTATCAATCATGTTACTTTACACTTGTATAAAAAAACCAATCATTAATTAATTATCATATAAAGCTATGTATTTGATATTTCATAATTTTTTTTAAATTATACTACTATAAATATAATTATTGTAATATGATAATTATAATGATTTTGGTGATTAATTATGAAATTAAAACTGTAAATCAATATATATATCATGCGACTAGCTTTTAGTATGTATATAACATTTTTGTTGTGACTTAACATTTTTGTAATTTACATAATCTAATGTTGGTGACTTGGTGTAGTGCTTATTAATTTGGTACAAGAGAGAGGAATAAATAGGAATAAATTCTCAAAGATACCATTACAATACCAATTCTCAAGGTACCACTTCCGTAGTGTAAGTTGCATTTGTATTTTATTATTTTATATACACTATCTATTTAATAATTTAATTTACCTGCCCCACAAGTTTCCCTTTTCCATTGCTTTCTTCTTTCTCCTTAATCCTCATTGATTTTTATTTTTTTCATCATTTCCTATTTTCAGTCTGCACCTTGTGGTCTTTTCTTTGTTTTTGGTATAGACCTTGTGGTCATTTAACCCTACAACAAAGTAATCTCTCTAAACTTCGCTTCTTTCCCAACCCAAATCGCCGAAGCCCATTTACACAATAAAGCGCAAATAGGCCAAAATTGTACCTCAGACAAGGCCCATAAATAGGCCCACCAAACATGCGCCACCATTAGACCCACCACTCGCGGGAACCAACGGGACATTTTGGCGGGAACAAACGTGCCACCCATTCCCGCGCAAAACAAAACCCCACTATATAAACACAACCCCAATTTTTTTCCCTTTCCCACCAAATTTTTATTTTATTTTATATTTATTTTTCATTAAAATCTCAGATCCAATTAAAAAAATGAGATCTTCGTTAGAGGCTTCACCATCTTCATCATGCAGATCGAAGAAACACAAGGATCTGAGCTCAAAACTCGTTTCTTCAGATTCGGTTTCGCTCAATACCAAGACACCGGAGAAGCCACCGGAGCTGACGCGCCACACGCGCCGCACGCGCAATCGTGGCGTAGCGCTCTCGTTGTCGGAGGTGCGGAGAGTTGCCAAGGGCCTCCAGGAGCAGCGCGGCCATGAAACGACGTCGTTTGGCGACAAATCTGCGAGGAGGCAGATCGAGCTGCGTTCGCCGAGCAAACCACAAAAAACCAGTTCCGATGAAGAAGAAGCCTTCAAGCTTCCCGAAAAGTAATATATCTAAGTCTTTGAACTTTGTTTACTTTATTTTCAATTTGTGAGTTTTGGATTTGTGATTTTTTTTTTGTGTGTTGGCAGGTATGAGATTTTGGGCGAGTATTTTGCTAGGTTGGATTGTTCGATTCGATTGCTGCGCATGAAAGGAATGACACCGTCTTTCTCCAAAATCAGCCACAAGATTGAAAGTTTAACTGATAGGTATGAGTGTGTAATTGAAGTGATAGTTGCTACTGCTATGGTAATTTATTTCTAGAGAGATATTATTACATAATTTGTAGTTTTATGTTGGTGGTTTTAGATCTCTGAGGACTAAAGAGTTTTAAGTTTCCTTTTTTTTTTTAAGTTACAGTTGCCTTCTGCTTCGTTTATTTCATTTATTTTTTATTTTCTATAGTTTTTATGTTCAAATGTTGTTGGTTCAAGGTTTTTGATAAAAAAAATGATTTGTGACTTGTGGCTTGTTTAGGAGGTTTACACTTGGTCATTTGGCTCAGTTGAAATTCGTGTTGCCCGAGGCAATTGTGGCTAAGAAGGTTTTAGTGTTTGATGAGAAGACAAGTTGTATGAAGCCAGATCTGCATGTCACTATTAACTATGATGCGGTGGAGTATGAATCAAAGTCGCCAACCGAAGGCGGCCGGGGCATGCTGTTGAGGAAGTTGTTCCGTGCACGGCTGAGAGATTTTGTTGAATCCCATCCTGGGGTATGCAAGTTTCTCCAACTACAGTGTTTGATTGATAAAATTTATGTTGAACATTAACTTGTTGAATCACATTGCTTTGTGCTGGTTGCAGCATTGATTGCCTTTTCAAGTTCAGAATTGCATCAGTTACTTTTCCAATTTTATTTTCCCTCTTTACTTGTAAGAAACTAAGAATCGTCCAATGGAATTCTAATGAATCAATGTTGAAAATATGAGATGTATGGTACTGGGAAATATAGCTTTTGATATATGGAAAACTTTATTTGGTGAATAGCACAATGACATGATGGTGTCATTATCAAAAGAAGTTTTTAATAGGTAGGAAATCTTGTATTGCTTTATTGATAAGTTAGTACCGCAATCTCAATTTGATTGATTGTTCTTTTTTCTTAAATCATTTGTCATTTGATATAAAATGTGCTTCTACATCTAGGGAGATGAAATTCCGGAAGAAGCGCTACCCGAACCATTCAACCCAAAGCAACATCGTCTATCAGACATATTGACAAGGCCTTTCTCATCTAAGGCGACAATATCGGATGCAGATGTAGCTCACCCTTCAACAGTATCATCGGCAGTCATTCCGGATAATGACACTGAAATAGACTTAGAACCTGTTAGGACATCAATTGAATCCCTTAACCAGCAACCATCAGCAGCCTCTCATGTGCCTCAATCTTTCAGAAGACGGTTCTCTCAGAGGTTGAAGGAAAATGGAACAGATAAAAATGCACTGGAAAAATTGCCATCAGATTCATTGCAAACCGTGGTTTTACCGGATTCAGAGTCAAGCCTGAGTGAAAAACCTACCTCAGAAGGAGCCAGTAATGAAGTATGCCTCACAAATTGTTCTTCATCTAGTGCTCCACTTGCTACTCCATGCAAAACCATTGAACATACAGAAAATAATGGGTCTCAAAAATGCTTTGATGCTGTGTCAACCCCAGCCAAATGTATTTCTACTCCAGCCAGCATAACACCTGCATTGCCTACGCCTCCTAAGAGACAATTCATGAGTCCAGAGGATAACTCTTCCACTACTACTAACAAGTTGGTTAGGCGCCCACCTCCATCGTTAAGGTCGTTGAAATTCGAAACTCCGGTTAAAAATAAGGTTGCAGAGAAAGAGAAATTTGAAACTCCAGTTAAAAATAAGGAGGCAGAGGAAGAATATGATGATCTTTTGGATGTTCTCCCTGAGAGTCTTCTGCAATCGGTATGCCTTCTGCTTCCTTATAATGCTACATGAAGAAATAGTTACAGATTAGCATTAATATTCTGTTGGTTTTCTGATCAATTACACTGCTAAAATATGTTGTTGGCTTGTTGCAATATAGTGTTGCAGCTACTTTTTCGTTGGATGCCCCTTCACATGAAAAACTCATTATTTTTAAATAATTTCATCAAATGTTCTCTATGGAATTAAAGCTACTTTTTCTGTCATGGTCTAAAAATTTTGAAATAAGGATTTGAAACTCTTATTTCACATTCTGCAATGTTGTTCATCTATGTCACGAGTAGTTCCACAGTTTTGGACCGAATATCTATCTAGCCTCATTTTATTCTATTGCTAGAGTCGGATCAAGAGTAACAATGCCTTTACTCTTTGCAGATTAGAGAAAAGGAAATACAAGCAATGGAGGAAAGAGATCCAGCTATTTCACAAGCAAAGAGACGGCGAAAAATGATAGCTGGCCTACCTAAGATCTTTAACATGATTCACCTCTTGCTCCAGTCAATGAACCGCTCCGTTATCACGAAAGAGGAGCTTGTGAGCAAGATAATCTCTGGCAATTGTGATATTGTTGATAGAAGTAAGACCCTGTTCTATAATAAAAAATATGATTGACTATTTTCTAGCTTCCCCCACTCTAAATTTACTTTCTTTATTCTATTATTCTCAGGAGAAGTAGAAGAACAATTGAATTTGTTGCTAGAACTAGCACCAGAATGGATTTCTGAGAAGTTGGCCTCTAGTGGAGATTTCCTTTTCTGGTGAGTTTCTTTCGTACAAGTATATATACTCCATATTCTTAGTAAGCAATTCTAACTATGTAACATTCACTTTTCAATTGTTCTGATAATATTTTGGGTCTAATTTGCAGCATAAATAAAATGGTGGACGCCGTGACCATACGCGCATCACTTCAAGAAGCAAAATGAACAAGAATGGGAGAATGTTCTCAGAATTGTAGTTAAAGGTTTCACAAAGGACATGATTACGTTTCATTTCTTTGGTCTGAGTTGTAAATCAGTAAATGTTAGAACTATTCCTGAGATAAGTAGCTATTGGCATATGCACAAAACCTCTTTTTTTAGTAAATGGTGTTCAACACAGTCCCTTACTCCCTTTGGTATTTTTCCCATTAGTGGTGTCAGAAAGGTAAGAGAGAGCTTTGTGTATATTCGAATGACGTGAAATGATATAATATATAAAGATATTTATAGATTAAAGAAATTGACAAATAAAAACCTAATATCTTATCATAAATATTTAAATATGTTAAACAATTCTAATGAATTGCCAATTGGTTTTAATATATTTTTACATCTTTCGCAAACTCAAGTTGCGCCAATTGGTCTTAGGGCCTGTTTCAGAAGCTTTAAAAGCTTTAAAAGTAATTTTTTTTGAGTTTATGACTTATGAAAAGTAGTAGTATTAATGTGTGCAATTTTTAAAATTAAATTATTTTTTCTAAGAAGCTATTTAAAAATTTATAGAGAAGCTAAAAAATATGATTTCTCTCATGATACTATTATTTTTTATTACATTTTTATAAAATAAACACTTTTAGAGCAAAAAATTCAAACACAAAATAATTTATTTGTAAGTTATTTTTAATATAACCATTTATTGTTTAATATATTTTTACATCTCTCGCAAACTCAAGTGACAACTTGAGTTAGAAACTTATTTAAGGATAAATTTCTACAACCAAGTGATTTATTTAACCAAGTCTAACCAAGTCATTTACATACATTTGCGCATGTTTTTTTTTTAATGTTTCAAATTTACGTGCACACATTCTTTTTTATCCCTTATTGTTGTCACCACCATCTACTTCTCCTCCTCCTTTTCTCATTGGAATTTCTTTAACTTCCTTTATCGTCATCGTCACTACCACCACCTCCACCTCTTCCTCTTTCTTTTCTCATTTGAATTTCTTCGATCTCTTCCTTCCTTTTTCTCCTCCTGCTCATCCTCCATCATCATTAGTATCATCGTCGTCTTCTTCTTACATGTATAACAGAAAAAAGAAAGAAAGAAATAAGGAAAAAAGAAGAAAAAATGTAGCATTAAAAGACATTTTTGTGCTTATGTAGCAAAGTTTCGGTGTAAAAATTAAGAAATTTATCTATTATTGTTAAGAAATTTTGGTGTATTTGTATTCTGATAAGTTCTGCATAATTCAAAACTCTTCATCTTCTTCTTCCTCATCTTCTGGTGCTTCTTCTATTTCATCATCTTTTTTTCCTTATTTATCTTTTCCTTTTTGTTTTACCTTTTCAAGTTTTTTCTTATTTTACTCTCTTAACAAGAATAAAAACAAAAATCAAACAAAGAAAAAAAAAACACATAATGCTGCAAAATTACTAAGAAGAGGATGAATCTACATTCATTCAACTAAAAGAAAGAAAGAAATAAGGAAAAAAAAGAAGACAGAAAATGCAACATTAAAGAAAATATTTTGTGCATTTATAGCAAAATTTCAATGTAAAAACTAAGAAATTTATGTATTATTGTTAAAAAATTTCAATGTATTTTTATTCTGATAAGTTTTGCATAATTCAAAACTTTTCCTCATCATCCTCCTCATCTTCTACTGCTTCTTATTCTTCATCTTCTTCTTATTTCATTTTTTCATAATTCTTCTTGTTTCATTCTCTTAAGAGGAATAAAATAAAAAAAAAGAAAAATTAATGCTACAAAATTACTAGGAAGAAAAGGAGGAAAAGAAAAAACGCAGCAACAACAGCAGCAATAAAAGAAAGACGATGGAGAAAAAACATGCGAAGAAGAAGATCCAGTCTTTGTTTGTGTGCTTGTTTTCGAATCGAGTTTATGTATCGCAATCATTAAATAATTTTGGTGCATTTCTGAGTTAATTGAGCTGGATTCTGGATTTAATTTCAGAGTTAATTGAGGGGCATTTCAAAAACAAGCTCAAACCAAAAGTGCATCTTATTTAGATCTAGAATGCATCGAAATTAAATCTAGAATGTCCAAAATTACTTAATGATAACTCTCTTAAAAATTTGTGTCACAATTAAATAATTTCGGTGTCAAAATTGAGAAGCTTCTGTGTAACGGTTAAAAAATTTTGGTATTATTTTCTGATAAATTTTGCATAACTCAAAACTCCTCTTCCTCCTCCTTCTTCATCATTATCATCTTTTTCATCATCTTCTTCTTATTTTACTCTCTTAATAAGAATAAAAAAATCAAATAAAGAAGAAAAATATATAATGTTGCAAAATCAATAGGAAGAAGAGGACGAAAAGAAAAAAATGCGACAACAACAGTAGCAATAAAAGAACGACGATGATGATGAAACACGCAAAGAAGAAGAAAGAACGTGAAGAAAAAGAGGAGGAACACAAAGAAGAAGGAGGAGGAGGAGGAGGAGGAGGAGGAGGAGGAACGCGGGATACAAACGTTGGAGGAGGAACGTGAAGAAGAAGAAGAAGAAGCACGAAGAAGAACGACGTGATTTAATGCGCGTGTTATAGAATTGGGTTTTGTTAGGTTATGGTTAACTTGGTTGGCAAAAAAACTTGGATGTGTAGCAGGACTGCTAATTTAAAAGAACGAAATAAAGAAAATTGTAGAAATCGACAAAACGGGCGCAGACAAAACTGGCAGAAAAGTGGTAAACTGTCAAAAAGATGCCAAACGGATTGAAAGATGGCGAACTGTTGAAAAATTCCTGAAAATGTGACAAATTGTCAAAAAGATGGCAAATTACGGAGAGATGGAAAACTGCTAGAGGATGGTGAACTATCGGAAGGTGATAAAAACCATCTGATTTTTCCATGAGAATAGATAAATATCCCACAAAGATTAAAAATAGCAAAATCGGAGCAAAAATCGTAAAAACAAAGAAGATACCAAAAAACCTTAGAAAAGATCCAGATAGAAGTGCCACGTCAATCAACAAATAATTTACCATGTTAGCAGTGTGTTGACATGTGGCATTATCGAATTGGAAGAGAATATCACATCAGCGTGCGGACTCAGCCCTAGTTGACGTAAGCAGACACGGATCAAGAAGCGGGACAGATCTGGAGGCACAAGATAAGAGAGGAGGCCTTGATCTGGACTATTGATCTGACATACAAAACGAATGATCTAGATTGGAATTGGAAAATGATGAAGAGGGAGATGGAGGCAGCAAACATGGAGAGGCATGTGGAGGCGTGTGACCATTCTGACTGTAACACCCTGACTTTTAGTACCTTATGATCGCACTAAAAGTCCAGGCGTTACCTACTTCTACACCTTTAATTTCATACTATATTTATTTAATATTAAACCTTCACGAATACAAACCGAAATTTTAATTAAGAAAAGCGAAAAACCTTTACTTTAAATCACTTAATCACAAAGGTATATATTCACATAGCATTATATACATAGACTTATTCAAAGATTCTCAAATACAAGTCTTATCCCTCTAAAAACCAAAACAATAAACGACGAGAGAAAAAATAAAACCTAAGACTGAACTAAATACTGAAATACGAATACATATATACATAAAACTTTGTAGTTCGGTCGCGGCTCCGTGCTTAGGATTCCTGATCCTGCCGCTGAAAAAGAAACCTGTAGGGGGGGTGAGAATATCATCCTCGCAGGTTCTGAGTAAGGACAGTGAATGCCGTGAGAGTAAAGAAATAAATTGCAAATAATTACTTTATAACTTTAAAAGACTTTAGTTAGTTCTCTATAAATTAAATCATTCTAAGCAAATCCCAGTCATGTCATTCAGTTTTGAGTTTCAATAATCAGTTCTCGGTTATCTTAATCCCTGACATATACAGAAACCAACAAGCACAAGTACACACGCAATACAAGCACACAACCAATTCACGCATAAATCAAATATAAGAAAATTCACAAATAATACAGCACAACACACAGGAACACTCATGCAATTCACACAAATGCATATAATGAATGCATTTCCTATGCAGGCCATGAATTTATGCGTCAGTTGTCTACTCGCAACTCGACGTTACCCAGGACAAACCCCAAATATGGTTTCTCCACTGTGTCAGTCAGGCACATTGGTATCATCATGGGCAAACCCATGTCAATCAGGATACCTCGCCATCACAGGTTTACCCGTGTCAGTTATGCCGGATCATAATCGTAATAATTTTTGCTAGCATCTCTAATGTGCATCACAGTGAAATAGACTATCAGTTAGGCGGACATTCCCGCATTAACAACCTTAGGCTATCAGTTAGGCGGGTGCTCCTGCATTAGTAATTGGCACAAAGCCCAATAAAAAAACCAATTCTTAATTATGTTTTTCATTTATAGTTTCTGATTCCTTTTCTTTTTTGTCATACCTCCGCATCACCAAATAATCAATCACACCTTCGCATTACCACATAATCATTCACACCTCTACATCACCAGAAAGATACACTTTTAGTCATTCATCAATCGTAACCGCAAAATGTGTAGTTTATACGTATCCAAACTTCTTTAACGTTTAGTCAAGAATAAAAAATTCCTTTTCTTAATAAACCGAATTCAAATCATAACTTAAAACAAAATCTTTTCTCAATAAATTGAACTTAAAACATAATACTTTTCTTAATAAATCAAAATCAAATAATATAATTCTTAAGTAAAATTTTCTTTTAAATAACGCATTACACAAAGCCTCGGAGTTTTATAAAAATTTCTGCAGCATTTTCTCTAAAATTCGGGCTTTGCCACTCTTCAAGGGTCTCAACCAAACCATTTTCAATTCTCAATTCATTACCAATAAATCAAACCAATATTTTCTCAAACTCTTTCCAATGGTTTCAAACCCAAGTCACTCCTTAATATAAATGTATAACTCAAACTTTCAATACAAAATCCTTTTCTCAATATAAGTAAATGTGTAAATCAGATCTTTTCCAACATAGAATTATTTCTCAAAATAAGCCTATAAATCGGATTTCTAATACAAAGATCGTTTTTTAATATAAATATATATAAATCATATTTCTAAAATAAATCACTTTTTTGTATACTTTTACAAGAACTCGGACAAAATCTCCCCTTAAAATTAGACTTCACCACCTTTATGGATTCCTTCCTTCTCAACAACTCTTCAACATTCCCTCAATAATTTATCAGACAAAAGATTTTAAATAATCAACTCATTGCTAATCCTTAATTCACATTTTAATTTAACTTTAAAAGTCCTTTAAAGGTTTGGAAAAAGGATTTATTATTCTTTTAAATCACTCAACTCCTCTAAGCCTTTATTTACATCTTTTAATTTGAAAATACAACCATAGCTTTCATTTACAAACACCGCAAGTACATTTCATCCAATGTAATGAAAATTTCTAGCAAATCATTCACATAGAAATACAATCGCATACTTGTTTCCAATTCATATATAGTCAACTTTCATCACAATCAGCTAAAAATCACAATTTTCAACAATCCCAAATAATAAGGAAATTAACACATATTTATCAAGTTCAGCCATTTTCACAGTTACAAATCCTACTCAAATTTATCATTCAATTAGTCCAGACAATCATAAATTATTTGCAATTAATTAATAAACTTTTTGGGCATTCATAAATTAAAAACTTATACTTTTAGAACAAACCCCCTACCTCAGTTAGTTGAAACCGTCGAATTTAAATGCGATAAACCCACCTATTCTAAATTCACAGCAACAACGTCAACAACAAACTCAAATCGAACTAGCAATAACAGCGACGTCAGTGAGGGCAGCCCCGACAACCACATGCAACTCAACCGAAACCTCCAATCCACAACAATGAAAATCACACTAGCAGTACCCACGACAGTGGCTGGAAGAGCAGCGGCTATGGCAGCAGCAGCCGCAGCAGAGCTTCAACAGCGGGGGTTCTCCATGGCGGTGACATGCAAGGACAGCTCCTCTATCTCGTCGGGGTTCTAGGCCTGTGTCTCCTCTCTCTTGTCTGGGCTCGACGGCGATGGCACAACTGGGTCAGTGGCAGCGGCTTCTTCAACGGTGGTGACAAAACACGGTGATGGTGAGGCGTGGTGGCTCCTTCTCGCACGTCTTCCTCCTCTGCGATGGTGATGCTCCTCACGGCTCCATCGACGGCGACGGAACATCAGCGACGCCACATGGTTGTGGCAGCGTGATCTCTCTCTCTCTCTCTCTCTCTCTCTCTCTCTCAGCTCTCCTCCCTCGCGTACGGCTCCTCCGTGAAGGCGACGGCGGCATCAGGACACGGCAGCGGCGAGGCAGTGGCCGCTCCTCTTGGCTCTCTCGGATTTCTCTCTCTCCTCTGTTTCTTTCCTTCTCTTCTCCTTGTGTCCGTGTTAGGGGTGTACATGACCTGGCTCGACCCGAAGACCTGGCCCGGCTCCGAACACTTTAAGGGCTAATTTAGTGTGATTTCATCGGGTCTAGGGCCGGGTAAGGATCTCAAAAATAGATCCGGTCATTATTTTGGGTCGGGTCCGGACCATGGCTCGGGTCACCCAAACTCGGCCCGGTAGCCTGGTCATCATACACAATTAATATTTTGTGTTATTAGTGATGGATGATGGCTATTCTTATGTGGAATTTAAATATTATAAACCTTAATATTTTGTGTTATTAGTCATTATAAGATTATAAGTTAATGTTTTATGTATAAAATGCATAAGACTTTAGACTAATGCATAATATTGTGTTATTTGTATTGATTTAAATATTTGGTGTTATTAGATAATATTAGTATTGATTATGGTTATGCTTTAATTTTAGAGAAGAGTTGGTTCTTGTTATATTTTTTTAAGTGAATTTTACTAGTGAATTGTGAAATAATGGTTAGAGATTAGGTGATTTTTATATGCTAAAGACCCGGTTTTTACCCGGCCCAAAGGTGCGTAGGTTTCATCGGGTCTAGGATCGGGTTAGGGTCTAAAAATTAGGCTATATTTTGGGCTGGATCTGGGTTAAGCCAAACCTGGTGTGGCCCGGCTCATGTACACTCCTAGTCCGTGTGTGTTTTATGTATGGGTGTCATGTGTGGTTGTGGATAGGGTAAAGGGAAAAGGGATGGCGGTGGTGAGTTAGGGTTAGGTAAAATTAGGATTTTGATTTGGGAATTAAGATTTGGGTAGAGTATTAATTTGAAACCAAATTTAATCTAATATAATTAATTTTAAAAATACTATTTATTTTTTAAATTATAAATTATTTTTAATTAAATATTCTAATTTTAAATTTGAGATAAATAAATAAATTTTCTTTTAGTTTATAATATTAATCAAAATTTTTAATTATTCAATTTAAATTTATAAAACTTTTATTATTTTCAATTATTAAAATATTAAATCCCTAATATGAAAATACTCAATTATTTAGATAATTTTTAAACTCAAAGTATCATAAAATTTAATTTAATTACCTTTTAGAAAAATAATTTTCTTTAAATAAAATTATCAACAAATATAATAAATCATAAATAACTCAATATTTAATTTTCAAAAGCTCGGGTTGTTATACCGACAACGGTGAGGTTTAGTTTGTTCAATTCAAAATGGAGAGACGAACATAATAGTGTGGTCGGTGGTGGAAGAAGACACCAGAAGTATGACCGACATGGATAAAAATGTTGCAGGTGGAAATAAAGGTGGTTGAGGACGACTCATGCCGGTGCGTTTGGCGGCAGTGGAGGGTGGAGTTTTATTTGTTTAACTTTGAACGACACGATGGAGAGGATAGGACGGTTGGCGATGGATGAAAACATCAAAACGAGCTCAAAATACAATTGGAAGAAGCACGACTATTAGAGGTGGACAAGGAGTTTTTGGCGGCATGTGGAGGCGCGTCCAATGGTGAATGATAGTGTTGTTTAGCTTATTAGACTACGGAAGACAACATGGAGAGGATGATCTAATTGGTGAGGTGAGAAAGTATCAAAGTAGTGACAAAAGAGAACGAAAAATAGCATGGAGAAAAAGTGTGAAAAACATGATAATTTTATCGAAAGTAAAATAATCTACTTCAAGGAGGATACTATGACTCTAATACCATGTCAGAAAGGTAAGAGAGAGTAGTAGAGAAAAAAATTATGTATATTCAAGTTGTGTAGAATGATATAATATACAAAGATATTTATATGTGGAGTAAATAGTCATTTCTGACCATGAAAGATTTGGATGCTAACAAAACTGACCATGAAAAATTGAAATTAAATTTATACCCATATAAGATACATTTTATCCGACAAAAATGACCAATCTTTAAATTTTTGTTGATAATTCAGTAAATACCCCTCTTCTTTACTCTTCACAAATCCAAACACACTCTTCTCACTTCTCTCTTCACATCTTCTTCTAATAATGGAATCACCATGCACCACCGCCATAAGATCCGACTCCACTTCCTTATCCGAATTCGAGTTTTGGATGCTCCAAAATCCCTCCTTTCCTCCGCCCAATCTCTACTCTGCCTATGAACTCTTTGTCGACGGCGTCCTCCTCTCTCTCTACCTCCTCCCATCCAAACCCGATCCACCACCCAACCCGGAACAGCTCACAACCTCTTGAGACCCTGACGCTTCCTCATCAGCCGCCATAATAACCAAATCTTCCACTTTCACCACCACTCTCTCCACATCGAAGTGTTGGAAGGACATTTTCAAGAAGAAACACAAAAAACAACAACACAAAAGAGAAAGAGAAGTAGAAGGGAAAAGAGAAGAAGAAAGAGATTAAGAGAATGGGTAGCGAATCGGGTTTTGCGGCAGAACTAAATATTAATATATGGTCCTTCTCCAGGAGCAGGTCTGCTAGAAACGCTATCACCCGACACAAATTACTTGTCAGAGCTTCGTCTTCGAACCGAAAAGTGAACAACATGCCATGTTCCCAAAGTAACTCTATCGGAGATTCCAAGTGCAAGAAGTGGTCGAGCAGCCCAGGCCGTCCCGGAGTTCACGTGGGCCAGACAAGCCCGGTGTGGCAGGTCCGCCGTACTAAGAACAGCAAGAACACTGACGCGCAGGACAACGACAGTGTCGAAGCCAAGAAGAGGGAAAGTACCACATGTTAGCAGAGAGGGACCAAAGCGAGGGTGTTGAATATGAACGTTCCAATGTGCATTGGTTCCATGCAGCACTTGAGTTGTAGATGCGACAAGAATGGTGGTGCTGTTAGATGTGACGAGGTCGAGAATGGTGTTGGAGTTAGTGATGGTCAATGGAAAAGGGAGGGTGAGGGGATAGAACAAAGATGTGGGAAAAATATTCTGAGGAAGAATGTCCTACCACGCACCTTCCGCACTTCCAACCGAAATCTCATTTCAATTGATAACAATCATTATCATCATCACATAATCGTAATCGTCACTAATCAACCTCAATATTCCTCAAAAACACAGTCCTTAAACCAAAATTAATCACTTAATTAGATTCAAAGTTATAAAAATTTTAGTAGCACCTTCCCTAAAACCCAGACATTACCACCCTTCAAGAGTTCCATCCAAATAACATTTATCAACCCTTTTCAACAATTTTAAAATCAAACCATTCCTCAATATAAACATATAAATCAGATTTCCAACACAAAACTATTTCTCAATATAAATATATAAATCATATTTCCAACAGAAAACCATTTTTCAATATAAATATATAAATAAGATTTCCAAATCAAGTTTTTATTAACTACCACAATGCCAACTCAATCAATAAAAAAAAAAAACAATCACATTCACCCAAAATAACTCAGTCAATCCATAAGACTCACATAATCACCAAAAATTATATTTCTCGCATCAATATCGATTTATAACAATTTCATAAGAATCAAAAGAGTTTGTTTTAAGAAAAGCCCGTATCTTGAATAGTCAAAATCCATAAAACCAAACGTGCCTAAAAACCCTTTTCTCTCGGCCCCCAATTAGCGGCATCAAATCTGACTATTTTCCGCAGCAGCAACAACCACAAAAGCACCATGCGACAACAGTAGCTTAACCCTGAGATATTAATGTCACGTAATCCTCAGTAATATATAACAGAACATCGACTATAGGTTCAGAACAAGGAACAACTTATCGTAATTATGAATAAGCGAGAGAATGGAACAGCAGCAGCTCCGGTTATGACTTCCAGCGAACAGAACACCGAAAGAGAGTTCTGGCAGCAATGCAGCAGCTTGGTGTCGCATGCAACAACCATTAAACTCAGCATGCAAGAACCGAAACTCGACCCTACATCACCAACACGTTAGAATCTCTAACAGATTATAATAGAATACTGATTTCAAGGATTCTAGAACGAAAATGCTTACCGCAATTAAAGAGGAATGGATGAACTGAGCAGCAGTAGCTGCGGTGGTGGTTCTGACGACTACAACCACGGTGGTGAAGCTCAAAACGGAGAGCAGCAGTGACGGAGGAAGCTCCCGCAGTGACGGTGACGGGCCTAGCGGCGGTGGCGACTAATCTGGCCGCGGCTCTCTCTCCCTCGCGTGTCTTCTCTCTCTTCACAAACCTCCATTGATGGCAACGATGGAGACCTTGACGGCAGCAGCTCGTCGCGGCTCCAATGACGGCAACGGCACGAACGGTGACGACAAGATGGAAGCTCGGCAATGGTGGTTCTCTTGCAAGCTCTCTCTCTCTCTCTCTCTCTCTCTCTCTCTCTCTCTCTCTCTCTCTCTCTCTCTCTCTCTCTCTGGGGACTTCGACGGTAGCGCGAGTCTTCTTTCTCTCCTCGCGGTTCATCTCTTTCTCCCTCCACAGTCGGCGCTGTCCTTCTTCCCCCTTCCTCTCTTCTTCCCTCGCGGTCCCCTCTTTTCTCTTTCCCTTTCTTTCTTTCTTTCTTTTTTGACCTTTGGGGGGGGGGGGGTGGCGGCTAGGTTAAGGAGTGTGTACGAGGGGGTGTATGTTGTGTTAGGGTTAGGAGTAGTATAAATTAGGGTTGGTTTTGGGGATTTTGGAGTTTGGTAGAGCAAGCATTTTAATAAAAATAAAAGGATAGAGTAATAATTTTAAAACCAAATTAAATACAAAATAATTATCTTTGAAGTACCATTTAATTATCAACTTGTAAATTATTTTTAAATAAATGCTAATTCAATAAAAATTGGAGATAATTAAATTAATTCTCCTTTATTCGTAAAATCAGATTCAAAATCTAAATATTCAAAATATAGCATATAAAATTTTCATTGTTTTTCAATTACTAAGTTTTAAATTATAAATAAAAAAATACTCATTACTATGGAATTACATGAGTGCTAATTGGTTTAAAACTTAAAACCTCATACTTAACTTTAATTATCTTTTTATAAAATAATTTTCTGAAAGTATAAATCATAAATAAATATCATAAATCTTAGTTAATCTCGTAATTTAATTTCTAAAAATCCGGGGTCTTATACCTCTCGCACTAGAGCGGCAGCCAAAGCTTCTTCTGTCAGTGTGAGATATAGGTACAACGGCTCCCGTTCTCTTAGTTTTCCGAGCACGGGTGGTTCCGACAAGATCCTCTTGAAGTGGTTAAAGGCCTCGTCACAAGATAGGCCCCACTCGAAGGCCATTCCCTTTTTCATCAGATTAAAGAAAGGCAACGTTTTGGCTGCCAACACGCCGAGAAAAAAGAATAGAGCTATCAACCTTCCTGCTAACCTTTGCACATCTTTCACACACCTGGGGCTCGACCTTGATTGTACTCACGACCGCACCCATGAGACGCCATTTAGTTCCTGTTCATACCAAACAAGTGATATCAAGGTGATCAGTCTCAATATCTCCAGTCTAGTATTTCAAAGTCCCAGATGCATGCTCATGAGCATTCATGCCACATAAATCAGTTAGATACCCTAAATAGCATGTATAGACACCCAGAGTATGCCCAGAAGCATAGTCAGTCCATCCCTCAGGCTCTATAGGAACGAACTGCTCTGATACCATAATGTAACACCCTACCATACTTAATCTTATGCTTAAGTCATAAGACTAAGATAGTAAGGTATTACGACCTCTAAAAATAGAAATATATATATAATAATAGGAGAAGAGGTACTTAACTAGGAGCCTTGAAAAATGGGTAAAACAATATCGCAAAATAAATAGCGCAACGCTCAAGAAACAGAACTACTTGTGTGCTAAGAAACCTAAAGATTATAGATATAAATAAGCAAAAGAACGAAAAGAGAGCTAAGAATACAGTGAAACTAGCTCCTGACTCAGCCTGCGAAGCCAAGGCTGGCCGGAGAATATTTACATATATATACCAGCGTCCCAAAATACACAAAATACAGAAATAAAGTCCTAACTCTCCTGTAACCTCTGTGAGGAACAAAATAACAAGTTTCTTGGAGAGCAAGCTAAGTAACTAAGTACATATATACATAAACTGATAAACCAAAACATCCCAGGGATTACTCCGCTTCAGGAATCCAGACGCCTAGCGAGGAGCCTCTCGACCTGTATTTAAAAATAGCAACACAGTATAGAATGAGAACCGGAGGTTCTCAGCATGGTAAAGGTGCCACGCTTATAATAAATAAGGTCCTGGGAATGCCAGAGGCAATCCTAGAACTCCGTCATACAATTGTAAAACTTAATTTCTAAACAGAAGCCATAAAAAGGGGTAGGTATACTAAACCTACTTAAACTCACTCAATCTTAAACCTAACCTAACATCAAACCATTTCACCTTTCCTCTGTTCCTTTGTCATCCATAATTCAGCAAAGACAAGCAACCAGACAAATTCACGCACAAGTAATAGGCAGATAGTGCAAGTAGTAAGTATAGCAGGTAGCAGGATGTATACATACAGTTAGGCAAACTTATGAAATGCATAGCAATCAAAACAAACAAATGCACATGATGCATGCTTGTCCTATGGCTGATGGGGCCCATCTGTCGGTTATCCAGCCAACCCGACAAGTCCGAAAACCTTAGACTGTCCTCCGTCGCACATCCCCAAGAGTCTATGCATAGAGTTCACATTCATTCATCATATAATCACTCAATGGGGGTTATCCATACCCGGGAATTTATACGTACCCGGTCACCCTTATGATGTAGGGTCAACAGAGTATCGAGATTCAACCTGGAACACGTGGTGGCGAGCCACGGTTTTTACCCAGGAAAACTCGTATCTCAGATGTCATTATTCATAAGCCATTTCATTTTCATAAACAACATATAATCTTATATCAAGCCATGGCATTAAACCTTATTTAATTTTTTTCATCTCCTTCATATAACTCATCATTTTATCTCTTACTTCATCTCCAAGTTATCTTATTTTCCTAGCTCCAACTAGCTACTAGACTTAGTACTATACTCTAAGTCTAAAAGGAAAGAAAATGGAGGTTTAGAAGTAAAAATTTGGTTTAAAACAGCCAAAATCCAGTTTTGCAGCAAACAGGGGCCACGCGTACGCGTGGGCCACACGCACGCGTGGAACGAACAAGAAGTCACGCGTACGCGTGAGTCATGCGTACGCGTGATCATGCGCATTAGCTTTTCACGCGCACGCATGGCTACTCGCGCATGCATCGTCAAAGTGCCATGCCACGCGTACGCGTGGATGGGCGTTTTTCCAAAACGGCCAGAATACCCAGAAAGCTGCTGCAACCCTGTTTTTGGTACCTTGTAACACAGATTCACATGCCAAACTTCCGTCGTCCATAACTTTCTCTACAAAGTTCCGTTTTTCACAAAATTGGTATCGTTTAAAGGCTTGTAAAATCATCTTTCATTTGAAACAAACCACAATTCCATCCAAAATTTGGAGAGCAAGTTATGGACCTCCAAAGTTCACCAAAATCCACTTTTTATCAATTGGCTTCCAAACCTCATTTTCATCAATCTCATCTTCCTTACCATCAAAACTTGCATGTCGTTAACATATCATCCCATTTCATTAAGAACCATTACCAAAATGCCTTTAACCAATTCAACAATCCTTAACCCCTAATATATATCAACATATATCAACACTTTATTACACATATCAACATCTTCATCAATCCCTCACTAATGATCTCAAGCACACATGTTCAACAATAACAACTCTTGCTCATAACTCCCAATACTATCTCAATCACAAGAATACATACTCTTTACTTCAACAACTCACAAACACATATCAATATATATCACTTATATAAACAAACTTTCATTATTATATATCAACACTTCACATTTGTTATCCCTCCAACACATAAATCAACCCTTTATTACTCATTCAATTCCAATACAAGTTCAACCATAAAATTATCCAACAACTTCACAAGGTTAATCATTTAATGCACATAATCAATTCAACTTATCCTATGGTTCTTCTAGCCTAAGTTTTCACAACACTTTAAATGTTAAACACGCGAAACCTAAACCATACCTTAGCCGATCACAAGAAAAATACAGCCCATCCAAGCTCAAATAAACCTGCCACAAACCAAGCCTTCATCACCAATAAGCTTCCAAATACTCACTTCTCAATTCCAATGCATATATATAACTCAATTCACCCCTAATATATATATATATATCCACATTCATCAAGAACTAAAAATTAACTAGGGTGTAAGTGATCCTTACCACACCCATACACGTAGTAGCCCGAGCCCAACAAGCTCCGAAAACTATCTCGAACCTAAAACACCAAATTGGGTAAGATTTCACTATAGGGTTTTAATTTCACCAAAGAAAGGGAAGTAGAGATTCTAAAACAAAAATGAAGCTTACTAGTAAAATTGATCCGATAGAAATGTAGAGCTTGACGCGCTGGACGAGTGGCCGCAAACGGTGCGGCGATCAGAGCTCAAACGAAGAAGTTATGGTGGTTGGAATATTTGATTAGGGTTAGGGAGCTCTCCTCCTCTCCCCTTCTATTATGGCATTGCAGCAGCTAATGAGGGAGAAGAGAGCTGCTATTTCTTTTAAGTGTTTGGGTCCGGTTTGGGCTCCGGTTCAACCGGTTCGGCCCTTCCGGTTTGATTTTGGGCCAAATTTTCGAAATTGATATCAAAATTTTCGTTTTGGCGAACTCTATTCTATTTTGATATTAGTTTTGCATATTTAATTTTTCTAATTAAAATTCGAATTATTGACTAATTATTTATCGATTTTAGCAGGGTTTACAACTACGACTCCATGGGGTGGTCCTTGAGATTGCTTTCCTTTAACCCCAGGGCATCGAACATGTTTCGGAACATAATGTTCGAATTCGCCCTCATGTCAACTAAGATTTGCTTGACCAAACCCGTCCCGATTCTCGCCATAACCTCCATTGGCGGGTCCTCCGGGAGGTCATCGCACCACCGATCTTCAGGGCCAAATGATATTTCGGGGAGCTCCTTGGGGGAAAGTCTCTCCCCCATTGCCACGACAAGTATCTTGACATCTTTCTTTGTTGTAGAATTCGACTTTGGTGGGACATTCCTGCCGACCACCATGTTCACTACTATTGTGGGGTCGCGTTCGGGTTCTTCGGAGGGTCTTGCTTCGGCTTGATAGCTCAACCACGGTCCTCTTCGGAATGCTCCCTTTCTTTTCTTCTTGGTTCCCGGATGAACCGCAAAAACTCACTCAGTTTTTCTTCTCGGATAGCTTATTCCGGTGCATCCTTCAGGTCGAAGGAATCTTGCATCTTATGTCCGAAACCCTTATGGTAGTCACAATATAGGTTCTCATTTTCTCTGGTTCGGTCTTTCAATTGCCTCAGTTTGGGTAAAATGCCTCTGTCCATAATCTGCTGGAAGACTTCCACAATTGGGGCGGTCAGGGGGTATAATTCATGAATTTCCCTATCCGGGAAAAAGGTTTAAATGGCCTCCCCGATGCCATTTCTCTTGGAGCGTTCCTTGGCTTTTCTGGGTTGCCAGTTTGACCGGGGGAGGGGGGTTGGGTGGCTAGCTACCGTTTATTGGCAGCCTGGTGCGCAAAAATTGAACTCGCACAACTTCACCAGCAAGTGCACCGGGTCGTCCAAGTAACACCTCAGGTGAGTGAGGGTCGATCCTACGAGGATTGTTGTATTGGGCAAGTTGTGGTTATCCTGCAGATCTTAGTTAGGCGAATAGAAAGATAATTGTTGTTGTTGTAGGCACATAAAACAAAACAATAAAGAAAGCAATAAAGAATTGGTATAGAAACAGTAATGAAAAATTAGTTAAGACTTTGGAGATGCTTTATCTTTCTGGATTAATACTTCTTACCGACTACTTTAACAATGAATGATTCATTCTATGGCAAAGCTATAAGTGATTAACACCATGGATCATGGTCAATTAATCCCCTCTAATCCATATCAAATGCCATGGATCGTGGTCATTCAATATGAACGAGGGTGAAGCTCACGCAATTCATTCTCACTTGATCCTACTCAAAATACCATAGATAAGGTCAGATCTTCCGGATCGGAGGATGAAGCTCAATATTCTAGCCTTAGCGCCACAGAAACCTCATTACCCATGACTAATGAGATTATATGTCACTTATCCCAATTACTGTAATAGTCCAGACCACCCGCTAGCACGATATTGTCCGCTTTGGCACACAAGGCCTCACGGTTTTGCCTTTGACGATAGGGATGCTAGCCGAAGCCCCCCACACTCACTCGTCAAAATGCGTCATGCTAGGGAGAGGTATCCACACCCTTATAAGGCATGTTTCGTTCCCCTCCCTAACCGATGTGGGACCTTACAATTAGCCTAGATAAATTATTGGTCTAGGTGATGCATTCTCAAGCTTATAGCTCAATACTATCTGGGTTAGGACTCATAGAGAACTCGTGTAGAATAAGGCGTCATACTCTCGTTCCACCCCAGATTCATTAGATGAAGAATGACAATGCATCATAGAATAAAATCAAACATGTATTAATACTAACCCTAAGAAATGTTAAATTTAAATTAAAAAGTACAAAGATAAGACTGCATAAGCTTAAGGAGTGCTAAAATCCACTTTGGGCCTACTTTGGTTGAGTACTTTGTCCAAGCCTGGCGTTCAACTTGGAGAATAGGCGTTGAACGCTAGCTAGGGGGTGAACGTGCTGCTCCCTTGGTCCCTTGGTGGCGTTGAACGCCAGCTTTGGGCGTTCAACGCTGGTATTTTGCTGCTCCTTAAAAAGAAAGTTATTTTATTTTAATGAGGGATATGTGAAACATCTTAAAACTTAACTATCATAAATAGAAATTAACTACTGGACTAGAAAGCGGGAAATCCTAATAGTAATCATGTACTTAGAATTGAAAAACAGGAAATAAAGCATTGAAATAGGGATAGGATAGGTAGGATGAAACTCAATCACCTTAATCATAATGGTTACTGCTTTCTCCAGAGGACGTTTTCTGGCGCTTCAGCTCTTCCAATTCTTGTCCCTGCCTCTCTTGTCCTTCGGCCAGCTTGCAAAGAATCTGAGATTGGTCTTTTTGCTCCTCATTGAGTTGGTCCATGGTGGCTCTCAACTGTTCAATGGATGCTGCCATTTGAGTCCAGTATTCGCTTGGAGGGAGTCTCTGTTCTTGAGGTTGTTCAGGTACCTTCCTCTTAGGAGGGGAGACTGGCCTCTGAATCTTGGCTTGTGCTGGTTCCCTTGTGTGCTCCATGCTCTCCTTGGTGATTGGGTCATCTCCTGTAATGAATATATCTCTATCAATGAAGATTCTTGCCTCATCACACAAGCAAGAGATGAGGTGTGGAAAAGCCATCCTTGACTGAGTTGAGGTTTTGGCTACAATTCTGTACATCTCACAGGGGATTATTTGATGAACTTCCACCTCATTACCAAGCATGATGTAGTGGATCATCACAATTCGCTTTACTATGACCTTGGAGCGGTTGCTAATGGGGAGGATAGAGCGCCCAATAAAATCTAGCCATCCTCTAGCAACTGGCTTGAGATCCATCCTCCTTTGTTGGATTGGTTGACCCTTTTTGTCAGTTATCCAATGTGTTCCAGGGAGACATATGTCCTGTAAGACTTGGTCTAGCCGTGGATTAGCGTGCACTCTCCTATTAAAGGAGTTAGGGTCGTCCTTCAATGGGGGTAGCTGGAAAGCTTCCCTCACTTTATCCAGACTGTAATGCAAGGTCTTTCCTCGGACCATGGTGCGCCATGGATTGAATTCTGGTCCTTCTTCCTTTTGTTTGTTTGACCTCCATAAGTTTGTATAGAACTCTCAGACCTTCACGATTCCCACCTTAGTTGCAGGGTTTGCTAGAATCTCCCAACCCCTTGTTCGGATCTGCTCTTGAATCTCTGGATATTCATCTTCTTTTAGATCGAACTTAACTTCCAGAATTACAACCTTCTTGCACACTACATCATAGTAGTATTCTTCATGAAGCTTGGAGTAAAACCTGTAGGTCTTATAGGCAACCGTTGAGGGAGCCTTTTCTTTCTTGTTTCTTGAAGTAGATCTTCCACCCTTTAGTACCATAAGAGCAGAGCAAAAAGCAACACCAAACTTTAGAGATTGCTCATCCCGAGCAAAGAGAAAAGAAAATAGAAGGAAAAGAAGCAGAGAGTGCAGAAGCAGGTGAATAGGGGAGTGATAGAGGGAGAGAGAAATGAATGGGTATTAATAAGGAGGGGGTAGATTTCGAATTTGAATTTTGAAAGAGATGAGATAAGATGGCGAATTTTGAAATTTAAAGATAATACCAATGATGAAAAAGATATGAGTAAAAAGATATGGTTAGCCAAGATATGGGTTGTGAAGTTATAAAAAATTTGAAAATATTTAAAAAAAAATATGATATGAAAAGGATATGGTTTTTAAAAGATAAAATAGGAAAAGATTTGGATCAAAAAGATTTGAAATGAAGAGGTTTAATTTTAAAATGTAGTTTAAAAGATATCAAATGGGAGGATTTATTATGAAAAGATAAGTTTGGAAAAGATTTGGTTTGAAAAGTCTACTCCTTCTCTCTCCTTTAAAGCTTTCGAATTTTTGCCATCCCCCTTCTGGGCGTTCAATGCCTAGATCTGACGTTGAACAGTTGGGGGCCTCCTTTTTTTTTTGAATGGGGTGTTCAACGCCAAGAATGGGCGTTGAACGCTCATTGGGGGCCAAAGAAATGGCCCTGGTTGCTCCTGTATGGGCGTTGAACGGCCATTTTGCAGCCCATTATTGGCGTTCAACGCCAGTAAGTACCCTTAAATGGATGTTGAACGCCCAAGCTTCGCCTTACCTAGCGCTGGGCACCAGTTCTGGCATTCAACATCGGCAAGAGGTTCTCTCCAGGGTGTTCTGGTTTCGATCCTGGGCATTCCTATTCCTGTTCTAAGTGCTACACATGATCACAAACATTAAAAAGCAAGGAAAAAAAATAGAATTTTGACGAGATTAAATATGAATGCAAACTAAAATAAATGGATGAAATGAAGAATATTATACATATGGCTGGGTTGCCTCCCAGCAAGCACTTCTTTATTATCAGTAGCTGGATAATGCTGTTGTCATGTCAGCAGGAGGGTGGAATCCTCTTGCTCAATTGGATCCCCTAGATAGTGTTTGACTCTGTGGCCATTGACAGTGAATCTTTCATCAGAATGCTTGCTCCTGAGTTCTATGTAACCAAAGGGTGATACTCCAGTGACCTCAAACGGCCCTGTCCATCGTGATTTGAGCTTACTAGGGAAGAGCTTGAGCTTGGAATTAAAAAGTAGAACCTGCTGGCCAAGTTGGAAGACTCTGGAAGAAATCTTTTGATCATGTCATTTCTTGGATCTCTCCTTGTAGATTCTAGTATTCTCAAATGCAGCATGCCAGAATTCATCCAACTCATTTAGTTGGAGTAACTGCTTTTCTCCCGCAGCCGTGGGATCAAAGTTGAGGAACCTTGTTGCCCAGTATGCTATGTGTTCCAATTCCACGGGTAAGTGGCATGCCTTTCCATAGACCAACTAGTAAGTGGCATCCCTTTTCATTGGTTTGTGGATGATAGGGGGTGGCCACTTTGTGATGAACACCATATCTCTGTAAGACGGAGGCAAGCTGTCTGTTACAGAAGTGGGTGCCTCTGATGAGCGGATATTTTATACGCTTTTTGGGGTTAATTTCATGTAGTTTTTAGTATGTTTTAGTTAGTTTTTAGTATATTTTTATTAGTTTCTAGGCAAAATTCATAATTCTGGACTTTACTATGAGTTTGTGTATTTTTCTGTAATTTCAGATATTTTCTGGATGAAATTGGGGGAGCTGAGCAAAAATCTGATTCAGGCTGAAAAAGGACTGCTGATGTTGTTGGATTCTAACCTCCCTGCACTCGGAATGGATTTTTTGGAGCTACAGGATTCCAATTGGCGTGCTCTCAATTGCGTTGGAAAGTAGACATCCAGGGCTTTCCAGCAATATATAATAGTCCATACCTTTGTCAAGGATAGATGATGTAAACTGGCGTTCAATGCCAGTTCCATGTTGCATTCTGGCGTTAAACGCCAGAAACAGGTTACAACCTGGCGTTTAACTCTAGAAACAGCCTAGGCACGTGTAAAGCTCAAGTCTCAGCCCCAGCACACACCAAGTGAGTCCCAGAAGTGGATTTCTGCACTATCTATCTTAGTTTACTCATTTTCTGTAAACCTAGGTTACTAGTTTAGTATTTAAACAATTTTTAGAGATTTATTTTGGATCTCATGAGATTTTTAGATCTGAACTTTGTACTCTTTGATGGCATGAGTCTCTAAACTCCATTGTTGGGGGTGAGGAGCTCTGCTGTGTCTCGATGAATTAATACAATTATTTCTGTTTTCTATTCAAACACGTTTGTTTCTATCTAAGATGTTCATTCGCACTTCAATATGATGGATGTGATGATCCATGATGTAAGACCCGAAACCTTTGAAAAGGGGCTATCATTAGCTAATTTCAAATTCAGTGTTTCTGTTGCTTTAATTTCAGAAATTTCTCTATTAAAGATAATTAAGACAAGTTGTGATTTATTGAATTTGAGATAAGTTATGATTATTATCCAATTTTATAATTATTGGATTATTTTCTATATTTGAATTATAAAGTTGATAGTTATGAAATAATAAGGATTTTATACGATTTGGATTAGATAAGTAATATTTTAAATATTAGTATTGCTATTTTGGAAAAATGAAGAAATTAAGTATATTATTTCTAATTATTTGATTTGGGCATTTTATTGAAAGTAATTTGTAAAAATTGATGAGCAAGTAGTATTTTCTATATACCTCTAGTGTTGGATTTAATTTTGGATTTCAATTACCATATTATTCCCAACTTTATTTGAAATTACCAAAATGCCCATAACCCTAATTTTATTCAAAAACCCTAACCCTAAAACCCTGACCCAGTACCCGTTTCCCCTCTCTGAACCAGCAGCAACAGCTACTGCCGTCTAACCTAAACACACACAGTATCTGAAGGAAAAGAAAGGGAAGGTAGAATCGGGAAAAAGAAGAAGGGGGGAGGGGGCTTATACCGCCGTTCAGCTCGCCGCCACCATGTCACACCTTGCCGCCGTGCCTCACGCCTCGCCGCCATCATCCTCGCGGGCATGGAGGAAGCCTTTCTACTGCCACTGCTGCCCGTGAAGGCGACGCCGTCGTGTCAGAGCTCAGGCGAGAGGGAGAAGGTCGCGAAGGAGGAGGGAACTGCGTTGTTCTGCTCTGCCGTCGCCACTGAAGCTGCACCCAGTCCCTAGTCGCCGCCGCGCCAAACACAGGAGTGGCCGCCGTCGCTGCAGAGGAGTCGCGTGGCCACCGTTGCATCCTCGCGCACAGAGAGAGGGGGATGCAGGAAAGGGGAACCTTTTCCGCCGCTGTCGTGCCGTGAGCGCCGATTCGGTGTTTGCCGCCGCCGAGCTTCCAGAGCCGCCGCGTTTCACCGCGGTTGAGGGCGTCTCCATCACCACACCTTGGCCGACGGCATTGCCGATCTGCTGCTCCGCGGTGCCTAGCTGGAGCTCCTGTTGCTGATGCCGGAGATCGGTGGTTGCCGGAAAACACCACTGTTGTTGTTGCCGAAGCCGTGCCGCTGTTCTGGCCGCCGGAGCTTCTGGCTGAGCCTCAACCGCCGGGAACGCCGCTGCCGCCACCGAGCTCCACTGCCGGTAAGGCTTTTAAGTTGAGTTTCCCTTATGTTGAGTTTCCTGAAACTTCATCGTCGCTGCGTGTGGTTCAGATCACCGCTGCTGCTTGGGGCTGACTGCCGAGGCCACGCCCAACCGGTTCAGAGGGCGCCACGGTTCAGTTTAGCCGTTCTCTCTTAGTTTCAGTAAGTATTCCTGTTTTGAGAGCTCTGCATTAGTGTTCTATTCCGTGTAACAAAGTAATTGTAATGTTGATGGTTCTAGGAGTTAGAATTTGAGTTTACTTGTGGCGTTGAGGTTGTTTCTACTATTGAGAAAGACACGCGAAACCGGGATTTTGATTGTCGATTTCGGGTTGAGGCAAAAAGGACATTGTGACGCGTTTGGGTTATGGATTTGCGTTTTGAGGTAGGGGCGCTTTTCAAAAACTATATTTTATATGTCAGAATTATTACATATGGATACTGATGTGAGATAATGTATTTGGTGATTGTATAAGCCTTATGTGATGTTGATTATCCTAGATGAATGTAATTATATGTTTGAATGGATTATTAATTGGTTTTGATGAACAGATTGTTGTGTGGTTTTGTGAAATAGAATGCTTTTCAAGTTGATTCTTTAAAGATTTGAAATATGAGTTTAATCCGTTGAGGATTGGTTTGGATTGAGTCAATTATTTTGATGATGTGAAAGATAGAATACTCTTGAAATTCAGCCTGGGTTGCTTTAATTAATTTGGTCTTTGATAAATGATTTATTACTGAACCGATTCTTTTAAACTTTGGAAATGAGTTAAATCGGTTGATATTAAGTTGATTTTGAAATGGTTTCCTTGAGATATGCCACTGAGGCGACTGTTGGTTTTAGCTTGCTTTTGAATTGATTTCTGGTTTTGAGCTGTTGAAAAGGAATAAAAAACGGTTTAGTTGGGACCCAAACCGGGTGGCAAAAGTCTAATTTTTAGGGGAGGTGCTACCGAAATTTCTATAAAATCCGAGTCTTTATTGAATGTTGTATGGAGAAATGACGGGTTAAAGACTTCTATTATTTTATTTGAATTATCAAGAAAAGGATGATTCATGCTTTTGAAATGAATTATTAAAGAGGAAATTGTGATTTAGTCTTGCTTCTTAAGAAAGGCATTGTATCTCTTTCAGGAGAAAGTTACTTAGATGAAACTTATGTTTTTAAGCTGTTTTAAATGTGACAAGGGCAATGCCTTTGAATTTGACTTGAGGGTTTCAATTAGAGGAGTTTCAATGACTTTGAAAGAACTTGAATGCCTCTTGACTTGTTTCATTTTGAAATGTTTTGGGAAAGATTTTAAGTACTCTTTGAATTCTGAATTATTGCAAGACTAAAACAATTTTGAACAGTTGAAACATTCTAGAATTTATCATGGGGCTTGAAGTTGATTTTTGCCTAAGTAGAGGAAACGGATTTGAAAGAAGTGAATGATTACGTGACTCGGTTTGGCTTAGATCCTATTTTATTACTCAAAACGGAAAGCCAATGTTTTAATGATTTTAAATGAATTTGGCGAATTGAGTTTTATTATTCTCCCCTAAAGACTTGGGACTCTGCCGAGAAGCTTTTGTTATAAAATCCCATTGTTGGATGGGTGGTTTTGAATACTTTGAAATAAATCCTTAACTTGCCATGGTTTTGGAAGTTTTGGAAAGAGGATGCCGAGAGTGACTTTGTTTTAAAAAGTGAACTCACTTTGAGTAAATTTGGCTTATGAGCCTGAGATGATTTGAGAAATGAGATCTTTAAAGCCAAGGCTGAAAAGAGTTGAAGTTTGATTTCAAAGTGAAATGGCTTGAGAAAAGTGATTTATGGCTTAAATACTGGTTTTATGAATTTGATGATGTTGAATGGTGGAAGTGCTATTTTGTTATGGGCCGGAATGGCTGTGTACGATTGTGAATATTGGCTGGTTTCGGATTGAACTGTGAGCCAGAATGACTGTGTATGATATTGATTTACGGCTGATTGCCGAATGAATTATCGGCCGTAAGGCTGACTATGAATTACGAATTTAAGCCGGATGGCTGAGATGGATGTTGATCCATGGGTGGGACTGAATGAATATATGCTTGAGATACCTGGGTAGTAGCAAGGGTTGTGGTTCGTCCCACTTGCTCCAGGTCAGAGACTGTGACACCTGGGTAGTAGCGGTAGTAGTGGTGATTCCATTCGCTCCAGGTTGAGCTTTTAAATACCCGTCTGGGTAGTAGCCGCAGTAGTGGTTATTCCACTGGCTCTGGGTTGAGCGGGTAGTAGCAATGGCGTTGTAGCTCAAACCTACTTGCTCCGCGATGGGTGTTTCTGTCCATGGTTAGCTACCAGGACGTGTCGGGTTGGCTATATAACCGACAGATGATATCATCAGCCACTAGGATAGGCATGCATCATATGCATCTATGTGACATTGTTTGGGTGTGCATATTGTATTTGGTTTACCTTTGTGATTAACTGCTAATTGTTCTACTTGCTGTAACTATTTGTTTGTGCTTGAACTTTCTACCTGTGTTTGCATCTGGGACTCTGTTGGATTGTGGTGATTGGTTGATGGTTGGATTGTTTGGGCCTAGGGCCGTGGTTGGAATGAGATGAACCGATGGTTGATTTCAGTTTCGTGTTTCTGGTTTGGAATAAAATATGAAAGGCTATTTTGGTTCAGTTTAGATAAACCTTTTTGAAAGGCTTTTGATGTTTTGAAAATTGAACGGTTCCTCTTTCAGAAAAGATTTTCGACTTTACTTTTATTGTAAATTGTTGTTTTTGAAAAGAGGCATAAGACGGTTATTAATCACTGGTACAATTTGTCTTCATGTATCCTATTACAGTAATTCCCAAAAAATCCTCTACTGAGAACCCTTTCGAGGATGATGTTCTCACCCCCTACATTTTCCCCTTTCAGGATATGAGCGCAGAAATCACGAAGAGTTTATTTGTTTGTTATTGAAATGCTCTGTATTGTGTTAGATTATTATTTTTATACCCTTGTCTTTATCTTGATATATTCTGTAAGAGGGATAGGAATTGTATTGGGTAATGTTTGTAATATTATTTATATATATGTATGTTTATATGTATGGGTGTACTCTTTATGAGTTTTGTAAGTTGTGTGGTATCTATGGATGTACATTATCGAACAAAAGTAATTTTGGGAGTGGTATGGCGGTTTAAAGTTTTAAACAGGCTCATATTTTGGTATTAAATAGTATAAGTGTCGTTGTAATGTCCGAGCTATCAGAGTTGCGCAGCCGGAAGCGTGAGCTTTGGTAGTTAGGGTGTTACATTATGGTATCAGAGCAGTCCTTCCTGTAGAGCCTGAGGAATGGACTGACTATGCTTCGATTGCATACTCTGAGCGTTTGTCATGTATTAGGTCTTGTCGAATGACGAGAGTTAGAGCTTTATGCACATGACGATCTATTGATTAACGCTGTTAGTCTTGCATTGCATGATTCCTGATATTAAGTTTCGCCGGCTTAATACTAGTGAATTATGTAAATGAGAGTACTAATGGGTTATCATAGATGATATACGAGTTTTGAGAAAAGCGAATCGCAGGTTTTGGGAACATTAGAAACTATTTCTCGAGGCTATTCAGTTGTGTGTCTTGAATTCTGTTCGAGTCGACCTGTTATTTCATATCCTATCATGAAGTTCTTGTTTGCTAATCCTCTTGAGAAGTAGTTTGATTTTGCAACTCTATTCCTCTATTCATATACATTCTTGTTGATCTTAATTGCATATGTTTGTTTGCAGTCCTTGTTACATCTATCTTCCTCTGTTTGAGTTCTTCTTGATTCACGTGTTCTTTGACATAGCTTTGAACTTGTCTTGATGCGCTGTGCCTTTTAACTCCTGATTCCGAGTCCATTATTAGAGAAATTGTTGATTCAGTTTTTCTCTTATTTGACAGTGATCGCAGCCAATTATGAGATTTTATAAATTGCTGTTGATTAGATATATACTTTTCTATATATGAAACTTTGAGATTACTTATACAGTTTAACAACTATTTATTTCTAATACCTCACCTGTACTTTTACTGGTTTGCGGAACTGCATTTACTTCAAATACAATTTGACTTTTTAGTAATTTTACTATAGTTCCAATGCACATCTTCATTTGATTATGTATTTGGGGTATTTTTCAAAATTCTGGAAAGAAAGGGGATTTCTTGCTTTTATCCCGGTTGAGTTTCATTTGATAAACTTTACTTAATTTATTTTGATTTGAGCCTGATTTAGCATACTACATGGTTTATGCCATTGTTGTTCTTTTGAAAATGTTGGACTCATAGCTTTCTTCTTATGAACGGACTCGTTCCTTCTTAAGCTTTTCACCTCTATGAATGTCATACGTGATTCTGTTTTTAAATATACATCTACCTTTTGGGAGCACTACAATCGATCTCAGCTTTCCTTCTCTGGTGAATCTCATTCTTATGAGTTAGTTTGATTCGTTTCAAAAATAGTGCATCATTTATCCTCTCATTGTCTCTACCAGAGTTTTTAGTCAAAGATTTATCCTTGAGAAATTACTAATGATTGAGTTGTCTTTTCCTATGACTTTTGTATTCTTTTGAATCAATTAAAAGCTTGTTTGATGTTTCATGCCTAGTGGATCTTGTTTGAACTCACTTGGTTTAAGATCCTTTCTTGCATGGCTTGACTCCTTTTTAGTACATCTTAAACTTCTTGAATGTTCTTCTGAGATGGTGATTTCCAGAACACTTTTGGAGTCTTGTTTTGAACTTTTTAAAGAAGTTTTGAATTCTCTTTGAAGAAATATTAAACGGAATTTATTTTCTGTTGCTTGATTGAGATTGAAACCATTGTTCAATTTTGACGAAGTTAATTTAAAGTTGGCATGCGCTATTTTAAATGAGGTTTTGGAAAAGCTTCCTTATTTAGTGGAAACCGGTTCGTTTGTAACGCACCACTTATTTCCTTTACCAAATTGTAAGCAAATTTTTATCTCGGAGTTTCTTTTCTAAAAGGAGTTTAATTTTCTCTTTCGTCCTTGCTATGAATGTTATACACGTTTGTTTGAATATGGAATTTGAGAATTTTTGAGCAAGCATTTGATTTTTCTTCCGATTTTTATGATTACTTTTGGCTAGGCTGTGCACCTAACTACCTTTCTAAAATATTTGAGGAAATATTTTAGCTCTTAGCCAAACCGGTGTGCATCTTGTTTTTAAAACTCTACATATTCTACTACCACGTGAAATTGATTTAGAGCAAAGCCACGTTTATGCTTTTGCTACTCTCTTGAAGAATGTTTGTCGCTCAACTTTTCTTCTAGACTGCAAAGTGGGTTTTCTGCAAGTTTTCGACTCTTTCATGAACAATGTATTCGAAAGTATTTGTAATCGTCCTCTTGAGTTCTGTGAGCTTTGTCTTGGGTCTGAGATATTCTTTTCTGTAAACCTCATGCTTTCTCGACTCAGCTTGAGTTTGTTTCAAACTGATGCGCTGATTTTCTTCTTATTGATCCAATTGAATTTTCTTGATCTAAGGGTTATCTTTGAAGTTGTCAATTGATTTACTTCTAGCAGACTTCGCTGCTTGAGCATCTTTGCTTACTTGGTATTGCATACACTCTTTCAAACCTATGAGTAGTATCTTTGACAATTGTCTCTCTTTTCTGAATCTTGTATCCTTCTGAGTAGACTCGAGAATTGTTTTGATATCAAGTGCAACTTGTAGACGTAGTAACGCGATGCGTTAGTTCTTTGAGACGTGATATGTGTATACGGAAGTTGAAGCGGTAGGTGTACAACGTTATGAGTTGTGGATGTTTTGTTCCTTGCGAACGGGTTTGCGGTTGTCAGGCTTGTGATCGAGTATGGGGATTGTAAAGTTCTTGATGGAGTTGGAAAGTTGAAACTTTGAGGTTGATATGAGATTAGTGTGCGGATGTTAAGCACGTCATTTTAACCCCATCCTGTTTTATAGCCTTTGATGCTTTACCCTACTATCACATGATTGACCCATGTTATCTTTTGCATTGAGCCTACCTTGTAACGTTTGCTTTGCAATCACACCCCTGCCTTTGCACCCTTATGCATATAACAATCAAAGTATTTGAAAATCGTATATATGTTTATATGATGAGATATTTTTCTTCTTCCTTAAATGTGTTCAACGGTGAACTGTTATGAAATTTCTTTCATTTTGCATCAATTTTCGAGGGCGAAAATTTTTATAAGGTGGGTAGAATGTAAGACCCGAAACCTTTGAAAAAGGGCTATCATTAGCTAATTTCAAATTCATTGTTTCTGTTGCTTTAATTTCAGAAAATTCTCTATTAAAGATAATTAAGACAAGTTGTGATTTATTGAATTTGAGATAAATTATGATTATTATCCAATTTTATAATTATTGGATTATTTTCTATATTTGAATTATAAAGTTGATAGTTATGAAATAATAAGGATTTTATACGATTTGGATTAGATAAGTAATATTTTAAATATTACTATTGCTATTTTGGAAAAATGAAGAAATTAAGTATATTATTTCTAATTATTTGATTTGGGCATTTTATTGAAGTTAATTTGTAAAAATTGATGAGCAAGTAGTATTTTCTATATACCTCTAGTGTTGGATTTAATTTTGGATTTCAATTACCATATTATTCCCAACTTTATTTGAAATTACCAAAATGCCCCTAACCCTAATTTTATTCAAAAACCCTAACCCTAAAACCCTGACCCAGTACCCGTTTCCCCTCTCTGAACCAGCAGCAGCAGCTGCTGTCCTCTAACCTAAACACACACAGTATCTGAAGGAAAAGAAAGGGAAGGTAGAATCGGGAAAAAGAAGAAGGGGGGAGGGGGCTTATACCGCCGTTCAGCTCGCCGCCACCATGTCACACCTTGCCGCCGTGCCTCATGCCTCGCCGCCATCATCCTCGCAGGCATGGAGGAAGCCTTTCTACTGCCACTGCTGCCCGTGTAGGCGACGCCGTCGCGTCAGAGCTCAGGCGAGAGGGAGAAGGTCGCGAAGGAGGAGGGAACCGCGCTGTTCTGCTCCGCCGTCGCCACTGAAGCTGCACCCAGTCCCTAGTCGCCGCCGCGCCAAACACAGGAGTGGCCGCCGTCGCTGCAGAGGAGTCGCGTGGCCACCGTTGCATCCTCGCGCACAGAGAGAGGGGGATGCACGAAAGGGGACCCTTTTCCTCCGCTGTCGTGCCGTGAGCGCCGATTCGGTGTTTGCCGCCGCCGAGCTTCCATAGCCACCGCGTTTCACCGCGGTTGAGGGCGTCTCCATCGCCACACCTTGGCCGACGGCATTGCCGATCTGCTGCTCCGCGGTGCCTAGCTGGAGCTCCTGTTGCTGATGCCGGAGATCGGTGGTTGCCGGAAAACACCACTGTTGTTGTTGCCGAAGCCGTGCCGCTGTTCTGGCCGAGCCTCAACCGCCGGGAACGCCGCTGCCGCCACCGAGCTCCACTGCCGGTAAGGCTTTTAAGTTGAGTTTCCCTTATGTTGAGTTTCCTGAAACTTCATCGTCGCTGCGTGTGGTTCAGATCACCGCTGCTGCTTGGGGTTGACTGCCGGAGCCACCGCCCAACCGGTTCAGAAGGCGCTGCGGTTCAGTTTAGCCGTTCTCTCTTAGTTTCAGTAAGTATTCCTGTTTTGAGAGCTCTGCGTTAGTGTTCTGTTCCGTGTAATAAAGTAATTATAATGTTGATGGTTCTAGGAGTTAGAATCTGAGTTTACTTGTGGCATTGAGGTTGTTTCTACTATTGAGAAAGACACGCGGAACCGGGATTTTGATTGTCGATTTCGGGTTGAGGCAGAAAGCACACTGTGACACGTTTGGGTTATGGATTTGCGTTTTGAGGTAGGGGCGCTTTTCAAAAACTATATTTTATATGTCGAAATTATTACATATGGATCCTGAGGTGAGATAATGTATTTGGTGATTGTATAAGCCTTATGTGATGTTGGTTATCCTAGATGAATGTAATTATATGTTTGAATGGATTATTAATTGGTTTTGATGAACAGATTGTTGTGTGGTTTTGTGAAATAGAATGCTTTTCAAGTTGATTCTTTAAAGATTTGAAATATGAGTTTAATCCGTTGAGGATTGGTTTGGATTGAGTCAATTATTTTGATGATGTGAAAGATAGAATACTCTTGAAATTCAGCCTGGGTTGCTTTAATTAATTTGGTCTTTGATAAATGATTTATTACTGAACCGATTCTTTTAAACTTTGGAAATGAGTTAAATCGGTTGATATTAAGTTGATTTTGAAATGGTTTCCTTGAGATATGCCACTGAGGCAATTGTTGGTTTTAGCTTGCTTTTGAATTGATTTCTGGTTTTGAGCTGTTGAAAAGGAATAAAAAACGGTTTAGTTGGGACCCGAAATTTCTATAAAATCCGAGTCTTTATTGAATGTTGTATGGAGAAATGACGGGTTAAAGACTTCTATTATTTTATTTGAATTATCAAGAAAAGGATGATTCATGCTTTTGAAATGAATTATTAAAGAGAAAATTGTGATTTAGTCTTGCTTCTTAAGAAAGGCATTGTATCTCTTTCAGGAGAAAGTTACTTAGATGAAACTTATGTTTTTAAGCTGTTTTAAATGTGACAAGGGCAATGCCTTTGAATTTGACTTGAGGGTTTCAATTAGAGGAGTTTCAATGACTTTGAAAGAACTTGAATGCCTCTTGACTTGTTTCATTTTGAAATGTTTTGAGAAAGGTTTTAAGTACTCTTTAAATTCTGAATTATTGCAAGACTAAAACAATTTTGAACAGTTGAAATGTTCTAGAATTTATCATGGGGCTTGAAGTTGGTTTTTGCCTAAGTAGAGGAAACGGATTTGAAAGAAGTGAATGATTACGTGACTCGGTTTGGCTTAGATCCTATTTTATTACTCAAAACGGAAAGTCAATGTTTTAATGATTTTAAATGAACTTGGCGAACTGAGTTTTATTATTCTCCCCTAAAGACTTGGGACTCTGTCGAGAAGCTTTTGTTATAAAATCCCATTGTTGGATGGGTGGTTTTGAATACTTTGAAATAAATCCTTAACTTGCCATGGTTTTGGAAGTTTTGGAAAGAGGATGCCGAGAGTGACTTTGTTTTAAAAAGTGAACTCACTTTGAGTAAATTTGGCTTATGAGCCTGAGATGATTTGAGAAATGAGATCTTTAAAGCCAAGGCTGAAAAGAGTTGAAGTTTGATTTCAAAGTAAAATGGCTTGAGAAAAGCGATTTATGGCTTAAATGCCGGTTTTATGAATTTGATGATGTTGAATGGTGGAAGTGCTGTTTTGTTATGGGCCAGAATGGCTGTGTACGATTGTGAATATTGCCTGGTTTCGGATTGAACCGTGAGCCAGAATGACTGTATATGACATTGATTTACGGCTGATTGTCGAATGAATTATGGGCCGTAAGGCTGACTATGAATTACGAATTTAAGGCGGATGGCTGAGATGGATGTTGATCCATGGCTGGGACTGAATGAATATATGCTTGAGATACCTGGGTAGTAGCAAGGGTTGTGGTTCGTCCCACTTGCTCCAGGTCAGAGACTGTGATGCCTGGGTAGTAGCGGTAGTAGTGGTGATTCCACTCGCTCCAAGTTGAGCTTTTAAATACCCGCCTGGGTAGTAGCCGCAGTAGTGGTTATTCCACTGGCTCTGGGTTGAGCGGGTAGTAGCAATGGGGTTGTAGCTCAAACCTACTTGCTCCGTGATGGGTGTTTCTGTCCATGGTTAGCTACCAGGACGTGTCGGGTTGGTTATATAACCGACAGATGATATCATCAGTCACTAGGACAGGCATGCATCATATGCATCTATGTGACATTGTTTGGGTGTGCATATTGTATTTGGTTTGCCTTTGTGATTAACTGCTAATTGTTCTACTTGCTGTAACTGTTTGTTTGTGCTTGAACTTTCTACCTGTGTTTGCATCTGGGACTCTGTTGGATTGTTTGGAATGAGATGAACCGATGGTTGATTTCGGTTTTGTGTTTCTGGTTTGGAATAAAATATGAAAGGCTATTTTGGTTCAGTTTAGATAAACCTTTTTGAAAGGCTTTTGATGTTTTGAAAATTGAACGGTTCCTCTTTCAGAAAAGATTTTCGACTTTACTTTTATTGTAAACCGTTGTTTTTGAAAAGAGGCATAAGACGGTTATTAATCACTGGTACAGTTTATCTTCATGTATCCTATTACAGTAATTCCCAAAAAACCCTCTACTAAGAACCCTTTCGAGGATGATGTTCTCACCCCCCCTACATTTTTCTCCTTTCAGGATATGGGCGCAGAAGTCACGAAGAGTTTATTTATTTGTTATTGAAATGCTCTGTATTGTGTTAGATTATTATTTTTGTACCCTCGCCTTTATCTTGATATATTCTGTAAGAGGGATAGGAATTGTATTGGGTAATGTTTGTAATATTATTTATATATATGTATGTTTATATGTATGGGTGTACTCTTTATGAGTTTTGTAAGTTGTGTGGTATCTATGGATGTATATTATCGAACAAAAGTAATTTTGGGAGCGGTATGGCGGTTTAAAGTTTTAAACAGGCTCATATTTTGGTATTAAATAGTATAAGTGTCGTCGTAATGTCCGAGCTATCAAAGATGCGCAGCCGGAAGCGTGAGCTTTGGTAGTTAGGGTGTTACACATGACACTCATCACCATTCTCAACCTATGAACTTGTGACTGACAACCACCTCCGTTCTACCTTCGATTGAATGAGTATCTCTTGGATTCCTTATCAGAATCTTCGTGGTATAAGCTAGAATCCATTGGCAGCATTCTTGAGAATCCGGAAAGTCTAAACCTTGTCTGTGGTATTCCGAGTAGGATTCAAGGATTGAATGACTGTGACGAGCTTCAAACTCACAAGGGTTGGGTGTAGTGACAGACACAAAAGGATCAATGGATCCTATTCCAGCATGAGTGAGAATCGACAGATGATTAGCCGTGCGGTGACAGCGCACCTGTCCATTTTCACTGAGAGGACGGATGGTAGCCATTGACAACGGTGATCCACCAACACACAACTTGCCATAGGAGGAACCTTGTGTGCGTGAAGAAGAAGACAGGGAGAAAGCAGAGATTCAGAAGACAAAGCATCTCCAAAACTCCAACATATTCTCCATTACTACATAACAAGTATTTAATTCATGCTCTTTTATTTTTCGCAATCCAAACTGATAATTATAATTGATATCCTGACTAAGAATTATAAGATAACCATAGATTGCTTCAAGCCAACAATCTCCGTGGGATTCGACCCTTACTCACGTAAGGTATTACTTGGACGACCCATTGCACTTGCTGGTTAGTGGTACGAGTTGTGAAAAGTGTGAGTTATAATTCGTGCACCAGCCTCCGTCACTGATCAGGGTCCGTGGGACACCATACCTGCTGAAGATGCACTTCTGCAGGAATTTCAACACCAGTCGGGTGACATTAGTGGGAGAAGCGATTGCCTTAACCCACTTAGACATGTAGTCCACTGCCACTAGGATGTAGGTGTTTGAATATGAGGGTGGAAAGGGTCCCATGAAGTTTATTCCCCATACATCAAACAGCTCAATTTCCAGAATTTCTTGTTGTGGCATTTCGTGATTATGAGGGAGATTTCCAACCCGTTAGCATTTGTCACATTTACAGACAAACTCTCGGGAGTCCTTGAAGAGTGTTGGCCAGAAAAATCCGCACTGAAGGACCTTGGTAGCTGTTCGCTCTCCTCTAAAATGTCCTCCATATTCAAAGCCATGATAATGCCACAGAATCTGCTGGATTTTTTCCTCGGAGACACAACATCAGATTATACCATCCGAGCATCTCTTAAAGAGGTAGGGTTCATCCCACAAGTAGTATTTAGCATCATGCAGGAGTTTGCGCACTTGCTATCTGCTATACTCTTTCGGAATGAACTTCATGACTTTATAGTTTGCAATGTCTGCAAACCATGGTACTTTTTGGATTGTAAAAAGCTGCTCATCAGGGAAAGTCTCGAACATCTCAGTGATGGGCGTGGCTGTTCCTGCGTTAAGCTCAATTCGGGATAAGTGATCTGCCACTTAGTTCTCTGATCCATTTCTGTTCCTGATCTCAATGTCGAATTCCTGGAGAAGCAGTACCCATCTGATTAACCTGGGTTTAGAGTCCTGCTTGGTCAAGAGGTACTTGAGAGCCGCATGGTCAGTAAAAACAATGACCTTTGAACCAATTAAATAAGATCTGAACTTATCCATTGTATAGACAACTGCTAGCAATTCCTTTTCAGTGGTGGTATAGTTCCTTTGAGTGTCATTTAAAACGCGACTAGCATAATAAATGACGTGCAGAAGCTTATCATGTCACTGCCCCAGAACTGTGCCTATGGCGTAGTCACTGGCATCGCACATCAGCTCAAATGTTAGGGCCCAGTTAGGTGCAGAAATGACAGGTGCAGTGACCGGCTTGGCTTTTAAAGTTTTAAAGGCAAGCAGATAGTCCTCATAAAAAACAAAAGGTGTCACTGCAACTAGAAGGTTGCATAGGGGTTTTGCAATTTTGGAGAAATCCTTGATAAACCTCCTGTAGAACCCTGCATGGCGTAAGAAACTTCTGATTGCCTTAACAATAGTAGGCGGTGGTAATTTTTCAATCACTTCCACCTTAGCTTGGTCAACCTCTATTCCCTTGTTCGAGATTCTATGCCCAAGAACAATCCCTTCAATAATCATAAAATGACATTTCTCCCAGTTTAGAACTAGGTTTGTTTCTCGGCAGCGCTTCAGCACTAGAGCTAGATGGTTAAGGCAAGAGTCAAAGGAATCACCAAAAACAGAAAAGTCATCCATGAATACCTCAAAGAATTTTTCTACCATATCGGAGAAATGGAGAGCATGCACCTTTGGAAAGTTGCTGGTGCATTGCAGAGGCCAAATGGCATCCTCCTATAAGCGAACACTCCATATGGGCATGTGAATGCTATCTTTTCTTGATCGTAAGGATCTACTGTGATTTGATTGTAGCCCGAGTAGCCATCCAAGAAGTAGTAGAATGCATGGCCAGCTAGCCTTTCCAGCATCCGGTCAATAAAAGGTAATGGAAAGTGATTCTTTCGTGTGGTGTTGTTGAGTCTCCTATAATCGATGCACATACGCCACCCTGTGATAGTTCGTGTGGGGATCAGCTCATTTCTTTCATTGTGGATCACTGTCATCCCTCCCTTCTTGGGGACTACCTGTACAGGGCTCACCCAAGGGCTATCAGAAATGGGATATATGATCCCAGTCTCCCACAGCTTTGTAACCTCTTTTTGGACAACTTCCTTCTTGGCTGGATTCAGTCTCCTCTGTGGTTGTACCACAGGTTTAGCATCATCTTCCAGTCTGATTTTGTGCATACATCGAGTTGGACTAATTCCTTTCAGGTCACTTATACTCCATCCGATTGCTGTCTTGTGGTCCTTGAGCACTTGAACCAGCGCCTCTTCTTCCTGCTGCTCTAGGGCAGAGCTTATGATAACTGGATATGTGTCACCCTCTCCTAAGAATACGTATTTCAAGGATGGTGGCAGAGGCTTGAGTTCCAGTTGAGGGGCCCCATCTTCTACCTTAGGGATGGTCAGCGTCTCCTTCTATTCTTCTGGTGCATGCACGTTAGGCATGGCATCTTCAAGAATTTTGTCCAGCTCTTCCTCAAGCCTTTCCATCTCACGTACCTCTTCAACCAGGGGTTCTATGACATCAATCTTTATGCATTCCTCTTAGGGGGGGTGAGGATGTTGGATGGCCTTGACAGCATTGAATGTGAACTCATCCTTATTGACTCTTAGTGTTACTTCCTCCTTTCGAACGTCAATGATGGCCCCCTGGTGGTCAGAAAAGGTCTACCTAGAATAATAGAGACATTCCTATTCTCTTCCATATTTAGGATCACAAAATCTATGAGAAGTGTAAAGGGTCCAACCTTGACAATCATATCCTCGACTACCCCTTCTGGGATTTTGACGGAGCCATCAACAAGTTGGAGACAGATGCGGGTAGGCTCGGGTTCTTGGATTCTGAGCCTCTTCATTAATGATGATGGCATGAGGTTGATGTTTGCTCCAAGATCACATAGGGCATTCCTTATGCAAGTTTCTCCAAGGGTGCATGATGAGCGGACATTTTATACACTTTTTGGCATTATTTTCATAGAGTTTTAGTTATGTTTTGTTAAGTTTTGTTAAGTTTCAGTAGGTTTTTGTGCACAAATCACTTTTTGGATGCTACTTTGAGTTTTTTTGTTTTTCCTATGTTTTCAGGTGATTTTTGGGTGATTCTGGCAAGTTTTGAAAAAGCCTGATTCAGAGACAGAGAAAGGACTACAGATGCTGTTAGATTCTGACCTCTGTGAATTCGAACGAGGATATCTGGAGTTAAAGAGGTCCAAATGATGCGCTATAAATGGCGTTGGAAAGCTAACATTCAGGACTTTCTAGAAATGTATAATAGTCCATACTTATCTTTGGAAATGATGACCCAAAACGGGCGTTAAACGCCCATTTGACCCCCTGCCCAGTGTTTCAACGCCCCAAAGGGAGCAAGCTGGCGTTTAGATGCCCAAAAGAGAGCAAGTCTGGCGTTCAACACTCCAAGAAGAGTCCCAGCACGTGGAGTCACCCCAAACTCAGCCCAAACACTCACCAAGTGGGCCCAAGAAGTGGATTTTTGCACCTCTAAGTCTAGTCTGTCTTAATTCTGTAATCTATAATTATTAGATTAGTATTTAAAAGAGAATATCACCCATGTTAGGATCTTCTTCCATACTATTTTTGAATACATTACTATTTTCTGTAAGCTATGAGCAACTAAACCTCCTAAGTTAGGGTTAGGAGCTCTACTGATTCTCATAGATTAATAATATTACTGTTTCTATTTTAATATATCTAATTCTATTCTCTTATGCGTTCTCGTTCTTCAATCTTAATGAATTGAGGGTGAACTGTGACATTCATCCTAGTTTTACACGGGTTCTGTGCGAGTCCAAACCCGGATAGCATTGAACTAAAGCTAGAGAATGTATTGCGGATTCCAAGAGCATACCTGGACAACTTTGGATATGTGACATGAAATCCCGTTGACCGTGGGTTACTGAGGTCTTTGTGGTGCTAAGGCTAGAGTAAGAGAAGCAGCACTTTCTGATCCAAAAGATCTGACCTTGTCTATGGCGTTTTGAGTAGGATCGCAAAGAGGAGTGGATTCCTTAGAGCTTCATCTTCAGCTATAGTGAGAAGCCATGAGTGATGAGAGGACATGAGTTGCTCAGATATGGTGGACTGCTGTGGTTAGAAGAGATTAACTTGATGAGAGGACATGAGTTAGTCACTTATGGCTGCTATAGAATGAATAATTCGTTATTGAAGTAGACAGTAAGAAAAGTTAATCCAGAAGGAAATAGCATCTCCGAAGCCTTAACTTAATTTTTATCATTGTTTCCACATCAATATGGTATTTCGTTCTTTACTATTTCGTTTATGCTTTCAAACAAACAATCATCCTTTCTAATCGCCTAACTAAGATTTACAAGATAGCCATTGCTTGCTCAATCCGACAATCTCCGTGGGATTCGACCCTCACTCACCTGAGGTATTACTTGGACGACCCAGTACACTTGCCGGTTCAGTTGTGCGGAGTTCAATTTTGCGCACCAGTGCAGGGTATCACAAAACTCCCAAGATCCTTTAGTTTATCTGGCAAGTTTCTCTGGATAACTGCACTACATTTCTCAGTGATAAAAACTGTCCCTGCCTCCCTCCAATTCTTTTTGTGGCTCATTATGTCCTTCACGAACTTGGCATAGGAGGGTATCTGCTCAAGGGCTTCAGCAAATGGGATTTTGATCTCGAGCGTTTTTAGGATATCCCGAAATTTGGCGAATTGCTCATCCTTCTCTATCTTGTAGAGTTTTTGAGGATATGGCAGCCTGGCTTTGTATTCAGGTGCCCTGAGTGGTGCAGAATGATGATTCATAGTGGCTGAGGAAGGGTTGTCATCCTACCTTGGTGACACATTTCCTGAACTGGCATGTGTATGGTCTCCCCTATTTGGGCATTGAACGCCACTGTTGGTTCTTTCTTGGCATTGAACGCCGGTCTTGCCCCCTTCTGGGCGTTGGATGCCACTGCTAGTCCCTTTCTGGCGTTCAGCGCCCCTGTTGGTGCCTTGAGTTGCTGCTTGTTCATCTTTTGCTAGTTCCTCTTCTTCCTGCTTTCTACTGTTCTGGGGTTGGTTGCTCAGGGTCCTTCCACTCCTTAATTGGATAGTTTGACACTCTTCTCTTATCTGTTTAGATATTTGCTGTTTAACCTGGTTCAATTATGCTTCCATATTCTGGTTGGAGGCTCGGGTTTCCTGCATTAAGATCCGGTTAATTAATGGCTAATTAACCCATAAATGAGAATTTATTCTAGAAAGCCAAAAATGTTATTTTTATGGCTAAATGTGATAGAGGAAATTGAGACGAGAATTTCGGTACCAATTTTATAGAAATCGGACCAAGATTGGACCGAACGGGCCAAACCGGACCAACCGGACCCAAAGTGGGCCCTTGGCCCAACATAACTAAACCAAAACCCTAGTTTTCAGCACTCTCTCTCCTCACACAACACCAAAACACGCTGAAAATTGAGATGGAAGGGGGAAGAACACTCTCTCAACTTCCTTCTCTCACTTGATCTTCAAACCACCATAACTTTTGATTTAGAGCTCCGATTGCCGCTCCGTTTGCGGCCACGCGTTCACCGCGGAGAGCTCTACAAAACCCATACAATCAATCTTGAGGTAAGCCATGTTTTACTGTTCGAAATTCCAGCCCTTGATTTCGAGTTTCATGAGCAAAAATGTTGAGATTTTGGGTTCTTTGATGTTATAGGACCCAACTCTCTTGAAGGAGAAGGTTAATCTTGTCTCCTTGGACCTTGGGTGTGGTAAGATTCTCAACCCTAGTATAATTTGTTGTTCTATGATGTTTGGGTATTGAGATGTTGTGTATGGGTATGATGATTGTGGCTTAGGTTGTGTATATGTGAATATTGGAGCTTGATTGGTGATTTTGGAAAGCTTGGAAGAGGGTTTTGTGTGATAAAATCTGTTCTTGGAGGTGTTGATACCTTGAGAGCTTGTGGACAAGTGGTTTGGAAGTGCTCCGGTTGAGCTTGGGGAATCGGCTAAGGTATGGTTTTAGTTTCCCGTATCTAATATGTAATGTGGTAGGAAATACTTAGGCTAGAGGCCCTAAGATAGGCATTGAATTGTTGGTGTTGTTGAATGGTTGAAATATATGATGTGTTCATATATGTGATTATGAATATTGATGCCTTGATTGTGTGAAATATGAGAAATGCATGTTGTGATATATGCTTGATGGATGATTGAGGTTGAATTGATGGGTGGTACCATGTTGATGGTGAGTATGATGTTGATTATGTATAATGATGGTTAATTGGAAATGGTATTATTGGAAATTGGGATGAGGAAGGATGTATGACATGATATTGTGTTTGTCCTTTAGCCATTTGATTGAGAAGTGTTAAAATGGTTGGATGTGGTTTTGGAAACCTTGGTAAAGTGTCAATGTGTGAGTTGAGGATGGCTTGTTGTTGATTTTGGTACATTTTGAATGATTTCAAAGAGAAGGATTGAAATTGGCATGTTTGATTGATTTTGAAAAGAGTTGAAAGTGGCTTGTTTTGAAAATGGCACCTTGTGGTTTTGTATGAAAACATGGTTTTTGGGCATACTTTGACGGGACATAACTTGGACTACGGATCTCTGATTTGTGCCAAATCTGTTTAGAAATGAAATTGGATCCGAGATGTCCATGCCGTTCGAAGAACGAGTGAAAAACGATTTAAAATGAGGAAGTTATGTCCGTCGGAAGATTGGGGTTTGAATCTGTAAATTCTGCAGCTTTTAACTTAGAAAATTTTTAGCAGAATGACCCCTCGCGCATAGACGCACTTGGTGCGTACGCGTGGACCTGTTTTCATCCCAAAGTTGATTTTTGAGTTTTAAAAGCCAAATTTCATACTTCTAAGCCTCCGATCTCACCACTTATGTCTTAAATCATTATGATATGCCTAGCATGAGAAAAAGGGCTAGTGAATGTGGTAACTTGCGAGTGAAGCAAGGGAAAAATGAATGATCATTGAGGATCAAAGATGATTATGTGAGATGCGGAGAATGGCGGTGGAAGTGCTTGTTGTGCCATGGGCCGAAGGGCCGTAATTGTTAATGAATTGGCTGGTTATGGATTTAGCCGTGAGCCGGATGGCTAGATTATTGCCGTGTTACGGCGGAGCCATGTTTATGGCCAAGTATAAATGCATATATGATGTTGATTGAATTGTGAAGGTTTGCACTTCCACCATTGGAGATGAGGGTTTCCCTGGGTAGTAGCAATGGCTAGCCACCATGTGCTCCAGGTTGAGACTCGAAACTCTTTTGACCCTATGTCGTAAGTGTGGCCGGGCACTGTGAAAGGCCCGGATGAGCTCGCCCCCATAAATATTCACCAGTGATGGTGATGGATAAATATTCACCAGTGAGGGTGATGGATATGGATCATGATTATGATCAAGTTTATGATGAGTATAACTCGAGTTGGGGATGCACGACAGAGGGACAGTCCAATGGCTAGCTACCAGGACTTGTCGGGTTGGCTCTATAACTGACAGATGATATCATCAGCCACTAGGGACAGGCATGCATCATAAGCATACTACATGAATTGTTTGAGATTGCCTATTTGACTGCATATTACTTGCTAATTGCCTAAATGCCTTATTTGTTCCTATTTGTAAATCTCTTGTCTGATATAACTGTGTTTGCTATATTATACTCCTGCTGGTTGTTGGGAGGTCTGAAGGAAGTAGAAAGGGAAGTATTAGTTAGACTGAAGGATCTTTAGTTAGTTGCCACTTACGGTTTAGCTTGTTTATAAGCTTTGATATTTTCTGGAGGAAGTTCTAGGATTGCCTTCGGCTTTCCTCTATTATTATGTATTATATATGTGGAAGCTGTTACCGTACTGGGGACCTCTGGTTCTCACCCATGCGGATTTTGTGGTTTTCAGATGCAGGACGCGAGGCTTCTCGTTGAGGCATGCTGGGGACTTCTGGATTAGCGAAGATTCTTGTTCTCGGGACTCTATCTTGATTTATATATCTTGTTTAGATACTTTTATCTCCATTAAATAATACAAACTGTGATGACTCCTTCTAGAGGGGATTTTGGAGATTAGGTTTTCGGTATTTATGTCCCTTTGGGTTTTCCTTGGGGTTTTCCTTATTTTATTATATGTATATATTGCTATGCTCGAACCGGTTACCTTCGCAGCCGAATTTTGAGTCTTGATATTCCTGTTTTTGATACTCTTTATATATATGATCTTGTGTTAGCTTATCCTTTGCTCGTTGTGTTAGTGATCGGAGTGTTGCGCTTTCGAGTTGCGGTTTTTGTTTATCCTTTTTTTCTACAAGGCTCCTAGTTATAATCAATCATTCATACTACTATACGTACTAAATTTTTGTTTTAGAGGTCGTAATACCTTGCCATCTCTGAATTATGACTTAAGCATAAGTCTCTGTATGGTAGGGTGTTACATTATGGTATCAGAGCAGTTCGTTCCTGTAGAGCCTGAGGAATGGACTGACTATGCTTCTGTGCATTCTCTGTATGTGTGTTATGTGCTGTTAGTATATCTACTTGATATAGTTGGCATAAACGTTCATGAGCATGCATTTGGGACTTTAAAGTACTAAACTTCCGATATTGAGACTGATCAACTTAATATCGATTGTTTGGTGTGTATAGGAACCAGATGGCGCCTCGTGGACGCGGTAGAGGCCGTGGGAGAGGTCGTACTAATGCTCGTGCGCCGGAGACTAACCCTAATGACCCGTTGAACTTTATGACTGCGTTGGAGAATATGGCTGCTGCTATGCAAGCCACTGCTGAGGCTCTTGGTCAACAGATGAACAACCATGGTAATGACGGAGGTGGAGTTCAGGGCCCGATGACACTGGCGAACTTTTTGAAGGTTAATCCACCTAAGTTCAAGGGAACTACTAGCCCGACTGAGGCCGATACATGGTTTCAGGCTATAGAGCGAGCACTGCAAGCACAAGTGGTACCTGAAGGACAGCATGTCGAGTTCGCTACCTATATGCTCACAGGTGAAGCGTCGCATTGGTGGCAAGGTATCCGTCGTCTTCTGCAGCAGGGTGATGATTATATCACCTGGGATGTCTTCCAAGAGGAGTTCTATAAGAAGTACTTTCCGACTTCTGCTAGGACGGCCAAGGAGCTTGAATTGTTGCAGCTGAAGCAGGGTACTATGTCCGTATCTGAGTATACTGACAAGTTTGAGGAGCTGTTCAGATTCTCTCGTATGTGTCAAGGGACTCCGGTGGAATATGAGGAATGGAAGTGTGTTAAGTACGAGGGAGGACTCCGGAGTGATATTTTCGGTTCGGTGGGGCCAATGGAGATTAGGACTTTCTCCGAATTGGTGAACAAGTGTAGGGTTGCTGAAGAGTGTGTGAAGAGGACAGCCGCTGAGAAAGGAAGTCACAAAGGATCATTTCCACAGAACCGAGGGAAGAGCTTTGCACCTAGAGGTCTGTCTTTCAAGAGGGGAGGTTCTTTTAGGAGGCCCAACAACAACTACTCCCAAGGGAAAAGGTTTGGGAAGCAGCCTCAGAATGATCAAGCTTGTACTAGGTGTGGGAGTCACCATCCGGGAGTACCATGCAAGGCCGGATGGGGTTTGTGCTACAATTGTGGAAAGGCGGGGCATAAAGCCGCAAGTTGTCCAGAGAAGCAAAAGCAAGGTGCTGGAAAAGCACAACAGACTGGTCGGGTGTTCACCACCTCAGCTGTGGGTGCAGAAGGATCTGAGACACTCATTCGAGGTAACTGTGAAATGGCTGGTCAAACTTTAAATGCTTTATTTGATTCGGGAGCATCGCATTCATTTATTGCATTTGAGAAAGCCCATGAGTTAGGATTGAAGATCGTAACCTTAGGTTATGACCTAAAGGTACATAATGCTACCCATGAAGCCATGGTAACTAGGCTAGGATGCCCGAAAGTTTCGTTCAGGTTCAAGCAGCATGATTTTGTCCATAATTTAATCTGCTTACCGATGATCGGTCTTGATCTTATCTTGGGATTGGACTGGTTATCTGAGAACCATGTCCTGCTTGATTGTTCTACAAAGTCGGTGTACTTTATGCCGGAAGATACAGAAGGGCCGGTCGTGGTGAATAATTATTACTTGAATTCGATGATGGTGAACTGTTCTGGAATCAAATGTCAGGGTATCCTGTTGTTAACCGCTGGTGTTTCGGGTGATGATCAAAAGTTGGATCAGATTCCGGTAGTGTGTGAGTTTCCGGAAGTGTTTCCCGATGATATTGAGGAATTTCCACCTAACCGAGAGGTCGAGTTTGCTATTGAGTTGGTGCCTGGGGCGGGACCAATCTCAAGTGCTCCTTATAGGATGTCACCGTTAGAGATGGCCGAGCTAAAGTCTCAGTTAGAGGAATTGTTGGGTAAGAACTTTATCCGACCAAGTGTTTCCCCGTGGGGTGCTCCAGTATTACTGGTAAAGAAGAAAGATGGAAGTATGCGGCTCTGTGTGGATTACAGGCAGCTGAACAAGGTCACCATAAAGAATAAATACCCATTGCCGAGGATTGATGATCTCATGGATCAATTACAAGGAGCTGGGGTTTTCTCCAAGATCGATTTGCGATCCGGTTATCACCAGATAAGGGTGAGGGGTGAGGATATCCCTAAGACTGCTTTCAGGACTCGTTATGGTCATTACGAGTATACTGTAATGTCTTTTGGGTTGACGAACGCTCCTGCAGTGTTTATGGATTACATGAATAGAGTGTTCCGTCCGTTTCTGGATAAATTCGTTGTTGTCTTCATTGACGACATACTAATTTACTCCAAGACCGAAGAAGAGCATGCGGAACACTTGCGGACCGTGTTGCAAATTTTAAAGGAGAAGAAACTCTATGCGAAATTGTCTAAGTGTGAGTTTTGGAAGGATGAGGTAAAGTTTTTGGGTCACGTGGTGAGTAAGAGGGGAATAGCCGTAGATCCAACTAAGGTGGAGGCTGTGATGGAATGGAAGCAACCAACCACAGTAACTGAGATAAGGAGTTTTCTGGGTTTAGCTGGCTATTACCGAAGGTTCATCAAAGGCTTTTCGCAATTAGCTTTGCCGTTGACAAAGTTAACTCGCAAAGACACTATGTTTGTTTGGACTCCTGAGTGCGAGGAGAGCTTTCAGGCATTGAAGAGAAAGTTGACCACTGCACCTGTGTTAGTGTTACCTGAGCCGAACGAGTCTTTTGAGGTGTACTGTGATGCATCGTTGAAGGGTCTAGGGTGCGTGCTGATGCAGCATCATAATGTGGTGGCGTATGCCTCACGACAGTTGAGACCTCATGAAGTTAGTTACCCTACGCACGATCTGGAACTCGCTGCGGTCGTATTTGCCTTGAAGGTGTGGAGGCATTATCTCTATGGGGTTAAGTTCCAAGTCTTTTCCGATCACAAGAGTTTGAAATACCTCTTTGATCAGAAAGAGCTTAATATGAGGCAAAGGAGGTGGATGGAATTATTGAAGGACTACGACTTTGAGTTGAATTACCATCCGGGAAAAGCGAATATAGTGGCGGATGCGTTAAGTCGGAAGTCGTTATATGCGTCTTGGATGATGCTTCAAGAGGAGAAGTTGCTCAAGGGATTCGAGAGTCTAAAAATTGGTGCTCGAGAAGTATCTGGAAACTTGTGTTTGAGCCGATTAGAAATCTCAAGTGACTTTAAGTCCGAACTCCTAAAGGCTCATGAAAATGATGAAGCATTATGGAAGGTGTTACCGGCTATCGAGCAAGGAAAACAGTGGAGAGTTTCGGAAGAAAAAGATGGGTTATGGAGATTCAAGGGTAGGATCATTGTGCCGGATGTTGGTACTTTGAGACAAGATATCTTAAGGGAGGCACACAAAAGTGGATTCTCCATTCACCCGGGAAGTACTAAGATGTACCATGATTTAAAGGTGATGTTTTGGTGGCCGGGTATGAAGAATGATGTGGCGGAATATGTTTCAAAGTGCTTAACTTGTCAAAAGGTAAAGATTGAACATCAAAGACCTTCCGGGATGTTGCAACCTTTAGAGGTTCCGCAATGGAAGTGGGAAAGTATTGCAATGGACTTTGTGTCGGGATTGCCAAGGACTAGGACTGGTTTTGATGCTATCTGGGTGATTGTGGACTGACTGACAAAGTCAGCTCACTTTTTGTCCATTCGGATGACTTACACCCTTGAGGAGCTAGCTCGGTTATACATAAAGGAGATTGTGAGACTCCATGGTGTACCTGCTACTATAATCTCTGATAGAGATCCTCGTTTCACTTCGAGGTTCTGGGGTGCATTTCAGAAAGCTTTTGGAACCCGATTAAGCTTGAGTACAGCTTACCATCCTCAAACAGATGGTCAATCTGAGAGGACGATCCAAACACTAGAGGATATGTTGAGAGCTTGTGTTTTGGACCAACCGACGAGTTGGGATCGGTATATGCCGTTAGTGGAGTTTGCATACAATAATAGTTACCATGCGAGCATCGGAATGGCTCCGTATGAGGCATTGTATGGGAGGAAATGTCAATCTCCACTATGTTGGTATGAAGCTGGAGAGAAAGGCTTGTTGGGGCCAGAAATGATAGCTGAAACCACTGAACAAGTCAAGAAAATCCGAGACAGGATGCTTACGGCGCAAAGTCGCCAAAAGAGTTATGCCGATCAGAGGCGGAAGCCCTTGGAATTTGAGGAAGGAGATCATGTTTTCCTGAAGGTTACTCCGACCACAGGAGTAGGTAGAGCGATTAAAGCAAAGAAGTTGAATCCTCGATACATTGGTCCATTTCAGATCCTGGAGAGGATTGGGCCGGTGGCGTATCGGGTGGCTCTACCACCTCATCTTTCGAACCTGCACGATGTGTTTCACGTGTCACAGCTTCGGAAGTACACTCCTGATGCTAGCCATGTGTTAGAAACTGAATCAGTTCAGTTAAGAGAAGATTTGACGCTTCCAGTGGCTCCAGTTAGAATTGACGATACTAGTATCAAACGATTGCGTGGAAAAGAGGTTTCATTAGTCAAAGTGGCTTGGAGTCGAGGCGGTGTTGAAGAACACACTTGGTAACTTGAGTCGGAGATACGAACGGATTATCCGCACTTATTCTCAGGTAATTGAATTTGAATTTTGTGGGCAAAATTCCCAATTAGGTGGGTAGAATGTAAGACCCGGTTAATTAATGGCTAATTAACCCATAAATGAGAATTTATTCTAGAAAGCCAAAAATGTTATTTTTATGGCTAAATGTGATAGAGGAAATTGAGACGAGAATTTCGGTACCAATTTTATAGAAATCGGACCAAGATTGGACCGAACGGGCCAAACCGGACCAACCGGACCCAAAGTGGGCCCTTGGCCCAACATAACTAAACCAAAACCCTAGTTTTCAGCACTCTCTCTCCTCACACAACACCAAAACACGCTGAAAATTGAGATGGAAGGGAGAAGAACACTCTCTCAACTTCCTTCTCTCACTTGATCTTCAAACCACCATAACTTTTGATTTAGAGCTCCGATTGCCGCTCCGTTTGCGGCCACGCGTTCACCGCGGAGAGCTCTACAAAACCCATACAATCAATCTTGAGGTAAGCCACGTTTTACTGTTCGAAATTCCAGCCCTTGATTTCGAGTTTCATGAGCAAAAATGTTGAGATTTTGGGTTCTTTGATGTTATAGGACCCAACTCTCTTGAAGGAGAAGGTTAATCTTGTCTCCTTGGACCTTGGGTGTGGTAAGATTCTCAACCCTAGTATAATTTGTTGTTCTATGATGTTTGGGTATTGAGATGTTGTGTATGGGTATGATGATTGTGGCTTAGGTTGTGTATATGTGAATATTGGAGCTTGATTGGTGATTTTGGAAAGCTTGGAAGAGGGTTTTGTGTGATAAAATCTGTTCTTGGAGGTGTTGATACCTTGAGAGCTTGTGGACAAGTGGTTTGGAAGTGCTCCGGTTGAGCTTGGGGAATCGGCTAAGGTATGGTTTTAGTTTCCCGTATCTAATATGTAATGTGGTAGGAAATACTTAGGCTAGAGGCCCTAAGATAGGCATTGAATTGTTGGTGTTGTTGAATGGTTGAAATATATGATGTGTTCATATATGTGATTATGAATATTGATGCCTTGATTGTGTGAAATATGAGAAATGCATGTTGTGATATATGCTTGATGGATGATTGAGGTTGAATTGATGGGTGGTACCATGTTGATGGTGAGTATGATGTTGATTATGTATAATGATGGTTAATTGGAAATGGTATTATTGGAAATTGGGATGAGGAAGGATGTATGACATGATATTGTGTTTGTCCTTTAACCATTTGATTGAGAAGTGTTAAAATGGTTGGATGTGGTTTTGGAAACCTTGGTAAAGTGTCAATGTGTGAGTTGAGGATGGCTTGTTGTTGATTTTGGTACATTTTGAATGATTTCAAAGAGAAGGATTGAAATTGGCATGTTTGATTGATTTTGAAAAGAGTTGAAAGTGGCTTGTTTTGAAAATGGCACCTTGTGGTTTTGTATGAAAACATGGTTTTTGGACATACTTTGACGGGACATAACTTGGACTACGGATCTCTGATTTGTGCCAAATCTGTTTAGAAATGAAATTGGATCCGAGATGTCCATGCCGTTTGAAGAACGAGTGAAAAACGATTTAAAATGAGGAAGTTATGTCCGTCGGAAGATTGGGGTTTGAATCTGTAAATTCTGCAGCTTTTAACTTAGAAAATTTTTAGCAGAATGACCCCTCGCGCATAGACGCACTTGGTGCGTACGCGTGGACCTGTTTTCATCCCAAAGTTAATTTTTGAGTTTTAAAAGCCAAATTTCATACTTCTAAGCCTCCGATCTCACCACTTATGTCTTAAATCATTATGATATGCCTAGCATGAGAAAAAGGGCTAGTGAATGTGGTAACTTGCGAGTGAAGCAAGGGAAAAATGAATGATCATTGAGGATCAAAGATGATTATGTGAGATGCGGAGAATGGCGGTGGAAGTGCTTGTTGTGCCATGGGCCGAAGGGCCGTAATTGTTAATGAATTGGCTGGTTATGGATTTAGCCGTGAGCCGGATGGCTAGATTATTGCCGTGTTACGGCGGAGCCATGTTTATGGCCAAGTATAAATGCATATATGATGTTGATTGAATTGTGAAGGTTTGCACTTCCACCATTGGAGATGAGGGTTTCCCTGGGTAGTAGCAATGGCTAGCCACCATGTGCTCCAGGTTGAGACTCGAAACTCTTTTGACCCTATGTCGTAAGTGTGGCCGGGCACTGTGAAAGGCCCGGATGAGCTCGCCCCCATAAATATTCACCAGTGATGGTGATGGATAAATATTCACCAGTGAGGGTGATGGATATGGATCATGATTATGATCAAGTTTATGATGAGTATAACTCGAGTTGGGGATGCACGACAGAGGGACAGTCCAATGGCTAGCTACCAGGACTTGTCGGGTTGGCTCTATAACCGACAGATGATATCATCAGCCACTAGGGACAGGCATGCATCATAAGCATACTACATGAATTGTTTGAGATTGCCTATTTGACTGCATATTACTTGCTAATTGCCTAAATGCCTTATTTGTTCCTATTTGTAAATCTCTTGTCTGATATAACTGTGTTTGCTATATTATACTCCTGCTGGTTGTTGGGAGGTCTGAAGGAAGTAGAAAGGGAAGTATTAGTTAGACTGAAGGATCTTTAGTTAGTTGCCACTTACGGTTTAGCTTGTTTATAAGCTTTGATATTTTCTGGAGGAAGTTCTAGGATTGCCTTCGGCTTTCCTCTATTATTATGTATTATATATGTGGAAGCTGTTACCGTACTGGGGACCTCTGGTTCTCACCCATGCGGATTTTGTGGTTTTCAGATGCAGGACGCGAGGCTTCTCGTTGAGGCATGCTGGGGACTTCTGGATTAGCGAAGATTCTTGTTCTCGGGACTCTATCTTGATTTATATATCTTGTTTAGATACTTTTATCTCCATTAAATAATACAAACTGTGATGACTCCTTCTAGAGGGGATTTTGGAGATTAGGTTTTCGGTATTTATGTCCCTTTGGGTTTTCCTTGGGGTTTTCCTTATTTTATTATATGTATATATTGCTATGCTCGAACCGGTTACCTTCGCAGCCGAATTTTGAGTCTTGATATTCCTGTTTTTGATACTCTTTATATATATGATCTTGTGTTAGCTTATCCTTTGCTCGTTGTGTTAGTGATCGGAGTGTTGCGCTTTCGAGTTGCGGTTTTTGTTTATCCTTTTTTTCTACAAGGCTCCTAGTTATAATCAATCATTCATACTACTATACGTACTAAATTTTTGTTTTAGAGGTCGTAATACCTTGCCATCTCTGAATTATGACTTAAGCATAAGTCTCTGTATGGTAGGGTGTTACATTATGGTAGGCGCATAAAACAAAACAATAAAGAAAGCAATAAAGAACTGGTATAGAAACAGTAATGAGAAATCAGCTAAGGCTTTGAAGATGCTTCATCTTTCCGGATTAATACTTCTTACCGACTACTTTAACAATGAATGATTCATTCTATGGTAAAGCTATAAGTGATTAACGCCATGGATCATGGTCAATTAATCTCTTCTAATCCATATCAAACGCCATGGATCGTGGTCATTCAATATGAACGAGGGTGATGCTCACGCAATTCATTCTCACTTGATCCTACTCAAAATTTCACAGACAAGGTAAGATCTTTCGGATTGGAGGATGAAGCTCAATCTTCTAGCCTTAGCGCCACAGAAACCTCATTACCAATGACTAATGAGATTATATGTCACTTATCCCAATTAGCCCAGATAAATTATTGGTCTAGGTGATGCATTCTCACGCTTATAGCTCAATACTATCCGGGTCAGGACTCGTAGAGAACTCGTGTAGAATAAGGGGTCATACTCTCGTTCCACCCCAGATTCATTAGATGAAGAACGACAATGCATCCTAGAATAGAATCAAACATATATTAAAATAGAGAAGTAATCATATTAATCCATAGGAATAAGTAGAGCTCCTAATCTTAACCTAGGAGGTTTAGTTGCTCAAAATTTACAGAAAAAATGGAGAAGATCTGTCTAATGCCGTCAGAACTCCCTTAATCCTAAGTGATCTCCTCTTTAAATAGTAAATACTAACCTTAAGAAATGTTAAATTTAAATTAAAAAATACAAAGATAAGACTGCATAAGCTTAAGGAGTGCTAAAATCCACTTTGGGCCCACTTTGGTTGAGTGATTTGTCTAAGCCTGGCGTTCAACTTGGAGAATGGGCGTTGAACGCCAGCTAGGGGGTGAACATGCTGCTCCCTTGGTCCCTTGGTGGCGTTGAACGCCAGCTTTGGGCGTTCAATGCTGGGCTTGTTCCCTTTGGGGCGTTGAACTCTAGATGTGGACGTTCAATGCCAGTTATGGGCAGTGATCTAGAAGATAAGTATAGACTATACATATTTCTGGAAATCTCTAAAAGTTAGCTTTCCAAATCCATTGAGAACATGTCATTTGGACCTCTGTAGCTCAAGATATGCTCGTTGGAATGCACGGAGGTCAGGATCTGATAGCATCTACTATCCTTTCTTCGTCTTTGATCAAGATCTTGCCAAAATTACTCAAAAATCACCTAAAATCATAGGAAAAATACAAAAACTCAAAGTAGCATCCAAAAGGTAAATTTTTCACTAAAATACACTAAAACTTACTAAAATTAATAAATCTAACTAAAAATAATATGAAAATGCTATGAAAAAACGTATAAGAAATTCACTTATCACAGCTACCACATGGCTAACCTCCTCGTCGTTTATGTACTCTCTTGCCACGCATTGTATCTCTTGCATCTTCCATACATGCTTGGTGGTTAAATGTTTTCGGAAATCCTCGTTCACTAAGCCGTTAGTGAGGCACAAGATGGCCACGGAGTCCATGAGACTGTCAATCTCTAAGCACTCATTGTTGAAACGGTCCAGGTACTTTCTCATGAGCTCTCCAACCCATTGTGTTATCCCTAAGAGGTTGACCGAGTACTTTGCCTTAATAGGAGTGGTGAATTGGGCTAGAAACTTTAGAGAAATATCAGAGAAGGTAGTTATAGAACCTTGTGGGAGGGAATTGAACCAACGGATTGTCGGTCCCGCAAGAGTCACGAGAAATGCCCGGCACCTGACCGCATCTCCCACACCCTCCAGGTTTATTCTAGCCTTGAATGTTGTGATATGCTCTTGTGGGTCTTTGGTACCATCATACCTCATGTCCGTCGGCTTATTGAAGTTCTTAAGTAATCGGACTTTGAGGATAGAGGAGTGGAAGGGGGGTGGGGCCGATCACCATAGGATCTCGGCATTTCCGTTTCTGCTCTTCCTTGTGTTCCCGGCTTTTCGACTTGTCTCGGGAGTGAAGAAACTGGGTGCGACCGTCAGTCTGGTCGTGCCAATCATCCTTCTCCTCGTCGCACCGCCATTCCACCGATCTCTTCAACAAGGACCGAGTGTGAGAATGGCTCGGGCGGGGTTCTCTGCATGAGCGGGTGTTTTGGATATTCTCAGGGTTGTAGAGTCTCTCGCTTCCAACTCCCTCTCAAGGTTTTGGACCCTGTGGCTGAGTTCTTGCATGATCCGAGAGTTGTCGCTGCCTGTACCCCCGAATGGATGCCTTTCCGAAGATTGATCGTGGGAGTAGTCCTGACCAGAGGGGGTTGGTTGACACCTCCGAGAGGTTCCTATGCTCAGCCTACTCATTAGACGACCCCCTTGGTGCTTGTGGTTCTCACGTTCTGCTGGCTCATCCTTTGGGCGGAGGAAATCCTCCATCCTCAGCTCGCGTCAGGTCCCCACAGACGGTGCCATTATTCGTGAGTCCGTTGGGTCAGTTGATGAAAGGGTATTAAGGATGAGGATCGGGACCTGAATGTAAGCTCCGAGGGTAGATTCTGAGCCAACGCGTAGTCGGTTGATTAGCGGGTGGGGCCATATGCAAGGACACTCCGATGCCAAAGTCAGTGTTCGTACGATAAGGCGGCTAAATTATGTTATGGTGACGTACCTCTGGAAAGGGGTAGGTCCCTCTCCTTTATTCCTATTTGTCGGTAGGCCCTCCTGCTTGGGCCTAGCTTCCTGGAAGCTTCCACCAGCTGTCCAGATCTCTACTAAAAGGATCGTGTCATGCAATGGACATTTTGTCGTGCGAATGGGTCGTGGATCTGCCCAATGAACCTCCCGTTCTTGTTGGACTGGGCCTTTGATAGATGATTGTTTTTAGTTCATGCAGTTGATCTTAGTTAATTATTTTTTTATTATTTGACTTTTGATTTTATATTTAAATGAGATTATAATATTGTAGTTGATGTAATATCATTAATTTAGATAATATTTTAAAGTTTATATTAGATTATAATTATATTTTAGTGTATTTATTTATATTTTATTTTTATTTAATTATAAAATAGTTATTCCAGTTCAACCACAATTAAATTGATTGAACTAACAAACTAATAAATCAATAATTAAAATAGTTCGATAATCGATTCGCTTTTTTAACACCTTGGGATTTACAATAAAAACGTTGTACACAATTTTTTTTTTACGATACAATCTATTTATATAATTTTCTATTATTATTTATTACCCATATCTTTTATGTGTGCTTGTTATTTTGGTTTCAGGTACTATATATGAAGTCGCCAGAGAAAGCAAAATTTAACACAATATAAAATTTCGTTACATACAATAGGATGGTGAAAACTGTATATACTAAATGACACAATTGCCACTAAACCAACCTTGAACCTTATCTTCCAAATGCACTTTATCCTCACAAAAATAAGTGTGGTTATTATAAAAGTAATATGAAGCTTTCATGGTGGTAGGAAAACACTTTTTTTTTTTTCTTATTTCCCTCAAATTTTTTAAAACACATAATGCTTGACTTTTTTTCTTGGAGCAGTATCATTTCTAAGATTACATGATGTTGGATATGGTCAACAAAAATGAAGTCAATAGTCACTTCATGATTCTACCCAAAAAAACACAAATGTACCCTTTGATGAAAGTGACAATTCAATTTCAGACCACATTAACAGTTGTAGTTATCATCTAGAACACTAATTATTATTAGTGGTCGATGAATGGACTACAACATTTTACACATATAATTATGATAGATTCCTTATTGAAGTTAGAAAATAAATCAAATCCGATTTCTAATAAATCATCACAAGATGACAAGAATCTATAGTTTCTTTCTTCTTTTTCTCTTTTTCCCTTTTTCTCTTCTATATATCTTTTTGCACACTCAAGGACTGAAACATTATTATTATTACTTTAGCACAATAAAGAGTTAAATAAAATATAATAGGGAATTATTATTAGATGGAGTTTTTATGATTATCATTGGATTCCTTGTACCCATTTTATCTAAATAAATTCTACCAAATTTATCACATAAAAGAACCGAAAACTATTTAATTAAATTGAGTAATGCTATTTAGTATAAATTCAACAATACATCACGAATATAATGCAAGGTAATTATTTTTTGTATAAATAAAAAAATGAAGTAAGAAGGAAAATTCATGAAAAGAAAATATTTGATTCATCCTACCAAATAATTAATATAATTTTTTCACTAAATCATTCATATATATAGTGAAGATCACTAAATTGGCTTTTTAATTTAGTGTTTTGCGCCCATCAAAATTGACTAAATGAGAAGAGTGAAATGATCAAACTATTACTCATGACTTTTGAGAACCATAATTAATATATCCTTCATATATAGATTATTCATTAGATGTTAGTAAAAAGCTCAACTACAAAATCTACTTAGGATGATTTGGCTCCCAACAATTGTCAAGAGAAAAAGGGAAAGCTAAAAAAAAAAAAAAAGAGAGAGAGAAAAAACCACAGACATTATTTCAAAATCAAAAACATTTTTTTTAACATTAGAAATTAGTTACTAAATAAACTAATATGTATAAAAGAAAAAGGAAAAGCTAAAAGAAAATAAAAGATAGATAAAAAAAGACCATAGGAAAAAATAGATTAAATATAATTTTTTGTTGCAACTCATGTTAATCAATAAGCACAAAAATACTCAATATATAGGAGAGTGAATTAAGTATTAAGATTAAATATAATTTTTTGTCTAAAAATAATGTATTTTTTGTTTTGGTTTTATAGCAAATTTCAAGTATTTAAACAATTATATACTTAAATAGTTTTTGTATTACTTGAATTAGATAACTTAAAGAACGAATGGTAATTATAATGATGTCATTACCTTTTTAAAAGTTTGTGAGCGAATCCCAAATAATTAAATAGATCTATGCTTTATTTTCACACCATTTTAAAATATAAATAATGTTGTAAGGAGTTTAAGGAAGAAAGAACACAAACTTTAATTTTATTCTAATTCGATAAACATTTTTACTTAGGTGGTCCTTCTTACTAAAATGATGAAAATTTTCGTTATATACCAAACTTTAGAAGTTTGATAAACCGTTATAATAACGAGCACTTCTTATATTATACACTTCATGTATTCATTAAAATATATATCATCCATATATTTATCATAAAAGAAAAGTTTAGGGGCAGCAACTTGTTAAATTCTAGCCAGTATATAACCAGCAAAAAAAAGTGAGTCATTGGATGAAATCTCACACCATTAAAATCATCATTGATGACTATTTAATGGTTACAAATCACAAAAATTGCTGGCTACCTATCATTTCTCTATCATAAATATGTTGCTCACCAAAATTTTTTTCAATTATCAAAACGCATAATCATAAATAACTTTCAAAAACAATTATACATCCAACTAAAATTACAACTTAAACTTCTATGCACAAAAATTATAAATGAATAAGTAAAAATGCATACACACAATTAATATAACGAATTTAGCTAATATTATATTTATCTTAAGAATATTAAAATTATTATTAATAAAAATTTTAAAATTTTTTATTTTCATAAATATATAATAAATATATTAAAAATTTAAACTTTATATTTTTTTTGATATTTTTTTAATTAATAACTTTAACATGTAGCTAAACGCTAACATTAACATAACATGATATGTGATATTAACCGTTAGAACGTGATTATACATATTATTCCATTCTTTTAAATATAATTGTCATTTGTATTTGTTAGACTCATTGAAAAACTAAATATCTAGACGATAGAGTATCAATTAAATATTAATACATTAATAGATTGACAAATTCATATAACATAATATAATTTTAAAAACTAAATCAATATTTTTAAAATTTCATACACCAAATGCCAAAAAAAACCAATTGAAGAAAGAGATGGAGCTCAAATTCCTATGAAAAAAATGGGAGAAAAACGCACGAGAACTCATTGTCGTTTCCCTTGATTTTGCATTCATAAGAGGGAAAAAAACTTACCTGAGCAGAAAAACATGAGATTCACGTGATGCAAGAGTTTGAAAACTTCTTTGTTTTTTTTTTCTTTAAGAAAAAAAAAAAAAAAACACATGAGAAATCATTGTTGTTTGTCTCTTTGCATTTATGATAGTAGTAAGTTGACTTTGTTCAAGAACCATAACTTGAGTAAAGATTTCAATCATTCTAGTACTAAAATTATAGCATTGAATTGTCTTAAAAAAATATTGGTTAAAATATTTAATAAAAACAATTTCGTTAAAAAGTTAAAATTAAACTTTTAATATATTTGTAATACAATTTTTTATTAATCTCTCTCTCTCTCTCTCCATATATATATATATATATATATATATATATATATATATATACCAAAATAATAATATCTCTTTTTGGAATTTTGATAAAGATAAGATTTTGAAGCAATGTAAAGAGTGATTTGATTACCAGCAAGTTGTTCCTATGTGGTCAAATTTGAAATCAAAGATGAATATGATGGCTCATCATTATGATGGAAAATTCAAGAAATCTTATGAGATGTTTAATGAGCAAATGAAATAAGTTTTCGTGTTTGTGCCCTGAAATATTCCTAAGAAAACTTGTTAAACTACTATTTTATACGTCTTCCTATCCTTCTCATAAAATAAATTTTAATTATCAACAAGAGGGTAAAATGTATTATATACCAAGTATGAGTTAATAGTCAAAATCGTCTCTGAAAGATATTTTGATCTTTATTTTAGTCTTCGAAAGATAAAATTAATCGAAATCGTCTCCGAAAGATACACGACTTGATCACGTTAGTCCTTCCGTCCGTTGGATGATGACGTGTCACGTTAAGTGTCACGTGGCATGATAACGTGGTGGGTTAATGTCATGTGTCACAAGATGATTGGTTGACGTGTCAGATTAGTGACATGTATCACTTGACATGTAAAAAAATTATTTATAATCAAAATAGTCCTTGAAAGTTTAGATGGAAGTCATTTTCATCCCTAAAATTTTTAAAATTAATCAAATTAGTCCTTATATATTTTTTTTATTTTTTTGATAATATTAAATTTGAAATATTTTTTGATACTACTAATTTTAATAGAAATGTAATTGACAAACAAAAAATTAGTAATTGTATCTTTTCTTAAAATTTTTTTCAATAAAATTATCTCTCTCCTTTAATTCTTCTCAAAATCTCTCTTATTCTTTTTTATTCTAAAACCTTTTTCTTACATTATTACATTTTGCTGGAAACTATATATATATATATATATATATATATATATATATATATATATATATATATATATACTCAAAATTGAAATGTATGTATTTATTAACCTAAATAAAGTTATATGCTCAAAATTAAAATTTATGTATGTTAACCTAAACAAAGTTATACCACTATTTTTTTTCTACTACATCTTTTTTTTTCATTACGGTATTACTTATATATGTAATGTAGTGATATTAAAAGAAAAATTATATAATCTATCTTAAATATATGAAACACACAAAAAAATGTTATGATCTTTACATGTAGTACGCTTAAGAAGTAATTCGTTTAGCATATATAATAATAATAATAATAATAATAATAATAATAATAATAATAATAATAATAATAATAATAATAATAATAATAATAATAATAATAATAATAATAATAATTAAGCAACAAATTTTTAATATTTTGTAAAATTTGAAATTGAAGCAAAATTTGTGGATCTTCTTGAATTTTGACTTTTAATATCACTACCATTACATCCTATATGTAAGTAATACCGTAATGGAAAAAAAAAAGATGTAGTAGAAAAAAAATAGTGGTATAACTTTGTTTAGGTTAACATACATAAATTTTGATTTTGAGCATATAACTTTGTTTAGGTTAACAAATACATACATTTCAATTTTGAGTATATATATATATAGAAAAGAATAAGAGAGATTTTGGGAAGAATTAAAGAAGAGAGATAATTTTATTGAAAAAATTTTTAAGAAGAAAAGATACAATTACTAATTTTTTGTTTGTCAATTACATTTCTATTAAAATTAGTAATATCAAAAAATATTTCAAATTTAATATTATCAAAAAAAAATAAAAAAAATTATATAAGGAATAATTTGATTAATTTTTAAAATTTTAGGGATGAAAATGACTTATGTCTGAATTTTCAATGACTAACGTGGCATTAACCCACCACGTCATTATCCAACTGACGGAAGGACTAACGTGACCAAGTCGTGTATCTTTCGGGACGATTTCGATTAATTTTGTCTTTCAAGAATCAAAATAGAAATTGAGGTATCTTTCAAGGACGATTTTGACTATTAACTCTAACAAGTATTCATTGAGATTTTTTACGAAAAAAAAAAGTTTCCATAAATATAAAGTTAAATGACACTTATAGATATAAAAAACATAAGATTTATATAAAAAAAAAATCTAAATATCATCTATATATAAAAAACTGTAAATTGATAGAAGTCTAATATTTACATTATGTTTGGATCAAAAGAATTTGGGAAGAAAAAAATATAGAGAAGAAAAATGAATGAAAAAATAATTTTTTTCTTTGATTGGATAAGAAGAGAAATTGGTGGAAGAGAAAAAAAAGTGACGTGGGGTCATGTCAAAATTTTTTCCTCAACCATGCAAAAAAAATTGATGAAAAATTAGCAAATTACAAACTTATTCTTTGTATGACATAGAAAAAGTAATAATAAATTATAATTTATATATAATATAGGTAAGGATATTAATATAATTTTATTCTATTATAATTTTTTTTTCTTATTTTTTCTTTCATCCAAACAAAAAAAAAATTTTATTTTCTTTTTATCTATTTTCTCTTGATCCAAACAATACCCAAAAAAAAATTCACTTTTTTTTTATTTTTTTCATTTTCTTTTCTCCTATTTTCTTTTTTTTTTTCATTTTCCATCTTATATCCAAACAATAACTTAATTCCAAAGAATCTTAATAAATAAAAACAAAATAACTCTAATTTTTTTTGTTTCTAACTTTACAAAAACATAAAAATAACTTTTTTTTCTTTCAAACAAATCTGAGTACTTTTCAAATTCATAAAAATTTTCATAAATAACAAGTCTCCTTTAGAGTAACTTCTTCTGAATATAAAAAAATATGTAGTACCAAAATCAAAATACCCATAAAAAAATATTATACTATAAAAGAAAAGAAATAAATACCAAAACATTATTGAAATCTAGATCAAAGATTGAAAATAGAAAAATTAAAAATAAAAATATGAAAAATAAAGAAAGGATAGAAAAAGGGGAAGAAAAGAAAGAGCAAGGACAAGAATAGAGAATAAAAAAGATGATGAATTAGAAATAAAAAGAAAAATTAGAGAAAAGAGAAAGAAAAAAGGAAAAAAGGAAGAGGATGAGAAAAAAGAAAGTGAGACAAGGAGAGAATGATACGGATAAAGGTATGAGTAGTATTAATGAATGAAAGAAAAAATATAATGAGTGTATATTTAGTATGTGTATATAAAAGAGGAGAATCAGCAGCTTTAGTTGCATAAAATAATGAAAAATAGGGTGATAAGAGAAGAGAAAATTCTCAGTCACCTGCACAAAAGAAATAAATCTATAAATAAGAAAAGAAGAACCAACAATAAAAATTTTAGAGAGAAATTCAAAGAGTAGAAGTCAGAAAGAAAAAGTGAGCTCACTATGCACAATGTCAACTTCTATTTTCTTTCATCTATTTGTTTCGACATTTAATTTATTGGCAATGTTAGTTAGACCCTTTTTTTCAAGCCGTTTCTCAACTGTACAACCTTCTCTTGTTTATTTTTTCTCCTCAAAGTATCAATACCTTCCTCATTTAAAGGACTTTGCCCTTGAAGTCAAAAATGGAATATTGTGCCTGCATCTCTTCATAAAATTCCCAAGTAATTTCGTCAGCTGTCATATTTTATTATATCACCAAGATTTTTTCTTGCCATTTATCATATTGCTTGATTATGTGATATTCTAAGACCATGTGTAGCTGCAGTTTGCACCCATTCTCATCCATTAATAATGGAGTTGGAATGATTGCAAAAGTGGACAGTCCCTCACATTTTTTTAACAATGGGATATGAAATACTGGGTGAATTTTGGCTGATAAGGATATCTCGAATTTATATGCCACTTTGCCGATTCTAAAAATGATGGAGAAGGGACCAAAATAACATATTGATAATTTCTTATTCTTCTAGAGAGTAACTGATCGCTGAAGATAAGATTGTAATTTCATATACACGAATCACCCACATTGAATTCTACCTCTCGTCGCTTCCCATTAGTTTGGGTCTACATCCTCAATTGTGTCCATTGTAAATTGCACTTTAAAAATGCCAAAACTATATTTCTTTGTAATAACAGTTATTGTAAGGCAGAGGTATCCGACAATCTTAGCTCATAATACAGCAGCGAGAGAGGATCCATTTCAAAAACTGTCTTGTACGATGTCATGCCAATTGCTGAATAAAATGAAGTATTATAGCTATAAGCTGCCCATGGAGGAGTTTGTACTAATCCTTCGAATTTTTTTATTGGTAGCAACCTAAATACATCTTCAAATATCGATTCAATACTTTCGTTTGGCCATCGAACTCGGGATGATAAGATGAGCTTCTTGCCAACTTAATCCCTTGGCTGCAACAATATTGCTCCCAAAATATATTTATAAATATTTTATCTCTATTAGAGGCAATTGGTTGAGGCAAACTATACACACTTACAATGTCCTGAACAAACACCTCTGCCACCTTAGATGCCAAAGAATCTGGTAGAAAAGGAATGAAGTGCATGACTTTCAACAAGCGGTCAACCACCACTAAAATAACCGAACAACCGTGTGTCATTGATAAACCGGTAATAAAGTCCATCAAAATTTTTTGGGAGAGATTCCAAGAGACCTATTGGAGATTGTGTGCTATATTTTGCCTATTGGCATATGGAACATGATTTGACATAAGCTTTTATTGATTATGCCATATTCTTCCAAAAAACTAAGTTGTTAATATGTTCAAGGTCTTTTCAACTCCCCTAATTTTTCCTATGAGTGAATAACTGAATCATGGCCTTCCTGCAATAACCCCTACAATAAAGATAATGATGCTAGCACTACTAACTGATCGTCTCAGTATCAAAGGCATTACCTTTGTTGTAGCCTCCTCAATTTTAATTCAACTTCTGAAAAATATGATTTTGGCTGGTACTGTTAACTCTCTTGCTGTAATAGTGACAACACTACACTTGTTATGGTGGTTGGTTGTATTCAATTGAAAAATCAAAGCCAAGCAACTTTGCCAACCAAGTTTTCTGTTCCGAGATTTGTATTTTCTTAAGACTTTTGTGATCCGTCTGAATCACGAATTTATGACCCAACAAATAACGTCTAAATTTTTTCACTGCTGCAATTATTGTCTGCATTTTCGCACATACGCTGATTACTTCTGCTTGACTGTGATCGAAAGCTTTTTCAAAAAATATGCTATCGGGTGACCCGCTAGACTTAGTATTGCACCAATACCTGTTTCTGACACATCGGTCTCAAGAATAAATGGTTTTGAAAAATCCGACAACCTAAAATCAACGCATTTGATAAAGCATCCTTTAGTTTGAGAAACGCCTTTGTAGCTTGCAATGACCGCACAAAACTATCCTTTTTCAAAAGATCAATTAAGGGAGCTGCAAGCAGTGCAAACTACCGAATAAATTTCCGCTAATAGCTTGCTAGTCCCAGAAATTTCCTCAATTGCTTAAGGGTTGATGGAGTAGGCCACTATCGAATGGTATGGACTTTTGGTTCATTCACCCAGACCTCGTCTTACGAAACTAGATGACACAAATAGTCCACTTTTGTTTGACCAAATGAGCATTTAGATAATTTAGCATATAAGGCATGATAGACCAAAATCGACAAAACATGCATCAAATGGGACTCCCAATCTGGGTATATATCACAATATCATCAAAGAAAATAGGAACAAAAATTTTCTGAGCACCTTTACAAAGACGAAATTCATCAAGCTCTGAAACATAGCTGGAGTGTTAGTTAATTCGAACGGTATAACAAGCCACTCATAATCCTTGATGGGTTCAGAAAGTGGTCTTAAAACAATCTTCTGGTCGCACCCGAATTTAATGATAACTGGACCTCAAGTCCAACTTCGAAAAGTACTGTGCCTCAAACAATTCATATCAGCTCATCAACCATCGGCATCTGATAAATTTATATTTTACGATAATTTTTTGCTTGAAAAGAGTAGATTTTATCAACTTATCTTGCATTTATTCATTGAAATTGTATGCTTTTGTAAATTTTCTCCTAATTATGCTTAATTGTTAAAAACAAATTTTTTATGCTTTAAATTATCAAATTTAACTCACTTTTATTCTATTTGGTGCCTTGATATGTTTGTTTGAGTGATTTAAGATTTAGAAGGCAAGGATGACTTGAAAAGATGAAGAAAAATCATGCAAAAGTGGAGGAATCATGAAAAAATGAAGACTGGAAGAACTCCTAGTTGTGCGTACGGATGGGTCGTGCGTACGCACAACTCACAGCAGGTGACTCACTTAAAATGGTATGTGACTTGCGATTTCTGGCCCATTTTGGCCCCAATCCAACTCATTTCTGAAGCATTTGAAGCATGGACTAAGGGGGGATCAACCAAGTAGTGTAGTATTATGGTTTAGGTGATTATAGAGAGAGAAGCTCCAACTTCTCTCTAGAATTTTAGGGTTTTTATGGTTTTTAGTTTAATTTCTCTCTAGTTTTAGGTTTTGACTTGTTTTAGTTTAGTTTTCTTTATATTTTCTTGTTCTAGTATCTTAATTTGCCTAGTTTTTCTTGATAATTTTTCTATTTTGCTACTTTTTAGTTTATAAACAATTGTTGAATTCTAATTTTTTTTAATACAATTTGATGTTTTCATAGTTATTGATGCTTGTTTGAGTTGTTAGTATTGCTTTCTTGCATTGGTTAGTCATAAATTTTATTAATTCTATCAATTTATGATATTTTCATTATATGCCTTCTAAGTGTTTGATAAAATACTTCTTTTAGTTTTAGAGTAGATTTTTGCATTCTTGACTTGGAATTGAGGATTTAGGTGACCTAAAGTCATTGATGTCCGATATTGATTGGTGATTTAGGGTTGCTAGTTGATTTTATTTCCACTAACGCTATCCTTTCACTAAGTCTAATTAGCGAGTTAGTTAGGATTTGTGAGTTAAGATCAATTATGTCTATTGGACTTTCCTCCGATGTTTAGGGGTTGACTAAGTAGGATTAACTCTTCATAATTGTTTTATTTGTGGTTAATGACAAGAATAGTAATTTTTAACTCTCAACTCTTGCCAAGATCTTTTTAGCATTTGAATTTACTTTTATTTTCTTAGTTAATCGTTTTAATTGCTTTTAGTTTAATTTCTTGTCATTTACATTTCTTGTTTATTATAATCAAACTCTAATCTCTCATAGCCAATGATATGCACATCCGACTACAATTCTGTGGGAGAACGACCTGAGATTTAAAACTCTCGATATTTGATTTGAATTGTGACAACCTTTCTAAGCTTTGATAAAGTTAGTTGTCGGTTTAGAACTATATCTACGATGGATTTGAGTTTTAAACTTGCAAAAATTCTAAACCAGTATCTAGCCTGCATCAAGTTTTTGACGCCGTTGCCGGAGAATTATAATGTGTGCTTGTTATTGGCTATTGTTAATATGTGAATAGTGTGAATAGCTTCTTTTTGGTTGTTTCTTGATTTTTGTTAGTAGTTAGGAGTTTATTTTTCTTTGTTTCTTGATATCTTTTGTTTCTATTTTCTCTCTTCTTTGTGAATTCTCATCCTTATGCTTTTAGGTATAATTGTGGGAATGTTATAGGAAATGGTGATTTTCACGATGGTTTGCACTAAGGGTTGAGTTATCACTTGAAGGAGGAGCCACATTCATATAGACAATCCTCATGGCAAAAACCTCTTTCGGACAACTATAATCACAACCCACTCCATAGTGTATACCAACCAATGGATATGATGGTTCTTGCTATGACTATGAACCTCAACCACCATATTCATATGACTTTCATTCTCAATATTGTCCTCAACCACAATACTCTCAAACCACACCCCACCACCACCAAACATGTCAATGGGATCCAACTCCATATCCACCTTCCTACCAACTTTATGGACCTCATGAACAACCATATAAGCCATATGAACCAACCTTTGAACAATCACCATTTCAACATCACTACTCCCATAACCCTCTTGAACCATTACCTCCATATACACTACCTCAATATTCTCACTCTTATGAACTACCTTCTATATATGAAGACTTTCTCCCACATGACGAATCCCCATTTCCACCCCAACCTATAACACCCTATCCTTCAAAGCCTTATGCTTAAGTCATAATTCAATGAGGGTTTGGTGCTACGACATAAAGTTGAAATATAAATACTTATGTATAGAAGGATATATTAAACTAGAAGCCTATAAAGGGGTTTAAACCCTGAGTAAAAAGACAATTCGCCGATCATTCACACTTGATAACATACATAAGCACGTCGAAAAAGTAGATAATTAAAAGCTTGAAGAAAGAATAAGGGTAAAAAGACATATATAAGTATATATAAATATCTACTAGTCTCGTCTCGTGAAGATTAGGCCGGTTAGAGTTACAACAGTAAAACAATTTGATATACAAATCCTATCTCTCTAAAAATATATCAAAAGCCTCTAAAGGTAAGTCTTCAAAATAAGTACATCATATGAGTTTTTCCAAAAGAATGAGAGAATCTAAAACCAAAACAGAAATAAAAGTCTTCTTCACCATCTTCCAGATAAAACTCCCGCTTACTGAGAAGCGCTGAGACCTGCATCTAAAAAATATAAATAATATATGGATGACATCCCAAACCACTAGGTTTCCAGTAGGGTAAAAGTGCCGAATCAATAACATATAAGGTAACAGGAACTCTCTAAGCAATCTTAATTTTCAAAGTTTCATTGATCGAAGACTCTTTCTCACTAAACTAGAAAATGGCAACTTATCTAAAGGATTCTAATCTATCTCTTTATTTTCAATTTTTTACAAACCTCCAATCACCACATCAGGAACAACCCTCAGCGTCGCCACTGCCAGTATAAGGGATCTCTTAGTTATTCAAATACAGACAAAACAATACAAAGAATACACAAATAGAGAGAACAGATAAAGCAATTAACTCAAATAGCATATAGATACAATTATTCAACAAGACAAGCCAAATACAAGATGCACACCTAATCAATACACACAAATAGAAATGATACATGCCTGTCCTACGGCCAATGAGCTTATATATCAGTTATAAGCTAAAACCTGACATGTCTGATAGCGAACCCTAGACGTCCCTCGGTGCGTGCATCCCCAAGAGGTATTCATATTCATTCATTCATCAATATCATGCATGATTCTCAAATCAATGCTAGGGAGTGTGCCCTGCTCACCTTCTCTTAGAGGTATCATCTGGGAAGGTCTAAGTGTCCGGCCACATCTTGTGACGGAAGGTCAACAAAGTCTCAAATATCAACCCGAAGCAAGTGGGATAAAGCCACAACCCTTGCATCTATCCAGAAAACTCAAATATCAATCCAGAGCACGTGGGACAAAGCCACAACTCTTGCATCTACCTAGACAACTCAAATATCAATCCAGAGCAAGTGAAACAAAGCCACAACCCTTACATCTATCTAGACAATTCAAATATCAACCCGGAGCAAGTGGGACAAAGTTACAACCCTTACATCTATCCAGGAAACTCAACTCAGCGCAAATGGGACAAAACTACAACCCTTGTATCTACCCAGACAACTCAAATATCAACCTAGAGCAAGTGAGACAAAGGCACAATCCTTGTATCTACCCAAGCATCTCAAATATCAATCAAACTCATATCCATCATCCAATTATATCAATTCATCCCTTCAATCACTTCCAACTAATTTCGACTCAATAATTTCCTTCCCAATGCTTTCTACCCTCTAATCTACTGTCTCTATACTCATTATAGGGTTATAGAAGTGAAAAAGCTGAGTGGATAGGCTAAAATAGTTAAAAATTATTATTTTTGAAAAATATGACATTCGTGTGTACGCACGAATCCACTTTTGTGCCTATGCATAGAAACGCACACGAAAATTGTTCAGTTCTGAAATGCAAGTGGTGCGTACACATGGGTCGTGTGTACGCATGGTTTGGCTTTTGTGCATACGCATGGTATGCGTACAAAACTATTTCATTTCTATAACACCCCTCATGCGTACGCATAGGTCGTGCGTACACAGGACCCCAGTTTTCTACAACATTCAGATTTTAGTTTTTAAACCCCAATTTTTAATCATTCATAACTTTCTCTACAAAATTTTGTTTTCCTTCATTCTTAGATGGTTTTAAAGATCTTTCTACTAGCTTTAATTTAAGACAAATTTCGTTCAAATCCGAACTCCGAGCGCCAAGTTATGGCCCGTCGAAATTGGCTAAAATTTTGTTTTACCAAATTCACACAATCCTTCAATTTCATCAATTCTCAATTCAATTCAATCCTAAACCATTCTAAAATCATTCCTACACATTCCAAATAGTCATTTATCAATCTTCAACTATTTCAAGCCTAAATTAATCCACTTCTAATTTATTTAACACATTCCATCAACTATATCCATTCTCAACAACAACATACAACATTCATATATCTAAATTCTCAATCAAAGCTTCAACATACGTACTTAATCTCATGCAATAATTCACACCACTTACCTTAACTTATCACATAGGGGATTCTTTACCCTGTCACGGTCTCCGGCCCAATTTTCACAATAATCAAGCATCATATTCAATCATACCATAACATTGTTCACATATATGCATATTTATACTAATCCATCATCACATTTATTCCAAATCAATCAAACACCCAACATATCACAATTTTTACTAAACCAAACAATCAACCATAACAATTTAACAATAATCCTAGGTCTACTAGCCTAGGATTTTATGTCACATTACACGGTATTTACCCAAAACTTAAACACATATCTTAATGTCACAAATTTCAAGCTTCCAAGCTTTTCCTTCCAAATTTTATCAAGTCAATCTTCTAATCACTCAATCTAACACCATATCTTATAATTTGGCACAATTCAAAACTAGAACTCATATAAATTGATAAACTAAGAGGGAAAAAGGGGTCATTACTTTCATCCACTGAAATTAGTGATGGAAACCACCAAGAACACAAGTTAGAGAACTCGTATAACATCAAAATTACCAAAAATTTTCAACACCCAAACTCAAAACGCGAAATTAGATTTGAATGAGAAATGGGAGATGGGATTTTTGAGTTACTTACCAAAAGTTATGGTGGATTAAATGTGATGAAGCTAGGGTTTGCTCTCATTTCTCTCTTCTCTCCAACGTTGCTCTCTCTCAAATGGGAAGGGTGAGTGCTGAAATTTCATTAAGTGTGGGGTTTAAATATGTGGGCTTGGGCCGAGTGAAGGCCCGTTGCGGATTTTTGCTCGTTTGACCCAACTTTGGGCCAAAACTTTTAGGATAAGTGCTCGAATTTTATTCTAAATATTTTTCCTTATCATTTTCACATTTTCAATTTTTCTTACTCGCAGTACTAGATAGATTTAAGTTAGTATAGATAATTTTAGTGCTAGTATGCATTTTTTCCAAAATAATTTATTTTCGCGCTCAATTTAATTTTCTTAATTCAAATTTTATCGTTAAATTTTTAAATTATAGATTCTAATATTTTTATATATTCCGGGAGCTTTAATCTCAATTAACACTGTTTTAATTAATTAATTTACTAATTAATTTTCTCATATCTTACACAACCCCCATGGAAGAAGCGTTCCAACCATTAATTCAAGAGCAAGAGGAGCTTCAATCTATTCTCCGAGAGCAAGAGAAACTCTACAAGAGGCAAGAGAACTACATAGTTACCATAGCCGACACCTTAACCCACTTAGCCTCACTACATTCATGCAATCAAAGCACTCCTGTTAATGGATGTGAAGAATTAGTTTCAACCGAAGAGCGTAGTGTGAAAGAGAGCTTGGAACCTCAAGTGGAAGAAGAGGAGTCAAGGTGTGAATTGCAACAAGTGAAGATTGTTGAATGCGTTGAATTGTAAGGAATGGTTGAAAGTTTAGCAAGAGTTGAGCAAAAGGTGAGTTTCATTATTGAGGATGATTTCGCACCAACCAATGTTCTCATTGAAATTGTTGGACCTTCCTCTATCAGGTATGAAATTGATGTTAAGGAGGACTGTGCACAACCTCCGAAACACAACTTTAGTAATGGGGAATATGCGGAAGAAGTTGGTAAACAAGAAATAGAACTTGAAGAAACTTGTCAAGAGGTAGAAATAGTTGAAAAAAATTCAAAGGGAGTAGGCACAACCATGGTAAATCCATTGAAAATCTCTCTTCCTAAGTCAACACCATCCAACACACTATTTGAGTGGGTAAAAATCTTGTCCTTTAACTTTATTGGCCCACATAAATATGCTTAGACAGTCAACTTACAGCTCTTTGTATGTTGAAGAGTAAGAAAGAAATGGATATTGGTTCGCAACTTGAATCAAGGTTCATGGTAAAGGGAATCTCAAGATTTGAGGTCCAACAAAGGAGTAATGGTATGAGAAATGGATTTTGGATGAGGATTCGACATTTAAAGGAGAACTCAGAAGTCTTTACACTCGAATGAAAACATGAGAATCAACAAGAAGACGGGTGCAAAAATAATGTTTGGGATCTCATAAGACAATGTGAGGATTAACAATTTTCGAAGCTCTTTGCTCGTTTGAATTGTCTTAAAAGCTTGGCGTATATAAATTGGAATCTCGAAGAGTACTTGAAGTCCAAGCATTAGTAGAGATACAAAGATGATTCAAGCACAAGCCTCAATGACAAGAGCTCACTAAATGTCCAATTTAAAGACTTTAAATAAAAGTGATCGATAGGAGACACCGCGCCATGGTAACATCTTCTAATTTTCTCTCTTATTTGGCATTTTTAGTGGCTTGTTGTGTGCTTAAAGTGTTTAATTTGGTGCAAAAAATTTGAAAAATAGACCCAGGTCCCATGTGTATGCATCACTCCTATTTTTTCACCAACTCATGCGTATGCGCCTGGCCCTAAAACTTTTGAAAAATAGTGCCAAGTCCCAGGCGTACGCATCCCTTGTACATACACTTCTCCTCCTCTTTATTCGAAAAAAAATTGTGCCTTTATGCGTATGCACCACTTGTGCATATGCATCACCTTCATTTCCAAATACGAAATAGGGGGAGGTTTCGCACGTACGTGGCAGTAATGCATACGCATCACCTTGCGAAATCTCACACTCGTGCGTATGCACGAGGCGTATGCACGAGTCGTGCATACGCGCCACTCATCAATTCGCACCAATTAGGGAGTGAAATCCTAATTCACGAAGAGGCCTCCATTATTCTCTCTTCTTTGTACATTCTCTATGCGCCTTCACCTTCTTCTTTTCTCAGCAGCTAGCACCACCCTCCACCATCAACATTGGAAAAGAGTCCTTAACTGTGGCAACATTTAAGGCCCGGTAATTCTTTTTCTTCACTAGTAGCACTAGAGACCAAAAAGGACTGGTACTCGGCGAATGATTCCTTCGACCAACATCTTATTCACAATCCTCTCAATATTGATTTTTTGGCTATGCGAATGTCAGTATGGTTTTACCTTAATCAGCTAAATTGAGGAGCAAGGTGATAACATGATCATGAGACCAGGAGGATAGGAGTGTTAAAAACATTTTTGTATTTATGTAGTAGTGAAGCTAGCTCCAGATCCATGTCTGATGTCAATTCATGCAATGACAAATCCGCACCTTCAGAGAGTTGTAATTATAATGTGTACAATTCTAAAATCTCACTGGTAGCTTACAACTACTTGAATTGATTGAATTGAGCTAACATTGGCACCTTATATACCTCGTCTTAAAGTGTTACTAACCGATCCTTATCTAAGAAAGTATAATTTTTTTTTTGTAATTTATCAAATGTGTGTCTAAAGTTTCTAGCCATATATCTCCCAACCTCTTTGGTACCTATTTCTCAGCATGACCGTCAAGCGCATGTAGAGTATCAACCCGGTTGGTGCACAATATGACAGTCGAATCAGACTCGAAAATTACTCTTTTATCACCGTGTTTTACCATCTCATCATTAGGATAAATCAAAACAGAAAATAATTGATTTTTTTCTATCAGAACAAAACAGAAAGAAAAAGAAAAAAAAGATTGATTTGTGAATTGTGAGGAGATGGTTAAAGGATGGGTTTTATAAATAAAATTATTCTTCAATATATCTTGGATGCAGAAACACCTAAACTATAATACACATATTTCGGGTGTTGAGATCTAAATTACACCCTTAACTATATTTTGGATACTGAGACCCAAATTAGTTAAATTGTGCATATCTCGAGTGCTTAGTATCCAATCTCCGTAATAACACATATCCTGGATGCACTCAAGATATGTCTCAGTGTCACTTGGTTACAGCACAAGGTCTCAGATGCGATGATATATTTAAATTTTAACTTACTCTTAACATTCGAGATGTATAAGATTAAACAATTTTATAAATACTTTAAATTTTATATATTTCTATAATTTATATATTTATTTAATTTAAATAAAAAAATTCCACACATTTACTCATACTACCCTTCTGACTAAGATTTTAACGAACGTTGTAATATAATAGAAGATAAAATGATTAGAAATAAGTGACAATAATAATCACTCTCGAATATAGCAAGGAATGTTAAAATCAAATTATGGGATTCCAAAAATGATGCTGAGTTGGTGAGTGGCATGGAAATGCACATATATCTTAAGATGGTGGTAGGGCGAGAAACATATTTAATATATAAACTACATTATTTCACATGTATATAAAAGAATCTAATTTTGATGTATTGTAAATATAAAATAATTTTATATGTATATTTAATTATATAATATTATATTAATAAAAAATAATTATTTTTTTATTAATTGTATAAAAAATTATTTAAAAAAACAAATACTATTAAATAATATATTAAATAAAATATTTTATAAGTTTAATTATTTCGTTGGTTTTTATAATTTTACTAAATTTTTAATTAGATTTTTATATTTTTTTTAATTAGATTTTTACATTGCTTTAATTTTGTAATGAAGTCCTTTCTAGTATAAAAAATATTAGAGTTAACTGAATATTTCTTTGTAAATTAAAGGTATTTATAATTAAAAAGTTAATTAAATCTTTGACCGCGTATATTTTGGTAAAAATATTATGTTAATTTTAACATGAAAAAAATGTAATTACAAAATTAGAAGCAGTGTAGGAATCCAATTGAAAAAAAAAAAAGTATAAAGACTTAATTAAAAATTTGATAAAATTATAAGAACCAACAGAATAATTAAACCTATTTTATACTGTCAATATATCAAAATTAAATTTATATATAAAATACAAAACTTGTATTCAATGAAACCATAAACATGCTTAGTTTGTCCCATTTGAATCAATGATCAAGCCAATGGGGTAAATCGGTGCATGATATGATAATGTATATGACATGGCTACCATTCAATGGAAACATGGATTGGCCCATAGAAAAAAAAAGCTAAGTAAAATTTTGAATTATTAAGGAGTGGAATGAATCCTCAAGGAATATTGATTATAATGAGTTATAAAAAGTAGGAAGTATTATAAGTGAAGAAAAATGGGGGTGTCTCAACTTTTTGGGCAATAAGATCATTGTTGAAAATGACCCTAATAGGGTGTACGCTCACTAGTATCATCTTTGGATTGAGATGACTCAAAGAAAAATGTTTAAACGTGATTTTTGTGTTTTATTTTCTTTATTATTATATTTTAGTTTTATATTTTATCATCTACACAAATTTAGTTATCTATTAATTTTAGAAAACTATGATTTTTTGTTGTTGAAAATGTTAATTTCTTGCTTCCATGTTGAGTGTTATTTTAATTAAATTGACTTTTATTATATCATTATATTTATAACATTTAAAGTAGAAGATGATGAGTAATTAGATACTTCAAATAATGTAATAATATTTATTTAATATTTTTTGTAATATTTTTATTTAAATATAAATAGCAAATTAAGTTAAAATTAAGCTTCATTCTAAATGAGCCTTCATAGTGGTTCGATTCCCATAATTCTTTTTTATAATCATGCTAGGTATATTTAAAAAAATTAGTCAATGATATAAAATACATATTAAAACATAAAATATATATTAAAAATAAATTAAATAACATATAAATTTATACACAAATATAAAATAATTAATTTGATAACAGATTTTTTTATTTTTCTCTTCAATCTCAAAATAAACTCCACTAGGTCTTCTTTAAAAAAAAATAAAAAATAATTTATTAAATTATTTTTTAAAAAATTAAAATATTAAACACATATACTTTTATTTAAATTTTACATTACTTAAAAGAAATTAATTCTAATAAAAATTCACAATATTTATTAACTAGATGGAACAAAAAAAAAAAAAAAAAAGAAAAATTTTGATGGGGGCAAGAAAGTTAAGGATACATTTCCTCAAATTTGGTATGATGTTGTTTGCCATACAAATTGACAGCACCATGAAAGTGTGATTAGTGACCAAATTGAATTGTTTCAAGTCTTCATTGACCCTTTTCCTTTTGTCCCCTAAAACCCTAATCCCCTATGCTTCCACCTCATAAACTCATTCTTACTATTTTAAGCAGCTATAATAATGTATGTTAATAAATAGAACCTCAAATTTAGATTTAGATTCATAGATTTATAGATTAGATCGCTAAACCAAATTTTCATTAGTGAATAAATGTTCTTTCTTCTTAAGTGGCATGCCCATTTTGCCCTTTGCTAAAATGCGCCCCATACTCACAATAGATTCCTACATATGAAAAAAGAAGCATAGTTTAACACAGTGCGCATGTTAACTCCAATATAAAAATAGCACACACTCTTCTTCCACTAAAGCATTTTTTTAATTATTTTTCTTTGCACCATTCATAGTTTCATACTCTCTCTCTATCTCTATCTGAAGAAAAAAAAAGTAAAAAAAAAGGGAAAAGCAAAACAATGAAAGAAAAAACCAGAGCAAAAACAGAGGCTTTTTAATTGTTTTTTAAGGTTTTTTTTTTTTTTTTTCCTTCTCTTTTCTTCAATTGATTTAAGCACAAACAGAAATTTTTATGGTTCAGTTCCCATAAAAGCTTCAAACTTTGTGATCTCTTTCTCATTTCGACACACCCCATTTTCTTAATTTTCCTTCTCCACTTTGCAAATTTGCAGAGAAGATCCATTCATTCAATCACACACACACACTTTTTGCTTCATCCATGTCTTCTGACATAAGTTAAAATGATTCTGAACCAGACTTCAGCAAATTAAGGTTGTAGAAGCCATTCAAAGTTCCCAATGGAGAATCACAATGTTCAAATGGCGATATCAATAGTAGTAGTTGATGCTGTTGCTTCTTTGAGTGCCAGTGTTTGTTCTGGAAGTTCCTGAAACCAAAGTTTGAATCTTTTTGAAATTGGGTAACTGGACATTGGAAGCTTGGAGTGTGTTGAGTTTGAGAATAATGGGGATAGATCGGTTTTTGCTATTAGCAACGGTTGGACCGCCATTAAAACGGCGTGCTGGGTTAAGGAGGAAACAAGCTGGAAGAGGGTCTTATAGGGGAAGCTAGTGTGCAAAGAGAGGGTTGCTTGTGTTTCTTTTTGTGTGTTTTCCTCTTTGGTGGGTAAAATTTTGAGGGTGTTTGTTCAATTTTTGTTGTTGTTTTTGGAGGGGTTAAGAAGAACCCTTTTCTCTTCAAAGGGTGCATAGAAAAAGTTTTGCTTTTTTGAGGAGGAGAAGAAGATGGGTAGTACCAACAACTTGCACCAATTATTGAGATTATTGTGTTTGAATACTGATTGGAATTCCGCAATCTTTTGGAAGCTCCAACATCGTGCTAGGATGTATGTATCTTCTCCTTTTTGAGCTTTATTCATGTTTGCAATCTATTCTGTGTGATATACCCTTTGTGTTTTTTGTAGTTTCTGGTGTGCTGATTTTTGTGCTTTGGATAAATTTCTATATTTATAGTGATTTCTTGGTGACAAGGTTTTCATGATATGATATCAGAACTCTTTGTCAAAAAGGTCAAGAGTTCCTGATGAATCCCAAAAGTGGGAAAATAGCATAAGGCAAATAAAAGAAAAAATAAGGCCTATGCAAAAATCAAACATACCCAAAAGAGGCTTGAAGGGAATGTTAGAGATATAATCATTAATGTTGCCTTCTCCTATTAGCTTAATCTTTTGGGATGAGTAGTTTCATGACAAAGGGGTTTATGCAAAAACATGACAATGCTGTTTGGTCCGTGTAGTTGAATCCGTCTTTGGGAATAGGCTTAGTTGTTGTTGTAATGAATTTTTTTCCTTGTTGGTGAGTAAAGAATATGAATATGATACTTATTGAACTGATTCAGCTTGGATTTTGGACTAATGAAGGCTTTGCTTGATTATCTAGAATCACTATAGCCATAATACCTAAGGGATGTTTGGCTCTTAGATGTTATATGTGTTGGTTTTAAGGAAAAGCGTAATCATTTTATTTGATCGATTTATAATTGCATAATAAGTAAGGCTTGCATTTATTGTCATTGTAGTGGCTATGTCTTAAAAGAGCATTAGCAATATAATGCATTATGCCATTACCCTGTAGTATTTATTGATTTGAATGTGAATAACTCACTTGGAGAATTGAATTCAACGTGTTATGTTTAGTTATGTTTCGGTCGTGGTGTTTGGCTATGTGCTTGTAGGATGCTGACATGGGAGGATGCTTACTATGACAATCCTATTGGTAACGACTCCTCTGAAAACTTGCGCTGCCAGAAGACCTTGGAACAGATTGGCAGTGCGAAGTTTTCCCATGACCCTCTTGGATTGGCCATTGCAAAGATGTCATGTCATGTATATTCATTAGGGGAAGGGTATGACTATGCTAATGAACATATATGCTACTTTTAGATATTGAGTTTTATTTATTTAATTATGTAGTTTTTTACTTAAGTTTCTCTTTTTCATAGTATTGTTGGACAAGTAGCTGTTACTGGAAAGTATCGGTGGATCCGTGCAGATAATCTAGTTGCTGACTCTAGCATAGCTTTTGAGGTGAGGATCTTATCCTTTTGATATTGCCACTTTTGTTCTTTCTGACTTGTAAGATTTAAAGCTCTTGAACTGTTAGCCGATATTGATGAATTATGATTTCACCATACAATTGAACTTTAAATCATTCTCATTCTATTTCACTTCTTCGGTTTGATTTTCAGTTTGCTGGTGCATGGCAATCTCTGTTTTCTGCTGGAATTAGGGTAAGATGATTGCTTACACAATAAAATCACTCTCAATGAAAAAAGAACTTTCTACATTTTTCAAGAAATTGAAATCGCCTCATCACATTTCTAAGGAAAATGGATGATTCAATTTCAACAGTATATTGAAAAGTTGTGTTTCATATTGGCAATAGGCTTAATATGACAAATTATGTAGCCATTGAAGGACTTTGATTCATTGTTGCTATTACATGATTAATTTCTCCGCTCAATTTATATGTTCTATTTAGGATGTGTTCATTTCTCATCTATAAAAAGGTTGTTTTACAAATTATAATTTTTTTTATATATAGTTTAAAAAGCTGAAATTGAATCTTTTTTTTCGAAGCTACTTCGTTTTGCATTTCAGAAAAGCTGAAAACATGTTTTTTTTTTTGGGTGAAATTCTGATTTAATAACATTAATATGAATAAGTTAAGAGTACTTTTTTGCCGGGAAGGAAAGAAAAACACTGAAACAAACACATAGGTTATAATATTTGTAGAAGTATGTAAATCTGTCTGAAAATATTTTCATGGTCTCTTATACCGCATAGAAAATTGAAGTCTGCTTTCATTATGCAGAATTATATCATATGGTCGATATATTAATTTTAATTCTCTGTTTAGTTAAATCATAAATATGTTGCATTTGTATCAACAAGTGATAAACTTAGATTTTAGGATTATGATAGATGGACTGTTGCAGAGAAATGGAGGAAGCAATAGTTGTTGTATTGACCTTGCTAAGAACAGAGAGGAAAAGAAGAGGGTAAAACAAAAGTGATATTGGATTCTGGACTTCTAGCATATTCATTCTAGAAACTAGTGTTTCTCTTCTAGAAGATGACTTGTTTTCATTAAGATTTTTTGTCAACAAAAGTTTTGCTTTGCGTTGCAGACCATTGTCGTTGTAGCAGTAATCCCACTTGGAGTTGTTCAGCTTGGCTCTTTAAATAAGGTAAGAGACTCTCTCTCAGGTGTGCGCGTGTTTGTATTCAAATTCCATAGTTATTGCGGTGACTGTTGTTTGCAGCCCTTGTAATGTGATGCGTGTGTGTGTGTATATATATAAGAGCTATGGTTATTTCACATTTGGTGACTGACAAAATATAAGAGCTCTAACAGAAACCAATGAGGGTTTAGAAATTCATGTTGGGCTGCCAATATAGTAGATTGTGACAATTTGGTGTCAAATAGTATATCATTTTGTTGTGCCGGTCTGGCAAATACACTCTATGTTTTGACTTTTAATTGAGAAATTTTGCTTTGAAAAAGTCTAGGAGGCCAACTATAATATAAGCCAACTAAATCAATTTCTTTTTATTTCTGATTTTGAAAAAAATTGAAAAATTAGGATACTGGAGAGTTGTTTTTCAACTAGTTGGCTGGAGTTGGCTTCATGCTTAGTTGATTCCTTAGCAGAACCGTTTTGCTTTTGCTGTGTTTTCTTTTGTTGTTTCATGAATTGGATATCTGATTGGCACAAAATTTTGTTGCTTAAACAGGAAAAAGCTTACTATTTTTCATGGTTATGATAACAGGACCGAACTGGTTGATTCGATTGGGCTAACCAGTTTAAAATAATAAAGCACAAAAATCATTTTTTTTAACAAAATATCTTTATTTTATACATAATTATATTATTTTATTATATGCGGTTCAACTCCAGTTGAAACTCAGTTAAACCTTTAAATCATTGAACTTTTAGCTCCACCGGTTCAATAAACGATTCGGTTTTCAAAACCTTGCTATTTTTTAAGACAGATTCACATCTAATTGCTCCCTTTTCTCCCCAAAAGTACTTCTTTGTTGCTTAGTGTGGGGTGTTCAATGGTGACTGTCATAGATTCCTGTGATATGCGTATGCTAAATCTTTCATATGAAAGTGTATTTGTCATTGAAATATTTAATGATTCGCTCCTCTTACTCTCATCTCTGGTGGCAGGTTACCGAAGATATGGCAGTTGTAACTAATATAAGAAATCTCTTTTTGTCTACTCAAGATTACACATTAGACTATACACCGAGTCAAATACAAAGTAGCCCCAAAAGCTCTCCATCTCCGGTAACTTTCTGCCCCAACTTCTGTGTATCTCTCACTCTGTAGTACATGAATGTGCTTGTGTGAGTGGCTTTGCGGTTGTATGTCCATTGGTATTCTCATCATTTTACATCGATAGATTGATCGGTGCTATACCGTAGTTTTAATCCTTGTGTATCAAGTATTCTCATGATTTTTAGTATTTTCATTTTTTTTTCTTTCTCAGGTGGATGCATGTACAAAAGCTTTGTCTTCGAAACTTATGCCTGCATACTTACTTGATACTGAGAACACCATGAAGAGTGAAACACCATACATGTTAATGCCGTTTCAATGTTCCAGGAAGAACGATTCACCTCAAGATATTTATCAGAAAATGGCTGTTGATGTTGCCAAGCACGAGGGATCTGAAATTGGCAAGGACAGAAGTTCCATTTTGCTTCAGTCAATATCAAATATGATGAATCCGGAGTGTCAAAAATTCGTGGAAATGGAACCTGTAAATGAGAGGAAGTGCGAAGGAATGAATATAAGTGTGGAATCAGAAAGAAAAGTCTCATCATTTCCACACAATATGGTTATGGATAATACAAGCTTCAATGATTTGATGCATCCTTTGGAAAAAATCGGAGCTGATTCTGCTTACCCTTCAGACTTTCTTGATGCAGTTGTTTATGCAAGTGACAAGTTACATTGTGTAGATATCAACCAAAATGGGGTGTCAAACGTGCCGAGGTATTCAGATGCAAACTCTCAAAACAATATAGAGAAGTCAAAGTTTAAGAGTGAGCCTTGCTACAATGATGCCGCACACTCGCTGAAGTTTCCTGTTGGCTGTGAACTACATGAAGCCCTTGGGCCTGGTTTTCTAAAAGGAAGTAACTATTTTGATTCGGCAGCTCAGGTTAAACAAGATGATAGGAATGTTGAGGTGCTAGACGAGATTAGCAGTAGCCAGTTGACTTCGCAATCAAATCCAGAGCATCTTCTGGAAGCAATGGTAGCGAACTTATGCAGGAATAGTAATGATATTAATGGCGAGGTATCATTTTCTACTTCGATGCCATCCGCAATGGCCTCAGGAAGAAATACCGAAACTTCTATTCACTCTATGCACACTATTAACTCGGAAGGCTATTCGATAGATCAGTCACCTCTTGTCAAAGAGGAGAAACAGCGCAGCTTGAGTTCCTCGGCAATATGTGGCGTGATGTCCCCAAAAGGATTTTCTTCTCCATGTCCAAGTTCATGTAGTGAGCAATTTGAGAGGTCTTCCGAACCAGCTAAGAACAGCAAGAAAAGGGCTAGGCCTGGGGAAAGTTGTAGGCCAAGGCCAAGGGACAGACAGTTGATCCAGGATCGCATTAAGGAGTTGAGAGAATTGGTGCCGAACGGAGCTAAGGTATTATGCTGTAACATAAATGTTCTAATTCCTTCTTGGTATTAGATTTCGTGATGATCGAAGTACCTGTTCACATGGCTAAAACTTTTCGTCATGATTTCAACAGTGCAGTATCGATTCACTACTTGAGTGCACGATAAAGCACATGCTTTTCCTCCAGAGCGTAACTAAGCATGCTGACAAGCTAAATAAAGTTGAGGATGCATCAAAGACAAAGGTAAGGTTTAATGGAATATAACAAACTAATATGATTCATCAACTAGGAAATAGGAATCAATATTTGAACAGGAAGAGATGCATGCATACCATATATGTTAGTTAGTTTCGTGTATTGAATCAACCTATGGTGTATATCATTGTTTTATGAAATTAAAATTGATTTCAATGTTTTATTTCGAGTATATTCGTTAATGTGGTTTGTTCGGTGTATAATATTACTGCAATTGTGCAGCGGCATCACATGGAAACGGATAGTCTCGGTACCTCTAGTTATCAACAGGGTTCAAGTTGGGCAATGGAGGTAGGAGGCCATCTGAAAGTTCGGTCGATATTGGTTGAGAATCTGAACAAGAATGGGCAGATGCTGGTTGAGGTGAGTACAACTTTTGTTTATTTGTTTATAACACTTAATTAGAAATTAGAATAGACGAGATAGCGAAAGCTCAATCATGAGAATCAAGGAGGTTTTTTAGCGAGATCTTTTTATGCTAACTACTTGTTATGCTTCAGATGTTGTGTGAAGAGTGCAGCCATTTTCTTGAGATAGCAGAAGCCATAAGAAGCTTGGGCCTGACGATTTTGAAGGGTGCAACCGAAGCTCGCGGTGAGAAGACGTGTCTATGTTTCGTGGTTGAGGTAGGGTCTTGTTTCTCATTCTCTTCAACAAACTTGCTGCACTAATTTCTTGTAAAGATATATCAGTTGATAGGAACATATTCTATAAAAACTTTTGTATATTACATGTGAACATTGGTAGGTTGCAGTATATAAGTATAGTGCAGTATCTAAATCGTTAATGAACAAATCATCAACGGTTTCATATTACATTGATAGTTTTTGCATGTAATTTTAACTAACTAAATCTGAAACCGTTAATTTTTTTTTTTTATCAACGGTTCTTATACTGTACTCTACTCTCTAATGTGCAACCTGCATTTTAGCAGAGCTAAATCCAAATTTAAATATATCAAGCGACGGATATCGTTGACTGACGAGTGAGTCTTCTGTCTGTAGCAGGGTCAAAACAACAGAAATTTACACAGATTGGATATCTTGTGGCCACTTGTTCAGATACTGCAATCAAAGAGCACACTACATTCACAATAATTGCTTGATTCTCAGATACTTCTAAAGCTTCTTCATTGGTTGTTGCAACACACAGAAAGATCTTTTAATTTTTTATAAAAGTCCAAAAGCAAAGAAAATCTTGGGGGGAAAGAAAGATTTGAGGTGCTCAAGGAAAGAAAAAGTTCCCTTGCTTTTGTTGTAACCTTCATCATATAAATAGGCTTTATTTATAGTGTGTCAAGGCTCTATTTGTTGTGTTCTTTCTTTTTTTCTTTCTCTCTCTTTTTCTTTGTATTTTTTTTTGTTTTGGCAATTTAGATAACAGTACTGCTTTGAACACATTGTGTTGCTACATCTCATATTCCTTTGTATAATATATTGGCTTTTTTTTTTCCGCTGAATTATCTCTTTGTAGACATGATACATAACAGCTCAATGACGTCGTTTGATTCATGTAGTCGATCCCACCTAGTGGGACAAGGCTTTGTTGTCGTTGTCATCATTGTATATATACATCACATAAACAGATAAACTTTATACTAACTAGCCGAAGATGCTATATAATTTTTATATAGCCTGTTACTGTAGAATATAATATGTGCTTGATTCGAATAACTCTAGGGATGTACGCGGATCGGATATGGCTAAGATTTCGATCCGATCCGCATTAAAATGATCAGATAGGATGGGATCCAATATCTGTAGTTTTTAAATTTGGATCCGATTCGCACATCTGCAGATCGGATTCAGATATATCCGCAAAACACAAATATTTTTAAAAGCTTAGTTTTATTAAAAAATATTAATAAAATTCTTTTTTTCTATCCTTTTAAATATGTTTACTCTTAAAATAATATTAAACATACTTTTCTTAAATAATAAAATTAAAATAATACAACATATATAATAATTATTAGTTGAAATAAAACACAAGAAGAATATTTAATTATTTATTTATTTATTTTTGCGGATCTGCAGATATGCGGATCGGATATGCTGATACCTCCATAAAATCTGCAATCCGATCTTGTAAATGTGCGGATCGGGATCCGATCCGATCCGATAGCCTTATGGATCATATCTATATCCGCAATTTTCGGATCGGATTCGAATAAATACCGCGGATATGCGGATCGGATCCAATCCATAAAGATTCTGACGAGATAAGATGGTACATAATTTTTGTTATTAACAAAATAATATAAAATCTGACAAAAGTGACCAACCGTCAATTGAATTACATGGAGTGAATTTTTAGGGGTGACGTTTCCTTTAACAATAATCATAATTACAAAATTTACCCACTTTTAATTTGCATCATAAAATTTCACTCTTTTTCTCAAATTTCTCTGTTAATTAAGTTTTTGTAGAATCTATGTTACGTGTAAGAATTAAGGATGGTTTACAATGAAAATTAACCATGTGTTTAGGCTTGATTTAATAAAATTTTTTGGAGATGTAATAAAAAGCACAAATACTTTATTTTGTGTTTAGTAAATAAAAAAGACAATGTGTTTGTACTTGCAATTTTTAAAAGTTATGAGTACTTTTAGAAGCATTTAAGAAAAAAATTTTTAAAATTGATTTATATTTATCAAAATTAAAAAATCTAATATAACTCTATATAATAATAAATATCCAAAATTACTCTTATTAATTATTAACACCAAATTTCGTTTATTTTTTCATACACACGTTGAACAAATTCCATGCACATCATACACCAGATATAAACTTCTTCTATTTGTATTCTTCTTGTGCCTCTCTTTTTTGGAGAAATCAAAAATACTAAAAAAATTAAATACAAAAAGATGGATCTGTTGCTTTCTTCATGCTTGAACTAATGAGAATAAGGATCTAATCTTCTTTCAGAATTATAAGTTTAATCTTAAAATAAAAGGCAAAGATTAGGTTATGTTGAACCAATAATAACAAAGAAGCGATCACATTTTTTAAGAAAAATTGTTCATTGTTTCTCATGATTTTTGTTTGCAAGTGATGTTAATTAATTTATTCTATTACTCCCCTTATAATATATTTGGTTACTGGACTCCTATTGAGCTACTAGAGTAGAATAATATTTTACCTTTACTAGTCTTATTAAATGATAATAGTCCATTATTCAATAACACATAATATTTAGATATTTTTGATATAAAAATTCATAATTCTCTTTATTTTTAATTTTTCAATTCTTGTATGAATTTATGGAATAATTTTTTAATATTTATATTATATGAAATTCTAAAGTTTGAAAAAAATATTATTTTTTATTTTAGATATATCTATTATAGTCTTTTTAATTTTTAAAAGATGTTTTACAAAATATCATTATGGTACTTGTACTCATTAAAAGTAATTTTTATTTTGATTTTAACAAAAGAAGCGTTTGGATTAACGTTTGTAAATGAAAATTTGTATAGAATTAATTTTGTTAAATTGATTTTAATCAAAAGTGAGTTGGTATTAACGTAGTTTATGTTTGGTAATTTTTATTCAAAATAGATTATAGTAAACTAAATAGAGCAATGCTAGGGGGCCAGCAACTTTTGTGATTAGTAGCCATCAAATAGCCATCAATGATGATTTAATAGTGTGAGATTGGTGTAAGATTTCATCCAATGGCTCACCTTTTTCTGCTGGTTACATGCTGGCCAAAATTCAATAAAATTGCTGGCCCTCTAGAGTTTTCCAACTAAATATTGTTTGGATTACATTATTCAAAATTACTTTTAGATGAAAAATTACAGAAAATGACATGAATTTAAATAATTATTTTATGTTATCTTATAATTTTATTTTAAATATTTAAACAAAATTTAATATTTTTTTTAGTACTCTCATACTCTTTACTATTCTAATAGGATTAATAGAATCATAATACAAAGTAAACAAAATATTCCATACAAAAAAGAAATAACAATAATGGTAAAAAAACTCATATAAACAAAAATAATAGTAGTTTCATAAAAAAATAATAATATGCATAAGAGAGCATTGAAAAAACATTTAAAAAAAAAATAAACATATGAATAATGAAAGACATCATTGGTATATAAAAAATAAATTTTAGTCTAACTTCTTGAAAAAGTGAATGTAAAAGCTAAAATTTGTAACTTTTGATAAACTTCGGTTAAAAGGTAGAAATTACTTCTATGTTTAGATGATAAAAAAGTTGACAAACATAAAAATAAAGCATTGAAAAAATTCAAACGAGGCTTTTCTCTTTCCCAACACAAAACCAAACACACCCTAAAAAATTATTTTTTAAAAGACAACTTTTATAAACTATTTTAGAAAAGTAAAAATTTTACAAAACCAAATTTACATTTATAATAAATAATTTGAAATAAATTGAGACAAATTATGTAAAAGAACAAATATAAATTCTTCTACTATTTTATTTATCTCGTAGAATCAGTTAAGTTGTACATCTTTCAAAGAATTTAATTCATAACAAATGTTTCAAAACAATGCAAACCATCAAACTGTGGTGCCACACTTGGTTTCCTACTGGCCTTGGTTTGTTCTTCCACTACTCTTGTTGTAGATATTGTTTCTTGATTAGATGCTGAAATCTCTCTTGCAAGTTTCTGCGTTCATAGAAACCTTATGTTACTTTTTGGAATTATATAACACTTTATATGAACAAAAATAAATACATATCTTTTTCTTTTACCTTGTTCATAACAAATGTTTCAAAACAATGCAAACCATCAAACTGTGGTGCCACACTTGGTTCTCTAATGGCCTTGGTTTGTTCTTCCACCACTCTTGTTGTAGATATTGTTTCCTGATTAGATGCTGAAATTCTTCTTGCATGTTCCTGCGTTCATAGAAACTTTGATGTTACTTTTTGGAATTATATAACATTTTATATGAATATAAATAATAGATATCTTTTTCTTACCTTCGCATTATAGAAGAAGAATCCAACTCCGGCAGCTACAGCAGGGAGAGATGCATAAATCTTTCGCATGGCCATTGGTGTAACGATAGATTGATAGGAAAGAATAAGAGCCTTGTGATGACTATATATATATATGAGTCCAGAGAAAATATTAAGAAGATCAGATACTTTGTTAATGATGGGAATTTGGGAAGCAAACAATGGTTTATAAAGGGACGGAACGGGTAAAAAAAAGAGAAAGCATAGTGTTTTATCTTATCTTATTTTAATTTAATCCATGGGGTAAGGAATTAAATTTAAAAGTTCTGAAAGATTTGTTCCGTTTTATGCATATTGTGATACATTAGTAATATACGTTATTTTTATTTTTTAAGTTTAAATTTTCTAAATTTAAAAGTATTGTTTTTAATCAACTTTTTTTTTAAATTAATGATGCGTACGAAATACAGTAAAAACTCTTATCTTTCTTGAAATATATCTAAGAAATTTTTAAATAGTTATTATTTTATAAATCCATTTTGTAGATCAAATTTTAAATTATGATTTTTAAAAATAGTTTAGATAGAATTTAAAATGCTATATATTTAATCAAAATATTCATAGATAATATTTTTTATCTGATAGTGATAAAAATATTTTATTCTTATACTCTTAAATATAATTTAATGATAGTATAAATCTTTTTGTTGTTGATTTGAAGATAAAATTAATTTTAGTCCAATAAAATCAAAGTCAAAATTAAGTTAAAATAAAAAAATAATTGGTATCAAATCTAATCGAAAGCAATTAATTTATCCATATCTATTTAACTTTTTCTTAATTTTATTTTAAAGTGAATCCGAAATCTCTTTTTAAAGGGTAAACATGATTAAGGTTAACTAAAAAAAATCAAACTTGACTTTTGATTAACTAAAAATTTGAATTAAGTTAATAACCCAAGATAACTTTAAATATTAAAAGCAATTATTAAAAAATTATAAAATTAATAAACAGATCATAAAAATAAAAATCAATCTAAAAAATATTTATTTTTTATGTAAAAACTGATTTTTTATTTAAAAATTAGTTTTCTATTTAAAAATAGTGTTTTCCTTTAAAATGGGTTTTTTACCCTTTAAAACCAAATTTTTCCTTTAAAATTAATTTTATACAAAATTAATTTTAATTTATAAATCATTTTTTGATAATTTAAAAGGAAAAAAAAACTAGAAAACCAATTAATAATTTTCCAGAGAGTTAATAATCAAAATAATCCCTAAAAGATACCTTGTTCGATTTTCATTTTCATCTTCGAAAGAATAAATTAATCAAATTCGTCCTCAAAAGATAACGGACCTAATTATGTTTGTCCTTCTGTTATTTTTCTTACGGATGGCGTTAACAAAAAATGACATGGCACGTTAAGTTATATTTTAACACATAAAACGACGTCGTTTTTTTCGTGGGTTATCCCAGCAAAGGCATAAATCCGACCCACCAACTTCAAAAACCCCACCCATTAGCCATCTTTCTTCCTTGATGATTATCTTCCTCAACACTGAAACTCCATAGCCACCAACTCTTGCTTGGATAACCATAGATGTCGTTCTTCCTTGAAACTCCATAACTACTGTAGCACCGTCCCGCTGACCTTCATCACCACAGCACTCAAGATTCCATTTTGATGCTTGCTCTTTCCATCGCCGGAAACTGTGCCGCACTCCGCGCCATCTATTCAGATGCTTACTCTTCCCATCGGAGGTGGCTAGGCGGTTTCTTCAATTCTCCTAAAGATCTGCAACTCTCTCACCAAGTTCCGCTACTTTTTTCAGTTCTCCTAGAGATATGCAACTCTCTCAAAGAATATGCAAGAAATTCTTCTCTGCCTGAAGCTTTGGGATTTCACCATAGGATAAGGTCTGATGGGTTAAGCATGATGCATATAAGATATTTGATAGAATGTCTCATAGAGAATTTTACTATAGAAGGATATGACGGAAGGATTAACGGAAGAGATGACGAAAGGGTTATGCGACCAGATCTATTATCATTCGGGGACGAATTTTTTGATTATTTTATTCTTTCGAGGACGAAAATAGAGATCGATGTATTTTTCAGGGACAATTTTGACTATTAACTCTTTTCTAAAAGATAAATCTAAATCATGTGCCCACCTAAAAAGCAATGATAATTTAGTTCATAAACCTCAAAAACTAAGCACTAGATATGACATCCCTTTAGAAATACACTCAATTCAAACGGATACTTTTGGCTCCAAAAATGTTAAATCCTAAAACATTTAAAAAATAACTTTCTCACTTTATTGTCACAAGTACAAAATAGGTCTACTATTTTTATAAAATAAAAAGGTATCTATATTAAAAATTCAACCTGTAATGAAGGAAGAATGATTTTCAACGTCACTTTGACAAAATATAAACAAAGCAAGCATGGAAGTATGGAACATTAAGAAATAGCAGTGTTGAATTGCTACGAAACTTCTCATATCTATTTTTCTTATATTCATTCTTTTTTCTTTGTAAAGTTCTCTCTTCTATCTCAAACGAGTATTTAAAATGTATTTAGTTTATACTTTGAATTTATTTTACACTAGATTCAATTATAAATATTAGATAGTTTCAATATTTATTATATTCTAGAATTAGAACATCAAAAACTATAAAATATTTTTAATTTGAACACAATACTGACATATTTTAAAATTGATTTATTAGTAATTTTTAGGCCTGAGAAAATTGTAAAAAAAAATATCTAAAATTATTAGGTTAGTGTTTTGATTTAGTTTGAATCTCTCTTAAGTCTTCATAATGCTTATAAAAATAATATATGTAAATTTTTTAGATTTGTATCCGACTCAATTTAAATCATTCTTAGACTTAAAAAAGTGTATGTTAAGAATATTTAAAATTCTTAGTTTTAATTTTTAAGTATTGAATTTAAATCAAGTTTAGTTGTAAAAAAGTTTAATACAATAATATCTAATAATTCTTGTATCAAAAATAATCAAAGACAATCTGAATCATCTTAACTTGTTAGCATTGTGTCAATTAATACAATAAATTCTGATAAGCTATCTATAATTTACTTAATTAACTTATCAGAATAAATTTTTTTTTAAATACTTTTGCATTTTTTACGTATTAGTTAAGAATTTATTTGGTTTATAATATGAAAAATTCTACAATGTTAAAGGAAAATTCTTTCATCATCTGAATCTTGCTCAGTAACTCTTAATAGTTGCAAAAAGTACTAATATTAAATAACTTTTAATATTGTTGTCATATTTTTTTGGTATCTAGCCTATGGTTTAGGATAGACAATTGTTGGACGTGGGCTTATGTTAAGCTGCATACAATGTAAAAAACATAATAGAGTGAGAGGAGAAATAAAATTTTTATGAGATATATAAAAAGATCTAGGATAAAAAGAAAAAAGGCTTACATTCACTTAGCACCAATATGGTTGATATTCACCATACAACTAAGGTCCATTCTGTCCAATGTGTGTGACATCCATTTGAGGTGTTTAAATATTTTACTGTGCTATAGGTAAGGTAAAGAAAATCGAGATTTTACGTAAAATCGAAAAAGTAAATTAAGTACGTAAAACGTAAAATCTTAACAAGATTTAAATTGTAAAATCAAATGACTCATTTAAAATCGTAATATCGAAAGATTTTAAGAATTAAATCGAAGTTCTAGTTACTATGACTATACGTATATAGTTGAATGGAATAAGCAATGATATTGGTAGTCTTCCGATTAGTCACCTTACTTCGCGCATCACTTCCCCTGGTTCTCTCTCTCTCGGACGCGTCTTCTCCTTTAGCAGCGACGAAACCAATCGGCGACGATAACCCCGAGCAAAAACGGCGACGGCTTGGTAGCTTGAGGCAACAACAACAACGCACAACTTCCCTCCATTTTTACCAAATTCACATTCCCTACCCACAAAACCTGCAGATTTACAGCATATCAAGCCTCATTTCATTATCACTAACCACTAGCATATTATTGCTCATACCATTCCATAAAATCCATACAATAATCCCAATATTCACCATTTCAACCACAAGCTACAACATTAAAATTTTATTAATTTACTTCTTCAATTCTTTAATAACAACCCATAAATCATCATTAATCAAATCAACAAGTCATAACCACAAAATCTCATGGACATATACCAACAACATCATCAATTCACCATTATTAGTTCCAATAACACATTCTCATTAATTCCATTCATCTCATGACCATTAATTCCAATACAAGGCTAATCATCAATCTACCATTAACATCACAAAACTAATCATTTAATGCATAAAACCCTTTTCAACTTATCCTATAGTTCTCTAGCCTAAGTTTTCACACAACCTTACATATTAAACGCACGAAACCTAAACCATACCTTAGCCGATCACTATATTTAATCCAAGACAGCCACCCAAGTCACAACACAGCCCTTCAAGCTCAAAGAAACCAGCCACAATCTCAGTTTTGATCACCACCAAGCTTCCAAATGCTTACTTTTCAATTCCAATGCTTATATATAAACTTAATTCACACCTAATACACATGTACACTTAAATTTCAGATTCCACATAATAAAACCAAAATTAGATTAGGGTTTAGGTGATCCTTACCGCACCCATACGCGTAGCAACTCAAACCCAATAAGCTCCGCAAGCTAAAACGAACCTAAAACACCAAATTGGCAAAGTTTTACCATAAGGGTTCAATTTCAAGAATAGAAAAGGGGCTAGAAAATTTGAGATGGAATTGGAGCTTACCGGTAAAATTGATCCGACAGAAATGTAGAGAGCTCGACGCGTTGGACGCGTGGCCGCGAATGGTGCGGCGATCGGAGCTAGAACGGAGAAGTTACGGCGTTTGGAAATTGAAACAAGGGTTTTGTAACCTTTTCTTCTTCTCCCTGCGTCTGGTGCTGCTTCTGTTGTGTTCTTAGAGAAGAAAATGAGCTTTAGCTCATTTATATGCTGGGCCGGTTGGGCCCACAGGTCCGGTTTGGGCCTGTTTCAACCAGTTTGGCTCATCCGATCCAATTTTGGGCTAAATTTTTCGAAATTGGTATCGAAATTCTCGTTTTTAAGAGATCTATCCTATTTTGATATTAGTTTTGTATTTTTAATTTTCTAATTAAAATTCAATTTATTGACTAATTATTTACCGATTTTAGCAAGGTTTACAAGTATTTTCTTCTTTTTCTTTTTGTTAAAGGTTGGATTGATTACTTGATTCATGATGGTTGATCATTGAAAATTCATACAAAATATTTTTTTATTGATATACTAATAAACTACGAAATTAATGTTTAAAAATAAGAGGAAAAGAAAACATAGAGCACTGAAAAAATATTATAAACTAAAAAGAACATAGAAAATCGATTCATCTCCCATGCATGCATCAGCATCTTGAATCTAATGCTGGCTCCAATAATCATCATGTATTGGCGTCTGATTCTCCCCAACAAATTCACAACTACTATCTTGATCATCAAGAATGTCTATGATGACGCTAAGATTCACACAAATCTGCCACTCTATAGTTGTCCCAATCAAATTCAGACTTGTCGACGATCCCCCTTGCAAACTTGCATATTTGAGGAAGAATTCGGTCTAATACCACTCTTGGTACAGTAGTTGAGGAAAAGGTTTCTTGCAACTTAGAATTCTTGCTGTCATCGAGATAACTATGCAGCTAGTTCAAAGGAATAAAAAGGTCCTGATGACAATAATCGGAGTGGATGAAGAAGAACAGAACTCATCAGGCATATAGGTTTTGTATTCGGTGTTTTTGATAGGTTTTAGAGATTGATGGGTACTGCAAAATATGACGTGGAAGCTATCAAGAAGTGCTTCCTCTTTAGAAGGTGTTTTGTGTATTATTAGGTGTGTTGCCAAAGATACAATGTACAATGGTATATATAGGTGCCAGAAGAATCAAAGTAATAAAAGCGTAATATCCTACAATAAATATATAGATATGCTAAATAAATATAAATGATACTAATTAATCTTAATTGATCCTAATTATACCCTAACACCCCCTCAAAGTCAAGTGGGAGCTATAGATACCATTTTGAATTTGGATACTAGTCTCAAAATGAGTAGGATGATGAGCCTTCGTGAAGATATCAGCAGTCTGATCCAGAGTTCTAACAGCTATGAGACAAACAACACCAATAAGGATACGTTGCCGGATAAAGTGACAATCAATCTCAATATGTTTGGTGCGTTCATGAAAAACATCATTATGGACAATCTGAATAGCACTGCGGTTGTCACAAAAAATATTAGTTGGGGACGACGGGAAGTACCCAAGTCTTTGAGAAGCCAACGAATTGAGACAACCTCAGTAGTGGTGTCAGCGAGAGCACGGTATTTAGCTTCGGTGCTTGATCGAGCAGTGAACGTTTGCTTCTTGGTTTAACATGAAATGAGAGAGTCACCAAGAAACAAATAATAACCAGTAGTAGAATGACGATCAGTGGGATCGCCAGCCCAATCAGCATCTGAGTACGCTTGAAGGGTTAAAGATGAATGGGCAAAAAAATGAAGGCCATGAAACAGAGTGCCTTTAATGTAGCAAAAAATGAGAAGAACTGCCGCATAGTGAGTAGTACGAGGAGCCAACAAGAAATGGATAAGAATATGAACTGGATAGACAATGTCTGGTCATGTGGTAGTTAAGTAGCCAAGATCTCCAATTAACTGTCGATAAAGAGTAGGATTATCTAATATCGTGCCATCTATAGGAGTAACCCGAACATTAAGCTCAAGAGGAGAAGATTCAGTGTGACTATCTGTAATTCTGACTCAAGCAAGAAGATCCGAAGCATACTTAGTTTGAGAGAGATAGATAGCATCATTTGTGGATAAGACTTCAAGGCCAAGAAAATAACTGAGAGAACTAAGAACTTTCATCTCAAAAGCATGGTGAATGGATGCTTTAAGATCAGAGATACCATCAACATCATCTTCAGTAATGATCATGTCATCAACATACAAAAGTAGAAGAACAACCTCACATTCACTTTTACAAATAAAGAGAGCATTCTCATGAGGGCTATAAGTGAAACCGAGATTGCATATAGTGGTGTTGAACTTGTCAAACCATTCACGAGGAGCTTGCTTAAGACCATAAAGTGTCTTACGAAGGAGACAGATTTTGCTAGAGGGATAAGGATATCTCAGGGTGGTTTCATATAGACCTTCTTTTTTAAATCCCCATTAAAAAATGAATTCTTTACATCCATCTAACTGAGATATCATTTTTTAACCGCAGCAATGGCAAGGAGAGCGCGAACAGATGTGAGACGAGTAACAGGAGCAAAAGTCTCTTCATAATCAATACCATACTCTTGCGTACATCATTGAGCAACCAATCGTGCCTTATAAAAGTCAATAGAACCATCAAAGCAAGTCTTGATCTTGTATACTCATCTACTACCCACAACTTCTTGATCAAAAAGAGGATCAACCAAGTCCCAAGTGTGTGCTTTTTCAAGTGCTTGAATTTCTTCCTGCATTGCTTGCTGCCAATTTGGATTTGAGGAGGCTTTTCGAAATGACTTAAATTCATGGTAAAAATGATAATTAAGAAAATGAGGAGGTGGATTTCTTACCCAAGAAGAATGAGTGGAGGACGGAGAGATGACAGTAGGAGCAGAAGCATCGTCCGATATAGAATCATTGGGAGATGGAGAAGGCGGAAGAGTAGGAGGCTTGATAGGTTGACTTGAGATAAAACCTGTAGTATCATCACTAGGAAAAAGATCAACATTGGAGTTAGTGAAAAACGTTGACTAAGTAGAAGGAATGAACTCAAAAGAGGAAAAACTAAAGAACATGTGATGCTCTTAGAATATAGCATGATGATATATACGAATACGTCGAGAGAGAGAGGATCCCAACAACGATAACTCTTGTGTTCAGTGCCATAACCAAGAAAACAACTCATGTGAGTCCTAGGTTTAAGTTTATTATGTTCATGAGGTTGAAGAAGGATAAAACAGATACAACAAAAAACATGAAGAGAGCTGTAATCTGGAGAAATATGATAAAGATGCTCAAAGAGAGTAGTGTTACGAAAGACAGAAGAAGGGAATCTATTGATAACATGAACATCAGTGAGAATAACTTCACCCCAAGTACGCTTAGACATGAAGAAGAAATAAGCATTGCACGAACAGAAGTCAAGAATGTGACGGTGTTTACGTTTAGCTTTTCCATTTCATTGAGAGGTACCAGAGTCAAAAAATAAGCATTGCATGAACTGTATAAGACATGTTCGGTTGCGATAATCTTCATATACCTTAGAATTAGTGGAATATTTAAGAATAGGCTCGCAAGAGGTCAATTGATCCTGAATAATTTCCATCTGAGCAAGAAAATAAAAAATCGCTTGTCCACGTTCTTGCTTAAGGCTATGAAATAGTATAACGTTTTGCCAAATGATCCCATACTTCTTTAACAGATTCAAAATGGCCAAACTGTAAATGAATGCCCGAAGTAGAAGTGTTGCAACACTAAGTGATAATTTGATGACTTTTACTATCCTAATCTTTCAATTTTTCACAAAGTTTTTCTCAATATCCTCCTTGGATTTTGAGGTCCCATCTTTTGATTTTTTAGTCACAGTTGGCTTAATAGGACAAACAATATCACCAGTCATATAGCGCCATGATTTGTGCCCTTTAAGAAATTCTCTCATAACTTTAACCCAATGAGCATAGTTGGAGCCATTAAGGATAACAGGAATAGAATGAAAAATATCTAATTTTTTCATAATAGCAGAATAAAAAAAAGAGAGAAAGCCTATAAAATCAGGCCTGAATTGAAAAAAGCTCACCAAAAAATCTTAAGAAGGGTCTCACTATGTACCACGTCAATTACCACATTGGCAGACACATCAGAAGCCAAGTCAGCGATGAAGGACATATGGCAATGTCGGAATGGAGAAGGAAAAATACAACAGTGCTGACTCAACAGGGTCAACACGCGGATCCATACATGGGTTGGATGTGGATACGTGGGATGCGCAGGTTGCGACACATGGAGACTTCTACGCCGTTGATGTGGCATCGAATCCGACGATGCTGGATGCGTCTGGAGAGGAGAAGAAAAGGGCAGTGGCAGGGACTTGCGACGGCGTGTCTGGAGGTTTTCGGTGACAAGGTTAGGTTCGTTGGACTCGTGATGACGAGACGAAAATGGTAAGAAAGATGGTGGCAAACCAAAGCATCAGGAAAGGATCAGAAATCAAGGGCAAAGAACACCGCCAGAAAGAAAAAAAAACAAATTGGCTATGAAGTAATTTTAATAGAGAAATAAAAAATCTATGCTCTTGATACCGTGTTAGAATCAAGAGATTAATCTAAAGAAGATGTTTTTGTGTATTATTCGGTGTTTTGCCAAAGATACAATGTACAATGTACAATGATATATATAGGTGCTAGAAGAATCAAAGTAGTAAAAGCGTAATATCCTATAATTAATATACAGATATGCTAAATAAATTTAAATGATGTCAATGGATCTTAATTGATTCTAATTATACTCTAACAACGTGCACTCCACACTCCACAGCCATGGAAGCAGGACACTTATTCACTAATGCACTCAACTACTCATTAGGTTAGCAATGACTATGAATTCAGATCTTTAATATTCAATCTTTGGCTATGGCTATATATATAGGGTACATGCATGTATCTCGTCTCATCTCATCTCATTTGGAAGTTTCAATTGAAATTTGATTGATTTTTTTTCTAAAGTAGAAAAATATTTATTAAAATAGTAAAATAAATACAATAAATTGTTCGGTCCTATCTTGGACACCAAAAGCCAGATTTAGAGTTGGGAGTTTCCCAAAATATCCTTATGACTAAAGAAAGAGATTAATAAAATAACTGAGGAGAAAAAAAGAAAATAGAAAAGAGAAGAGAGAAGGGAGAAGTCACGATAAGTCCTCGTTTTTGTTTGGAACTCCTGTGTCATTTAGTTCGACTGATTTACCACATGCGACCACCAGTTTTAGAACGGCTGAGTTCCTAATGCTTGGCCCAAATGGCTAACCGGTAAAAGCTGCCATGCTTGGTTTGCGAGATGGCACTGGATTAAGCAGTGAGTGACTAATTCTCCATCTTCCTCACACCTAGGGTAGACATTGGGGATGCTTTGGAACCTTTCATTCAGTCTTCCCCTCACAGCAAGTCCATTATGACAAGCCTTCCAAATGAACATTTTTATTTTTGGAATGCATCGTAAGTTCCAAAGGGCTTTTCACATCTTCTTTTCTCTGCATGCTTTCGGTATTGCTCCATAGGTGAGTGGAAAAAGCGGTACGCAATTTCGTAGTCCGTGGATACTGAGTATATCCTTGATTTTACGCTGGACCAAGTTAGTCTATCATTCCTTTCTTCAATCTCTGTCTGTAATATTCTAGTTGTAATATTTGGAACAAAATTTGTTGTTATTGTGTGTTCATCCTATTGTCTGTTGTTGTTAATGAGTTGGTTAACCCATTTTAGTTGAGCATTAGAGATCTGATTTTGCATTGTAGCAATAGGAAATGAGTTTTTTATCCAAGGGTCTTCAAGAATTTGCACTGAGTTTCCCAACTAATTTTCCATAGCAGTTCTTTCTCTAAAACCTTTCTCCCTTCAAGTAGGCTCCTCCATGTCTAGGATGGATTGTGACCTGTCTCAGTTGTCAAGAAAGTAGAATACCTGAAATAACTTTCTTTGTAAAGTTTACTGACTAGTGAATCTGATTTAGTGGCTATTCTCCATCCTTGTTTGGCTAGTATGGTCAGATTGAAAGCTTTTAGATTATTGATTCTCAGGCCTCCTTGAGTTTTCTCTCTACTGATAATATCCCATTTAATCTATCACTGCTTTCTTTCCGAATCTTTTTGCCCCCACCAGAAGTTTATTATCTTCTTTTGTACTTCCTCTAATAAGAAGTTAGGTAATCTAAAACAACTCAAAGTATAAAGTGGAATAGCTGTTGCTACTGTCTTGACAAATACTTCTTTTCTGTTTATTGAGAGAAACTGAAATTTGATTGATTGCTAAATAAAAACTTAAATTTGATATTTAAGTTGTTAAAAATATGATTTTGTTTTAATATTTTGATGAGATTTGATTGTTTTGTCTTTGAAATTTTGTTTACTAAATCAATTTTTATTATTTAAGTATACTTTTAAAAAATTTGAGATTGATAAGGCAAATCTTAAAAAAAAATTAAATTAAATATAAAATATATTTAAAACTTACATAATCTTTCTGCGAAGCAGTTACATAATCTTTCTTTTTTTGATAATTAACATAATCAAATCATTGACGCATGTTCACGAGAACGTATTCAGCCTTCTCTTGATCCTTTTCACTATATTAAATTGACTATGGTCCAAGAATCTAAAAAACTTGACATAAAAAATTTCTAATAAAAAAAAGATAAAAATTTAGTTTCCATCTTTCTATACAATACAGTATAGCGATAATAAAGCTTAAATGTGGAATAAAAACAAAATTTTAAATAAATTCTTTATAAAATAAAGGTTAAATAATTTATATGAAAGTATTTTATTAATAAATCTTTTAAACTTTATCTCTTTCTAATTGCAAATAATAATAAAAAAAAAGAACATCTATCGATTTATACCAAGTATTAAATTATAAAGAAGGAGTATATAAAACGAATCTAATAAAATTTAGATGACAAAAGATAAATGTAGAAGTTACATTTTGAAAGAAACAAAAATAAAGTTTCTTTACCTCTTAAATATAGATTGAGTACGCTTTAAATACATTTAGATAAGTATTTAACAAAAGCAAAGTTTTGTTTTGCACAAAAATATGTTTTGGAAAAAATTTGCTTTATAATTTTTAAAATTAATGAATATTAATTTTAAAGTAGAAAAAAATTAAGTAACAATTATATTGTTAAAGTATGCTTATATTGTTATTTCTTATAAGCATTTTTTTATACTCAAATCCGACCTATTTGAAAGTCCAACAAGCTCACGAGCCTATTTGAAAAGTCTATTCGTGAATATATCTCAAAACTATAAATTTAAAAAATTTAAATTGACATTAAATACATTCTATAATTTATAATTCAAATTTTTTTAAAGCATAATTCATTTATATATCAATCGTTAGTCACAGATTATAATCATACTTATAATTTATAATTAAAAATATTTTTTTAAATAAAATAAAATTACAATCTTAACTAATATTGGCTATTAATTATTTTAATTTTGTTTTATATGAATAAATAGTTGAATGTCAAAACTACAAATATTTTATTTTTACTAAAAATATTATCACGAACAACACCTATAAATTTTGTAAATTTTTTCCTTAAAACCTATGAGCTCGCAATTTGTCCATGTCTCTGCATTCAGTGTCAGTCTTCCACGCTTGCTCCAACGACAAAGAGCAACTCCAATGCTAAGAAATAGAGTTCCTCTTCTGACATATGGGGACTCAATTACCATTGGAGTGAAAAGGGAAAGAAGGCTCTTCACGAGGATCAAGGTTGAGAGTCCCTCTAAGCAGGGACTTGCAATAACCAATAAAATCATGCTATGTGGTAAGTTAATAAAAAAAAATAAAAAATATATTAAATATATATATTAAATAATTATATATCTATTTAATTAATTATTTATATTAATTATTTAATAATTAGTTATATTAAATTATAATTAATATAAATAATTATGTTAAATCAATATCAAATATTATTTATATTGTTATATTAAATCATAATTAATTAAATTTATTTTACATAAAAAATAAATTTAATTTTTATATATTATAAAATAATTTTTAGTTGGATTATTTATTTTTATTTATATAATTTAAAATACTAATCAAATTTAAGTTATTTATTTTAATATTTTATAATATTGAATTATTTTGAATTTATAAATTTAAATAATATTATTATAAAAAAATAATAATTATATTAATTTTAATTACTTAATTAATTAATTAGGTGGGATCACAATAGGGATTAAAGTTAGTTCATTCTAATTCTAATGGAGAAGAGAGATTCATTGAATTTCTATATTGGTTATGATGCAAAATCTGATGTGGAATCACTTTTTATAACAGGTGGGCCATAAATAGGGATTGAAATGAGTTCCCTACTGGAGATGGTTTAAGAGAAGTAACTCCTCTTTCCTTTGTAGTTTGTACTGGAACTGTTCAACGTTGACAAGACAACATTATTACTGTTTTTTTTTTTTTCAAAGACAATGAATTTTATTGGAGAAATTAGTGGGGTTTTTTTTGAAATAAAATAAAAAAATTATTAGTTTTTAATCCATATCATCATCTCCAAAATAGTATATAGATCTCCAAACAGTATATAAGAGTACACAAAAATATCTAGAGAACAAGTATGGCTTCTTGTCTTTTTCAATGATTTTTTTAATTATAAATTTAAAAAAACAAGCCATATTTAACAATGGCAACTATTATTATCGTCTCCAAAAATACACAAGTACATCAGAATAAGCTATATTTAATAAGGATATTTTTAATTATATATTAAAAAAATAACTATTTTTCAAAAATAAAATACGACTTATTTCTGTCTACTCTTGTGTATTCTGGAGATGATGATAATGGTTACTATTGTTAACTTTTCAAACTCAATCTGATATATTTAAAGCGGAATTCACCGGTAGTAAGACGAACTCTATAAAATTTATAAAATTCGTCGAAAGTAAGGCAAACTCAATAATTTTTATAGAGTTTGCTTGACACGGCAAACTTGTCTAACTAAATACAAAAAGAAAATCATATTTAAAAAATTAAAATTCAAAAATCGTATTTAAAAAAATAATAATTTTTTTATTTTATTTTAATGAAAAAACCAAAAACTAGTTGGTCGATAATAGACAACAAGCAAAAGGGTATTTTAGACTATGCGAATAGAAAAGTAAAATAACAATTGGAAACCGAAGAAAAACAAAGGTAAAGTAAGTTCATATGAGAGTTTCACGAGAGACATCTCTCCTCAGTCATGCGGCAAGCTTCTTCAGCTATTTCCACCGGTAATCGTCGATGATTCTCAAAGACAGCAGCATTCCTTGCTCTCCAGATGCACCAGACAAGGTTCGCAGCAAGCTCCTTCTTCCTTCGAGATTCAAAGACTCCATTAAAAATAACCACCATCTCCATGGCTCCATAGCTTGATTCAGTAGCGGAAGTCCTACAAGATCCCATGCTTCAACCACGCTTTCACATCCCCACAGGCAATGGTGTACCGATTCCTCCATAGCATCACAAATCAGACAGGTAGGGTTTATGTTTTGAAATCTTGAATTAAGATTTTCCTTGATCGGGATCCCTTCATGTAAAGTCTTTCACAAAATATTCTTAACTTTGGGGGTATTTTTCAGGTTCCAAAACTGGAACACTACTTCATATCCCGAAGCCACCGAATATTCTCCAGATTTCTCCTTTTACCAGGTAATTTTATCTTCACCTTGTTGTATAGGAGTTTCTAGTATTGCTCCGGAAGTCCCCAGAGTTGAATCCAAACAGGGACAAGAGAGAATTCCTCTTCTATGATCTGTTATGTGCTCTGTTATGCCCAAATAGAACCTTAATTTTCTTATGTGTGATTAAACGTTGATACTAAGAATGAACTAATTAACATTCTGGAGCCCTAATTTTTTTCTGGTTTGCTTGTCATTTGAGCCTAATTAAAAGATAGGGTATGGGTGGAGGAAGGCCTTAGTTTGCTTCTGTTATGCTTGCAATTTAGGTTCGCTGATCTATCTTCATTAAGCACAATGTATAAGTGCCATGCATATGATAGCTTGCAGTTCTTGATTTTTTATTTGATCATTTTCGGATCTTGAACATACCACGTTTCAAATGCCTAACAGCTTGTAATATGTGCACTGTGTAAAACGATTTGTGCATTTTTATAGGCTATTTTTCTTAAAATTGCTTGTATATTTGGTGTTGCAAGATTTGCCATTATAGGTAGAAGATGATGATAGGTGTAATCCATTATATAGAACAAGCAATTGAAGGAGTTCTATTAGAACCTTAGATTTTATTGTTGTAGGCAAAATCATTATAAAAAAAAATAATGTCGATTGGAAAATAATATAATTTACCATCGGCTACTGTTGAGGGGTAGTCATTGAAGTTTTTCCTGATTTGGACCGTGAAAAATTGTTGGTCCAGACTACAGAGTATGATGGTTGTATAAACTCAGTTGCATCATAAAATTTCATTCTTTTTTTCAAATTTCCCGGTTAATTAAGTCTGTTGTAGCATGCAATGTTGTTACGTTTAACAATTAAGGATGGTTTACAGTGGAAATTAACCATGTGTCTATATCTATCTTGAATGATTTGAAATAAATTGAAACAAATTAGTTAAAAGAACAAATATGAATTCTTCTACTGTTTTATTTAACTCACAGAATCAGTTAAGTTGTACATCTTTCAGAGAATTTAATTCATAACAAATGTTTCAAAACAATGCAAACCATCAAACTGTGGTGCCACACTTGGTTTCCTACTGGCCTTGGTTTGTTCTTCCACTGCTCTTGTTGTAGATATTGTTTCTTGATTAGATGCTGAAATCTCTCTTGCAAGTTTCTGCGTTCATAGAAACCTTATGTTACTTTTTGGAATTATATAACACTTTATATGAACAAAAATAAATACATATCTTTTTCTTTTACCTTGTTCATAACAAATGTTTCAAAACAATGCAAACCATCAAACTGTGGTGCCACACTTGGTTCTCTAATGGCCTTGGTTTGTTCTTCCACCACTCTTGTTGTAGATATTGTTTCCTGATTAGATGCTGAAATTCTTCTTGCATGTTCCTGCGTTCATAGAAACTTTGATGTTACTTTTTGGAATTATATAACATTTTATATGAATATAAATAATAGATATCTTTTTCTTACCTTCGCATTATAGAAGAAGAATCCAACTCCGGCAGCTACAGCAGGGAGAGATGCATAAATCTTTCGCATGGCCATTGGTGTAACGATAGATTGATAGGAAATAATAAGAGCCTTGTGATGACTATATATATATATGAGTCCAATGATGGGAATTTGGGAAGCAAACAATGGTTTATAAAGGGACGGAACGGGTAAAAAAAAGAGAAAGCATAGTGTTTTATCTTATCTTATTTTAATTTAATCCATGGGGTAAGGAATTAAATTTAAAAGTGCTGAAAGATTTGTTCCGTTTTATGCATATTGTGATACATTAGTAATATACGTTATTTTTATTTTTTAAGTTTAAATTTTCTAAATTTAAAATTAGTGTTTTTAATCAACTTTTTTTTTTAAATTAATGATGCGTACGAAATAGAGTAAAAACTCTTATCTTGAAATATATCTAAGAAATTTTTAATTAGTTATTATTTTTATAAATCCATTCTGTAGATCAAATTTTAAATTATGATTTTTAAAAATAGTTTAGATAGAATTTAAAATGCTATATATTTAATCAAAATATTCATAGATAATATTTTTTATCTGATAGTGATAAAAATATTTTATTCTTATACTCTTAAATATAATTTAATGATAGTATAAATCTTTTTGTTGCTGATTTGAAGATAAAATTAATTTTAGTCCAATAAAATCAAAGTTAAAATTAAGTTAAAATGAAAAAATAATTTGTATCAAATCTAATCGAAAGCAATTAATTTATACATATCTATTTAACTTTTTCTTAATTTTATGTATCAGTATTTAAAAGTGAATCCGAAATCTCTTTTTAAAGGGTAAACATGATTAAGGTTAACTAAAAAAAATCAAACTTGACTTTTGATTAACTAGAAATTTGAATTAAGTTAATAACCCAAGATAACTTTAAATAATAAAAGTAATTATTAAAAAATTATAAAATTAATAAACAGATCATAAAAATAAAAATTGATCTAAAAAATATTTATTTTTTATGTAATAACTAATTTTTTATTTAAAAATTAGTTTTCTATTTAAAAATAGTTTTTTTCCTTTAAAATGGGTTTTTTATCTTTAAAACCAAATTTTTCCTTTAAAATTAATTTTATACAAAATTAATTTTAATTTATACATTATTTTTTGGTAATTTAAAAGGAAAAAAAAAACTAGAAAACCAATTAATAATTTTCTAGAGAGTGAATAATCAAAATAATCCCTAAAAGATACCTCGCTAGATTTTCATTTTCATCTCCGAAAGAATAAATTAATCAAATTTGTCCTCGAAAGATAGCTGACCTAATGATGTTTGTTCTTCCGTTATTTTTCTTAACAGAAAATGACGTGGCATGTTAAGTTACATTTTAACACATAAAACGACGTCGTTTTTTTCGTGGGCTATCCCAACAAAGGCTTAAATCCGACCCACCAACTTTAGAAACCCCACTCATTAGCCATCTTCTTCCTTGGTGATTCTCTTCCTCAACACTGAAACTCTATGGCCACCAACTCTTGCTTCGATAACCATAGATGTCGTTCTTCCTTGAAATTCCATAACTACTGCAGCGCCGTCCCGCTGACTTTCATCACCACAGCGCTCAAGATTCCATTCTGATGCTTGCTCTTCCCATCGCCAAATACTGTGCCGCACTCTGCGTCATCTATTCAGATGCTTACTCTTCCCATCGCAAGTGGCTAGGCGGTTTCTTCAGTTCTCCTAGAGATCTGCAACTCTCTCACCGAGCTCCGCTAATTCCTTTCCCTTGTCCTCAAGAATGGCTTATACCACTAGCACTTGTTCTGCAGTCTTGACAGCATCTTCGAAGTCTCATATGCCTTTGATACTATCGACGACCACGATAAGTTCGATATGCTTTACCACACCACGCTCAAAGAATATGCAAGAAATTCTTCTCTGTCTGAAGCTTTGGGATTTCACCATAGGATAAGGTCTGATGGGTTAAGCATGATGCATATAAGATGTTTGATAGAATGTCTCATAGAAAATTTTACCATAGAAGGAGATGACGGAAGGATTAACGGAAGAGATGACGAAAGGGCTATGCGACCAGATCTATTATCTTTCGAGGACAAATTTGATTATTTTCTTCTTTCGAGGACGAAAATAGAGATCGATGTATCTTTCAGGGACGATTTTGACTATTAACTCTTTTCTAAAAGATAAATCTAAATATTGTGCCCACCTAAGAAGCAATGATAGTTTAGTTCATAAATCTCAAAAACTAAGCACTAGATACAACATTCCTTTAGAAATGCACCCAATTCAAACGGATACTTTTGGCTCTAAAAATTTTAAATCCTAAAATATTTAAAAAATAACTTTCTCACTTTATTATTGTCACAAGTATAAAATAGGTTTACTATTTTTATAAAATAAAAGGTACTTATATTAAAAATTCAACCTGTAATGAAGGAAGAATGATTTTCAATATTATTTTGACAAAATGTAAACAAAGCAAGCATGGAAGTATGGAACATTAAGAAATAGCATAGTGTTGAATTGCTACAAAACTTTTCATATATGTTTTCTTATATTCTTTCTTTTTTTTCTTTGTAAAATTCTCTCTTGTACCTCAAACGAGTATTTAAAATGTATTTAGTTTATACTTTAAATTTATTTTACACTAGATTCAATTATAAATATCAGATAGTTTTAATATTTTATTATATTCTAGAACTAGAACGTCAAAAACTATAAAGTGTTTTTAATTTAAACACAATACTGATATCTTTGTAAATTAATTTATTAGTAATTTTCAGGCCTGAAAAGATTGTAAAAAAAAATTATCTAAAATTATTAGGTTAGTGTTTTGATTTAGTTTGGATCTCTCTTAAATCTTCATAATGCTTATAAAAATAATATATGTAAATTTTTTAGACTCGTGTCTGACTCAATCTGAATCATTCTTAGACTCAGGGACGGACTTACGGGGGGCGAGTGGAGGCCTCGGCCCCCCAACTTTTTTAAAAAAAGATTAATAGTTATAAGTTATTAAGTACGATTTAATTTTTTTTAAAATTTATTTAGTATTTAGTCTAATATAAATAAAAATCCAGTCTAACCTAAATATTAATGATTTCTAATATTTAAAAAGTAAGTAACAATATTAAAAGAATTTGAAAAGATATTATTACTAATATTTTTTAATTAAATAAAATTTTCAATTCCCATAAAGTATATTTTTTTCTTCTTGTGAGCGTCCTTCTTGATTCATTTGGTATTAATTTTCTCGGTTTCAACTACTACAAATGAGAGTTCTTTTTCAGCTATGAATATTGTGAAGAATAATTTAGAAACAAAATGAAAGATAAATTTCTTGCTAATTGTCTTTTAATTATATTGAAAAAAAATTGCAGAAAAATTTGACACAAATTCTATTATCGATGAATTTTATGAAACGAAGAATCGACCACTTCGTTAATAAAAAGTACATATATATTTTTTGTACTTTAAAATATATTCTCTATCAGTATATTTTTGTAATGCATTTTACATTATATAAATTTTTGCATAATTTTTTAATATTATATATGTTATTGGCCCGCATGATACTATTTCTGGATCCATCCCTGCTTAGACTTAAAAAAGTGTATGTTAAGAATATTTAAAATTCTTAGTTTTAATTTTTAAGTATTGAATCTAAATCAAGTTTAGTTGTAAAAAAGTTTAATGCAATAATATCTAATAATTCTTGTATTAAAGATAATCTAAATCATCTTACTTGTTAGCAGTGTCAATTAATACAATAAATGTTGATAAGCTTTCTATAATTTACTTAATTAACTTATCAGAACAAATTATTTTTTTTTGAAATACTTTTGCATTTCTTACGTATTAGTTAAGAATTTATTTGGTTTATAATATGAAAAATTTTACAATGTTAAAGGAAGATTTTTTCATCACCTACTGAATTTATGTATCATGCTATATAAAAATCACCTGAATCTCGCTCAGTAACTTTCAATAGTTGCAAAAAGTGCTAATATTAAATAATTTTAATATTGTTGTCATATTTTTTTGGTATTTAGCCTGTGGTTTAGGATAGATAATTGTTGGACGTGAGCTTATGTTAAGCTGCATACAATGTAAAAAAATAATAGAGTGAGCGGAGAAATAAAATTTTCATGAGGTATATAAAAAGATCTAGGGTAAAAAGAAAAAAAAAAAGCTTACATTAACTTAACACCAATATGGTTGATATTCACCATACAACTAAGGTCTATTCTGTCCAATGTACGTGACATCCATTTTGAGGTGTTTAAATAATTTAGTGTGCTATACGCAAGGTAAAGAAAATCGAGATTTTACGTAAAATTGAAAAAGCAAATTAAGTACGTAAAACGTAAAATCTTAACAAGATTTAAATCGTAAAATTGTTACCCCTAGTAAAAATTTCATAAAATCGATTGACTCATTTAAAATCGTAATATCGGAAGATTTTAAGAATTAAATCGAGATTCTAGCTATTATGACTATACGTATATAGTTGAATGGAATTAGGGGTGGAAATAGGTCAGGCCAGGCCAGACTTTGCTCTTAACAGGCTTGGCCTGTCATGTAGTCAATTGGCCTGAGTCTGGCCTTGGCTTTTTTTTAAAGTACTAAGCCTAGCCTGTTATTCAGCCTGGGCAGGCCTGAAGCCTGCTAAAAGGCCTGATAATTTTTTTTTTTACAAAAATAAAAATATTATTTTAAAAAAATTATTTTTTAATAAACATATTTATATTTAATATGTCATATTTAATATTTATAAAAAATTTTAAATTTTAAAGTATTTAAAATATACAAAACTATTTATAATTAAATATAATAAATTTAAAATATCTCATAATTTTATTAATAATAAAAAAAAATTATTTATATATGTAATTATGTACTAACAGGTCCAGGCAGGCTTGAGAAGCCAATAAGGCTAATTAGTGAGCCTGAACCTGGCCTATTAACATAATAAGGCTTTTATAAAAGTCTGAACCTATGCCTATTTTATAACAGGTAAGGCCAAACACAGACCAGGCTACAGGCCCCTGGCAGGCCGCCTGGCCTTTTTCCACCATTAAATGGAATATTCAATGATATTGGTAGTCTTCCGATTAGCCTCCTTTGCGCATCACTTCCCCTGGTTCTCTCTCTCTCGGACGCGTCTTCTCCTTTAGCAGCGACGAAACGACGACAACCCCGAGCAGAAACGGCGACTGCTTGGCAGCTTGAGGCGACAACAACAACACACAACTTCCCTCCTCTCGCACGCATCACAGCGGACAAGTCATCTGTGGCAACGACTTCCTTTGGTGAGCACGAATCGACGATGATGGCAGATCCTCTCCCTTTGGCGCTGCTCTCTGTCTCAACGTCTCTCTCCTCTTTGTGAACGGCAGCGACAACGACGTGGAGCATAGCAGCGGCGGTGCGACCGCGACGACTGGCGCAGCTCCCTCTCCTCATGCGATACTCTCTTCTTTGCGTGGGGTGGGCGTGTTACGCTGAAGGGGGTGAAACAGGGGTGAGGGTGTGGCTGAGGCAAGGGGTTTAAGGTTAGAGTTTCTCAATTTGGGAATTTAGGGGTTTAAGGTTAGAGTTCCTCTTTGTTACTAGGTTTGTTAAATTTATGAAACAAACTTGTGTAGAAGATTTATTTTTTATAATTATATGATTTTGGTAATATGAATTTGGATTAGATTGTATGGTTGCCTAATACTTCGGTTTAGGATATGAGTTTTAGTGATTAGGGGTAATTTTGTAAGTTTATAATCAATGATTTAATGAATAGTTATTTGGGTTTAGTATTTTGGTGTCAGCTAAAGCCTCTGTCAATGAACCTCAATGTCCCTCCACTCTAGGGCTGACAATATATACCTTATCCGCATATGTTCAATCCGACCTAACCCAATCGAGCAGGGTTGTCTATCCTACCCGTTACAGGTAGGGTAGAGTGCAGGTTTACTTGCGGGTAGGGCGGGGTATGGGTTTAGAATATACTCTATCCTATCCTACCCTATCCTATACCCGCACCCTTAATATATTATATATTTGAAAATTATATATATAGTGAAGAAAGTGAGTATTAAATCCATAACTTCTTTCTTGTAAAAACTCAAAATAACTACTAAGCTAATCATTTTAACTACTAATTTATTATGTTATTTAAAGAGTAATGTTGCTAGAACTTAGAGTTAGAAGAAGAAAGACAAGACATTTATCATTGTTTGCGTTATTTTAATTTTATTAAGAATTTAATGATCATGCTATTTATAATTTTATATTAGTATTTAAGAGATTTTCAATTCGCGAGTAGGATGGAGTTGAACTTTATGTTTTTAACCTACAGATAGGATTAGATTAAATCCAAATTCTATTCTACCCTATGTTATTATATTCATTGCCAGTCCTACATTCCACTCACACCTAATCACTACTTTCCTTCACTCTTTAAAACTGCTTTCCTTTCTTTGCATGATTTATGCCACATGGCCTGATAAAAAGGTTATTCTTTTTTCTCTTCCTTTTGTCATAAGCAAAATATTTTGGTAACTTTTGCCCAAACAAACCAAGTTCACTTGTAAAATTCTTCTCGTATAATGTTAGATTTACAAACTAAAACATCCACAAATATTTTAAAATACTTAATGATATTTATAATTAAAATGTCGTAACACCAAGATTAATTTTTGTCACCATTAATTGTTAGATAAAATTTGTCATAATTGGAACAAGTCTCTGTGCTTACTCTTTTTTATTGAGCAATATTTAGATACATTTTATAATACAGAACATATATATACAATAAGTTTTTAGATTGACACGTACGAATGAAGGAATTTTTCTTTCCGTACCATAGAAATCTTCTAAAATGATATTTGTAAGTTGATTTGCTTGTAAAAATAGATAAGTTGAGTCAATAAAATCATAATTTATTTATAAGGAATAAATTTGGCTTGATCGACTCCAATAACTCGACACTCATATGTTTTAAATTATAATTTTCATGATCCATTTATATTTATATTTTTTATTTATTAAATAACTAATATATTTTTATAAAAATTAATATTTATCGTTAATGTTAATTTAATTATTTATTATCAATTATTTTCTAATATTTAATATTGATTTACATATATATTAATAGTTTTTTTTGTCAGGTGACATCGATGTTGTTTTTTAGGGAAACGGATCTTTCACTAATGTTGTTATTGGGCTCAGCAACCTTATACTAAAGTCACAGAATGCTTTAATTATTTCAATACAAATGTCACAAGCTCATTTATCGAATCTCAATTAATAGCTAATAAATTTTTTTTATCACAATGATAAAAAGATGACAACTGAATAATATATTTTAAAAGAATAATAATTTAATAAATAATTCTTAAAATAGTAGTATCTCAATTTTAAAAAAAAAAAAATAAAATGATAAAATTGGTTTAATAATCTAATATCCCAATAAATTTGATGAGTTTATATTTTATATTATGTATTATTTTTTTTAGATTTGTTGACTAATTTATTAAGCTTTCGATAGTTTATTATCAAAATATATGTATGTATGATAAATATTTTTTATTTGTACTCTATAGATATCAAGTAAAAAAATTTGTTAAAATTATGCAATAATTAAAATAAAAAGTGAATTGATCGATTTAAGTCGTTAGTTCATATGATTGGAGTTAATTTTATGTTTTTGACTCGTTTCAAAATATGGGTTAATCATTTTTTCAATTTGTGTTTGCTGCTAGTGATGAGTTGGTTCAAATCTGCCTTACCTATTTATTTGACAGCTATTATATATATATAGCTATAGATATCTTAACAAATAAAGAAAATTAAAAATGCTTGAAACAAAATTTAATTATTTTCTTTTTCTTAACGTAAATTCTTTGAAGTTTGAGAGAAATAAAAAAAAATATTAATGTTCCATATAGCTATGGACAATGTACATCTTCAACCTTCAATCAAATTTTAAATTTTGGGTAAAGTATTAAATTGGTCCCTAATATTTGAGTCTAATTCTGTTATACTTTTTAAGATTTAAAGTATCCTATTTGAATCCAAAAAAGATTCATTTAATTCAATGTAATCTTGCCGTGAAGTCAATGTTAAATAATTAAGGAAACTTAGTTTTCAGATATAGAAAACTTATATAACCAAACTCTTCGGTTGCCAAGGGAAGTTTCCTGTGATAGAGGTTACGGTTATCCTGTCGTCGTTGCCACTGGCGAACTTTCCAGCGAAGAGTGAGTTCTTGAAGATACTTTTCATGTGCTTAAACTAAGGCCAGTGGCTTGCGTTGATGCATCCACTGCTGATCTTGTGCCTCGCGAGTTTGCACTTCTTCTTTAGGAAAGGACATTAAGATCTGGTGAAACAATGACATTAATTAATTAACATTGACTTTATGGTAGAACTATATTAAAATTAAATAAAATTTTTTTGAATTCAAATAGGACACTTTAAATTTTAGAAACTAAAACAAAATTAAATCCAAACGTAAGAGACTAATTTAATACTTTACTGTTAAATTTTTTTACTCTATCCGTAAGACAAGGTAAGTACTTGTGATTTTGCTCTATAAAATTATTATTATATATACAGCCATAACCATTGAGTAAACAAAATAAAAAATTTGAATTTGCAGTTTCTTCACATCAGCTTTACTTTTTTAATTAACAATAAAAAAAACTTTTATGGCTATATATTATTTTTCTATTCGACATAATTCATTTTTAAAAAATTATTTTTATGGTTTATAATAATAAAAAAAAATATTATTCCTTAATCACTTTTATATCAATTTTTATTGTCCAATCAATTGATCTAACATAATAAATCTATCGCAAAACCAACTTCTAAGTCACATTATTAAGTTTTCTTTTTCTTTTTTTGTGTACTACGGTTAACATGAACCTTTTAGTTTTTTATAAAGGTGAAAATAAGTCTAAGTTTACTATTAAGATTATAATATAATTAGTTGATTTAAATTTGACCTACAATTTAGTATATATATTAAGAATTAAATCTCATTTTGTTATTAAATTTAGTCTTATTTAAAATCTGATAAAAGATATGATATTTTTATTGAAAAATTATTTTATACGATACACCAAATTCAATATTTACAATATACAAAAATATTTAAATAAAATATAAAAATTAAAAAAATTTAACAATTTTTTAATTATAAAGAATTATTCATATATTTATTTATATTTTAATATGCTCATATAATAACTTAACAGATCTATTAAACTTATTTATAAATTTAGGTCTAACTAACGTACTAATAAATTTAAATTTTAAAAAAATATGAGACTGAATTTAGTCTGTAACAAACTAGATTAGACAAAGTTATGTATAGATCAGATTGAACTTCTTAGAAATTGTGATGAGAGAATGTGAGAAAAAGGATGATGTTATTTAGTTCTTTTTAACTTTAAAGGAAGATGAATTAGCGCTCATCACTATTAATTTGTTTAAAGAATTAGCGCTCATTATTATTCTATAGATTTTATTGTTTATATGATTTTGGTAGTATGAAATGCGATTAGATTGTATGGTTGCCTAATATTTCGGTTTAGGATATGAGTTTTAGTGATTAGGGGTAATTTTGTAAGTTTATAATCAATAATTTAATGAATAGTTATTTGGGTTTAGGATTTTGGTGACAGCTAAAGCCTCTGTCGATGAACCTCAATGTCCCTCCACTCTAGGGCTGACAATATATACCTTATCTGCGCGTACTCAGTCCGATCTAACCCAATCGAACAGGGTTGTTTATCCTACCCGTTACAGGTAGGGTAGAGTGCAGGTTTACTTGTGGGTAGGGTGGGGTGCGGGTTTAGGATATACTCTACCCTACCCTACCCTACCCTATCCTACCCGCACCCTTAATATACTATATATTTAAAAATTATATGTATAGTAAAGGAAGTGAGTATTGAAACCACAATTTCTTTCTTGTAAAAGTTCAACATAACTACTAAGCTAATCATTTTAACTACTAATTTATTATGTTATTTAAAGAAGAATGTTGCTAGAACTTAGAGTTAGAAGAAGAAGGACAAGACATTTATCTTTGTTTGTGTTATTTTAATTTTATTAAGAATTTAATGATCATGCTATTTATAATTTTATATTAGATTTTTTTAATATTTTATTGCTTTTAATTTTATTGAACTTAGTTTTTTACTTTCTATTTATTAATTTGTATGAAAGATGGAATGCTTGAATTTTATATTTGTTTGAAAAATTTTAATTTTTCTGCTAGTAGGGTCAAATATGATAGGGTTGAGAATTTTAAAGTGCAAGTAGGATTAGGATTGAGAGATTTTCAATTCGCAAGTAGGATAGAGTTAAATTTTATGTTTTTAACCTGCAGATAGGATTAGATTAAATCCAAACCCTACTCTACCCTATGTTATTATATCCATTGCCAGTCCTACATTCCACTCACACCTATCACTACTTCCCTTTACACTTTAAAACTGCTTTCTATTCTTTACATGATTTATGTCACATGGCCTAATAAAAAGGTCATTCTTTAAAATACTAAGTTTACTTGTAAAATTTTTCTGGCATAATGATAGATTTACAAACTAAGTTTACTTGTAAAATTTTTCTGGCATAATGATAGATTTACAAACTAAAACATTCACAAATATTTTAAAATACTTAATGATATTAATAATTAAAATATCGTAACACCATAATTAATTTTGTGTCACCATTAATTGTTAGATAAAATTTGTCATGACAAGTTCCTGTGCTCACTCTTTTTTATTGAGCAATATTTAGGTACATTTTACAATACAGAATATATATATACAATAAATTATCAAATTGACATGTATGAATGAAAGAATTTTTCTTTTAGTATCATAGAAATTTTCTAAAATGATATTTGTAAGTTGGTTTGCTTGTAAAAATGGACAAGTTGGGTCAATAAAATTATAATTTATTTATAAGGAATAAATTTGGCTTGATCGACTCAAATAACTCGACAATCATATGTTTCAAATTATAATTTTCATGATCCATTTATATTTATGTTTTTTTATTTATTAAATAACTAATATGTTTTTATATAAGTTAATATTTGTCGTTAATGTTAATTTAATTATTTATTATCAATCATTTTCTAATATTTAATATTAATTTACATATATATTAATAGTTTTTTGCCATGTGACACATCAAAGTCATTTTTTAGGGAAGCGGATCTTTCACTAATATTGTTGTCAAGCTTAGCGACCTTATGCTAAAGTCACAGAATACTTTAGCTATTTCAATACAAATGTCACAAGCTAGTTTAACTAATTCCAGTTAACAGCTAACAAAAAAAAATATTACAATGGTAAAAAGATGACAACTGAATAACATATTTTAGAATGATAACAATTTGTTAAATAGTTCTTAAAATAGTAGTATGTCTGTTACGACCCAGCCCAGCTCGCACGCTGGCTGACCCGGCCCGAGAACATTCCGACCCGCTCGGTTGGGTTAACGCACATGATCTGTCCAGTCTGTGACCCAGACACGCACCCCCGCTACCAGCTGCATGACAGTTGTGGGGAAGGAAACTTCCAGGAAGGAGGCCTCCCTGTGTGGGGCCCGCCCTACTGACAGGATATATAAGGGGAGGGTCCTACCCCTCCCCCAAGGTATGTCATCATATCACTTACTCCCATACCACCTGCAAATTTTTTGACTTGAGTGTTGGAGTGTCCTTGCAGGTGGCACCCCCTCGCCTCACGAAGAGCTCAGAAAGTCGGCTGCCCCCGCCTTTCACGCCACAGATCCAGATTGTGGCTAGCACCCATCTTCACACCCAGCAAACACCTCCGAACCGTCCGGTAACCGACCAACCGACCATTGGCGCCGTCTGTGGGGACTGGCCGATATGGACTTTATTTTGGGTCCAGTAGAGGCGAACAACGAAGGCGGGCCCTGTGGGGAGGGGATGGACCCTAGAAGCGGTAGGGTAGCCACAGGGGCTCCCTCTCGCGAGTGCACTAGATCTCCTCGCGGCAACCCGAGAGACGACCCTAACAGGTAGTGACAGGGCCATAATAATACAAGAACTGCGCCACAGAGTGCAAAACCTAGAACGGGAAGTGGCTGGCAAAGAGCACCAACAACTGACTCCGAGTCAAGACCGTTCCCGGTCTCCTCAAAGGAGAGAGAGAGGTCTCCGAAGAAGTCGTTCCGGGCGCACCCCGAGCCACCGATCAGGGTCAGAGAGCCAGGAAAGTAGGAAAGTGCCCAGAAGACGGAGAGATCCCGTGATTTACTCCAGATCAACGTCAAGAGATACCGTAAAGGAAGACCAAGAGGGCAGCAGAGAAAGACCAAGGGGAAGCCAACCACATCAAGAAGACAACAGAGAGAGGTCAAGGAGAAGCCGACCGCACAGAGAAGACAGTAGAGAAAGACCGAGGAGAAGGCGACAACTAGTGGTCATGGAGGCAACCCCTTTCCACCATTCGATCCTGAAGTCCGGCTACCGAAGCACTTCGATAAGCCAACGGACATGAAGTATGATGGGACCCCCAGGAACACCTAACGGCCTTTGAGGCCAAGATGAACCTGGAAGGGGTGGGTGATGAAGTAAGATGTCGCGCTTTCCCGATAACCTTAGTGGGACCGGAAATTCGGTGGTTCAACGCCCTAACCCAAGGCTCGGTGACGACCTTTGGGGACATCGCCCGCGCCTTCCTAGCCCAGTTCACTACACGTATCGTAAAGGCAAAGCATCCGATCAACCTGCAAGGGGTAACCAAGAGAGTTGGCGAACCGCTAGGAAGTACCTAGACAGGTTCAATGACGAGTGCTTGGAAATTGACGGCCTAACCGATTCGGTGGCCAGCTTATGCCTGACGAATGGATTATTAAACGAGGACTTCAGGAAGCATCTTACCACCAAGCCCGTATGGACTATGCAAGAGATCCAAAACGTGGCTCGGGAGTATATCAATGATAAAGAGGTCAGCAAGGTCGTGGCGGCCAATAAGCGGCAGCCTGCCTACAGTCAAGCTCGACAACCCGGTAGCGGAGAAAGGCCAAAGGAGCACTCCAAGGACGGAGCTTCAGCCAAGCAGAATACGAGGCCTTGCTGGGCAGATTAGTTTTGGCAAAAGAGGTCAGGGCAACCAGAATTGAAGTGTGCAGCGACTCCCAGGTCGTCACATCACAGATTAATGGGGGCATACCAAGCCAGAGATTCCCTATTGCAGAAATATCTGGCGAGAGTCAGAAAACTAAGTGAGGAGTTTGACGAGATAATGGTGCATCACGTACCAAGAGAAAGGAACACCCGAGCGGACCTCTTATCAAAGCTAGCAAGCACCAAACCAGGAACCGGGAACCGATCTCTGATACAAGGCTTAGTAAAGGAACCGACGGTGACCCTGCACGTGGCGCAGGCAACCGACCCTCCATCCTGGATGAACCTAATCATGGATTTCTTGGAAAAGGGAGTACTCCCCGAGGACGACAAAGTGGCAAAGGCGTTAAGAAGAGAAGCGGCCAATTATGCGGTAATACAAGGCCAGTTGTTCAAGAAAGGGCCCAGCCAACCCCTGTTGAAGTGCCTACGCCCCGACCAAACAGACTAGTACTAAGCGAGGTCCACGAGGGATGTTGCGACCACCACATTGGTGGAAAGTCCTTGGCCAGAAAGCTTGTCCGGGCTGGTTATTATTGGCTCTCAATGATGGCGGTCTCGAAAGAATTTGTGAAGAAGTGCAAAAGCTGCCAGGAAAACGCTAACTTTCATAGGGCCCCGGCAGCCAAGCTAAGCCTGTTAACAGCTTCGCGGCCATTTTCGCAATGGAGAATCGACCTGCTGGGGCCTTTTCCGGTTGGACCAAGGCAGGTCAAATATATAGTCGTAGCCATTGACTATTACACAAAGTGGGTAGAGGTGGAGCCGATGGCCAGCATTTTCTCGGTCAACTGTCGGAAGTTCATGTGGAGACAAGTGATAGCCAAGTTTGGAATACTAGAAGTCGTCATCTCGGACAACGGGACGCAGTTTGCTGACAAAAGTTTGGAGAATTTCTGGCCGGCCTGGGCATAAAGCAAAAGTTCTCGTCTGTGGAGCATCCCCAAACCAACGGCCAAGTGGAAGTGGCAAATAAGGTCAACCTGCAAGGCCTCAAAAAACGACTTGATAAGAAGAAGGGAGCATGGGTTGACGAGTTGGCCTCAGTCCTCTGGTCTTACCGCACAACTCAGCAGTCGTCTATTGGGGAAACGCCCTTCCGGCTCACCTATGGGGTAGATGCAATAATACCCGTAGAAATCGGTGAGCCGAGTCTACGACTACTTCTAGGAAGAGTCGAAGAGGCCGTAGAATAAGACTTGGTGGATGAAGCCAGAGAGATGACCCACTTGTCGGAGACAGCACTCAAACAAATAATGGCCCTCTGCTATAACGCCAAGGTACTCAAGAGAGAATTTGAACGGGACGACCTGGTCCTACGGCGCAACGACATAGGACTACCGACTCCGGGTGAAGGAAAGTTGGCGGCAAACTGAGAAGGCCCATACAGGGTGAAGAAGGTCCTTGGCAATGGCGCCTACAAGTTAGAGCGGTTGGACGGCAAGGAAGTTTCGAGGACCTGGAATGCAGGCAACTTAAGGAGATTCTATTCCTAGTAAGCAAGAAGCGTCAACCAGGCAGATGGCCTGCCACTATAGATGGTTTAGTAAGACACGTGTTATTTTGTGTTGAATTATTTGCCCTTGTCATATATTTACTATTACCTTGTCTTTGAACCATTTACCTATACTATTCATCTACTGTTTGTTGTTTTTTTTTTTGCGTTGAGCATTACTAGTTGAATCGTTAAATGATGAAACAGTATGCCGGGATTGATCACCCTGGAAACCACCAAAGAAAAGAATGTCACCATGCGCGGTTACTAAAATAATAAAAGCCACGGTCTGGCTTCACCAATTACCAGCAAAACGGTAAGCAAATGTAAACAAATAGCCGACTACGATCACAACAGTAAAGAGGAAATAAAGTAAAAGGATTACCGATGAAGCGAGAAAAGAAGAAGTTCGTTACATGCCGACCAAACGGCAAACGTATTTGTTAAAACTACGAAATTTCTAAATCCAGAAAAGTTTACAGTCTACAAAGCTAAAAGATATAAGTTACTTCTTCGGCATGTCAACAATCTTGCCATCCCTAATAGTTTTGAAAATGCCAACAGCCGAGGTATCAAAATCGGGAGCCAGTAGCTTCACTTGAGCCTTGAGGGCCTCCTCGGTCATCATGATGGCACTCTTGCCCTGCTTCACGGTGTCTTTATACTTCTTCTTAAACTCAGCAGCTTCACCCTGAGCCTTGGCCGACGAGAGTGCCTCATCGCGTTCCTTCTCCAGCATGGCCACCCGACCTTGAGCAGTATTAAGCTGACTTTCCAGGGTAAGCTCTTGCTCGGTAAGACGTGCCACCAAAGCGTCAGCGGCCTGGACCTTTTCCTTAGCAGTTTTGACTTCCTCCTCAGCAACCTTGACTTTCTCCTCGGCCGTCTTGGCCTTCTCCTCAGCAGCAGCGAGTTGCTCCTAAAGCAACTTTACCTCATCCCTGTACCTGGCGTTAGCTTTGATAGAGGAGTCAAGCTTCACTTTCAAGGATCGCGTTCCCGCCAGAGTGGATTCCGCCTTTTTCGGTATCGAGGCTCCTCGAAGCAAAGTGCGGTACATCCATCTCGCTTGTGAAGCAAGATCCCCACCGTAGAAGAAGTCCTCCGTGCTGGGAAGCAGCTGGGAATCAATAAAGTTTCCGACATCAAAGTTCTTCTTCATAACGGTGAGAACCCCCTCCAGACTGGAAGACGGCCTCTTCTTCCTTGGATTGTCAACCAACACCTCAATTTCAGGACTAGAATACGACTTCCTTTTTCTCGGATTGTCACCCTCCTCCTCAGCCCCCGGATCCCCCTCTGGTCGGGGTCCCGAACCAGCCCCCGCCTCCTGCTGAAGACCCGAAGCGGCGCTGGTTCCTGGCCCCTCCCCCTGGGTAGGCTGGGACTGGGCATCAGGCTCAATGACATCGTCAGCCGGCACTTCCTGAGCAGGGGTAGTGGAATCGTCATCACTTCCATCAGCCAAGAAAGTGTTGAACAAAGCATCAAGTCCTGTTACCTCGGCTGACATTGACACTGCAACAAGATACGGAAACATGTTAGTCGTCAAATCGTCAGATAAATAAAAACAAAGGTAAACACAGAAAATCACCAGACGGCTACTCACATATATAATTCCTAGCCATGTTCCGATCACCCATAAGGAGATGGGGGTTAACAAGATTCTTCCCAAAAACAGCCAACAATACGTCGGCAACCATCTTATTCTCCGGAGATAATCCCTTATACGTTATTTTGGTAAAGGCGTTGGCCCCCGCCCCAAAACTCCAATAAGTCGGTATGCGACGTTCCCCTTCTAACGTCAACCAAAAGGGGTTCCGACCTTCCGCAGGATGAACTTTAAAATACTTATCCTTAAAACCATGATAAGAATCTTCGAATACGCCGAAGATTCTCTGGCCTTGGGCCGCCCGGAAGGACATGAAGCCCTTTTTAGCTTTCCCCTCTTTCGAAGGATTTGTTAGAGTGAAAAGAAAAAGAAACACTTCAACGGAGACCGGAAGCTCAAGATACTCGCACACCATCTCGAAACAGCGGATTGAGGCCCAACTGTTCGGATGCAATTGGGACGGCGCCACGTCACAGCGGTTAAGTAGCGCCATTTGAAAATGGGAGAAGGGGAGGCGAACTCCCAAGCGAGTGAACATGGCCTTATACAACCACATCCAGTCAGGGACCTGGGGAGCGTGTAGATTCAGTTGGAATATTCGTTTGTAGTCGGCAGGAATGAAAGCCGCATAATTAGACTCCTCGTCAGTTCCTCCACAAAGGTAATCGGCCCGTCGGAACTCGTCAAGTTCCTCCAGGCACATTTGATTAGGGGTTTCCTTCACATCTGAAGTCACCCATGCATAGCGGTCATAGGGCGCCGGTCTCACGACCCTCATGACGGGATGCTGGACCATACCTACAGTGGGGGCACCACCCAATATCAGTCTAAGAGGCCGGGAAGCCGATACTACTACCATAAAATAATAACTCCCCTATTCAACTACTATAATAAAACAGGGTATAAATCGACAGCTAAGACCAAGGCCAGGAAAACAAAATCCTAGAATGGTAACCCCCCTACAGTATCTACCTAATGTTAAAACGCCAACAAACATGCAATTCATATCAAGAGTACAATGCACATGCAAAGGCCAGAATTACTAACAACAAAGATAAACAACGCCATATCAAAACCAGGAAAAGAAACAGGATAGTGATGATGATAGAAGGAAATCGAAGAATTGAGAAAGGTCTGGGAAAGCAGAGGCTCGCAACAAAGATGTTTGAAAGAAAGAGAAGAAAGCAAATGAGACACAATGGCAGTGCAACAAAACTAAGGCGAAACCAAATGGAAAACTGAAAAAGAAACCAACTCTGGGAAGCGTAAAGGGCAGGGGCAGAATAGTCTTTTCTTGCGGGTTTTGAATCATCCATTAAGAGCATTAAATTCTCGGCGCGAAGAATGAGGCGACGAAAAAAGCTCCCTAGTAGCGAACAAGCCCACACGCACGCAGAAGGCGCGTCCTTACCACGGACAACCGACTAGGCAACTACGCGCGAAGGAGAAAGAAGAACACGCTACCAATAGCGCTCACGACCATAGCTGGCGTGTTGGGGGCACTATTACGGTCCAGCTCAACTGGCACGCTGGCTGACCTGGCTTGAGAACATTCCGACCCGCTCGGTCGGGTTAACGCACATGACTCGTCCAGTCTGCGACCCAGACACGCACCCCCGCTACCAGCTGCATGACAGCTGTGGGGAAGGAAACTTCCAGGAAGGAGGCCTCCCTGTGTGGGGCTCGCCCTACTAATAGGATATATAAGGGGAGGGTCCTACCCCTCCCCCGATGTACTTCATCATATCACTTACTCCCATACCACCTGCACATTTTCTGACTTGAGCATTGGAGTGTCCTTACAGGTGGCATCCCCCTCACCTCACGAAGAGCTCGGGAAGTCGGTTGCCCCCGCCTTTCACGCCCCAGACCCAGATTGAGGCTAGCACCCATCTTTACACCCAGCAAACACCTCCGAACCGTCCGGTAACCGACCAACAGAACAATTTCAATTAAAAAAACAAATAAAATGATAAAATTGGTTTAATAATCCAATGCCCCAATAAACTTGATGAGTTTATACTTTATATTATGTACTTTTTTTTTAGATTTGTTAACTAATTTATTAAACTTTAGATAGTTTATTATCAAAATACATGTATGTACGATAAATATTTTTTATTTGTACTCTATGGATATCAGGTAAAAAAATTTGTTAAAATGACGCAATAATTAAAATAAAAAACGAAACGATCGATTTAACTCGTTAGTTCATATGAGTGGAGTTAATTCTATGTTTCATTAACTTGTTTCAAAATATGGGTTAGTCCTTTTTTCAATTTGTATTTGCTGCTAGTGATGAGTTGATTCAAATTCATCTTACTTATTTATTTGACAGCTATTATATGTATAGCTATAGATATCTTAGCAAATAAAAAAAAATAAAAATGTTTAAAACAAAATTTAATTATTTTTCTTTCTCTTAACGTAAATTCTTTGAAGTTTGAGAGAAATAAAAAATAAATATTAATGTTTCCGTATAGGTATGGACAATGTACATTTTTAAACCTCGATCAAATTTTAAATTTTGGGTAAAGTATTAAATTGGTTCCTTATATTTGGTTCTAATCCAGTTTTAGTTTCTAAAATTTAAAGTATCCTATTTGAATTAAAAAAATATTCATTTAGTTCAATGTAGTCCTGTCGTAAAGTCAACGTTAAATAATTAATGAAACTCAATTTTTAGATATAGAAAATTTGTATAACCAAACTCTTCGGTTGCTAAGAGCAGTTTCCTGCGATAGAGGTGACGTCGTTGCCACTGACGACCTTTCCCGTGAAAAGTGAGTTCTTGAAGATGTTCTTCATTTGCTTGAATTAAGGCCAGTGGTTTGTTGTTTCTCGAATTTATACTTCTTTTTCAGGAAAGGATATTAAGGTCTGGTGAAACAGTGATATTAATTATTTACCATTGATTTTATAGTAGAATTATATTGAAATTAAATGAAACTTTTTTAGATTTAAATAGAATACTTTAAATTTTAAAAATCAAAACAAAATTACACCGGACCAATTTAATACTTTACCGTTAAATTTTTTACTCTATCCGTAAAATAAGGTAAGTATTTGTGATTTTGCTCTATAAAATCATTATTATATATACAGCCATAACCGTTGGTAAACAAAACAAAAGATTTTGAATTTGCAATTTCTTCACATCAACTTTACTTTCTTGATTAATAAAAAATTTTTATAACTATATTTACTTTCTATTCGACATAATTCATCTCTAAAAAATTATATTCATAGTCTATAATAATAAAAAAAATATTATTCCTTAATCACATTTATATCAACTTTCATTGTCCAATCAATTGATGTAACATAATAAATCTACCACAAAACTAACCTCTAAATCACATATTATTAAATTTTCTTTTTCTTTTTTTGCACATTACGATCAACATGAACTTCTTGATTTTTTATAGAGGTGAAAATAAGTTCAGGCTCACTAATAAGATTCTAATATAGATAGTTAATTTAAATTTGACCTATATATATATATATTAAAAAATTATTTTTATACGATACACCAAATTCAATATTTACTATATACAAAAGTATTTAAATCAAATATAAAATTAAAAAATTTAACAACTTTTTAATTATAAAAAATTTATTTATATATTTATTTATATTTTAATATGTTCATATAATAACTTGACAGGTCTATTAAATTTATTTATAAATTTGGGTCTAACTAACATACTAATAAATTTAAATTTAAAAAAATTCTAAGACTGATCTTAGTCTACAACAAACTAGATCAGACAAAATTATATACAGATCAGATTGAACTTCTTAGAGGTTGCTTTACTTATTTTCAATTTCTAATTCCTTGATATAATTTGTAATATTAATTGAAACCCACCATTGAAGACAGAAAAATTTAAATACTTACAAAAAACTTTTTCTTCAATTTTTATAACAAGTAAATTATTAGATCAAATTGTTCCTCACATATGCAAATTCATAAAGAAGATAATGAAAATGTTTAGATATAATTGCTATTCTATGTAAAAATCTAACCAATTGGTATAAATCTTTGTGTCACCAGGTAAAAAAGGATGAAGATTGTGATACAAGAGAATGTGAGAAGAAGGATATCGCTATTTAGTTCTTTTTAACTTTAAAGGAAGATGAATTAGCGCTCATCACTATTAATTTGTTTAAGGAATTTTTTTAAAATATTTGTTTTTTTTTTTTAGTATTCTATAGATTTTATTGTTTATTTATTTATTTATTTTTATTTTTTAGTTACGGATGCTCCTTGTATCATTGGTATGTCAATAAAAACTAATGTATTAGATAATTGACAGATTTACAAGATCACAATGCATAATCAATATTACCCATTGATACAAATATAGTTAAATTAGTTATTAAGAACAATATATAATTTATATGTTTATAAATGTAAACATATATGAATAATTATTAACAAAAGTAACTTGTGTTTGTCTTATATACATCATCTCCTATTTGAATAATTATTTAAAAGAAAAGTTATTAATGCATCTAATTAATATGGTTAAATTCTTTTTTTGTCTTATGAAAATTTAATTAAAAGTTAGAATAAATTTATCTTTTACAAAAGACTAAACTATGTTTATCTTATTCTTTTTTTTTCATGTATGTAACTTTTATTATATTCTAGAATAGTTCTTTAACAAATTTAATATCCTATCAAATTAAAGTAAAAGATAAACAATTATGTATATAGTTTTGTTAAATTGTGTGAGAAGTTATTAATCATCTACCATCCAATTTTCAAATAAATAAATAAATAATTACTGCTTTCATCAAGATTCGTTACTACATAATTAACTTTTATTAACATTTAAAAAATGTTATCAAATCATATTAAAATACTATCTATATATATTAATAATATGTTAACAAATATTAAATATATTCTATATTATTAAATAATTTTATTAATATTTTTCTAAAAATTTAATAATATTAAGTAAAAATATTACAATAGATCTTCTATAGTAATATTATGAGAAATGTTACAATAGACCTTTCTTAGTAGCACTTAAAGAAATGTTACAATAAATATTTTATAACACTTAAAAAAATATTACCATAAATATTTTTTGTAACACTTAAAAAATATTATAATAAATATTTTATGTAACACTTAAAAAAATATCACCATAGATGAAAAACAGGATAATAGAAGATGATTAATTTAATTCAAACTTAAATTTGATTTCTTTAAATGATACTTTCCAAAAATTATCCTTATACATGAATAACTTAATATTTTATATTAAAAATTATATTATCAAAAAAATCGATAGATCTTTTTTTTTTAATCAGAAAGATATAAAGTTTAAAATATTTATTAATATATATTTTTAAATAATATTTAACCTTTATTTTGTACCGAATTTATTTAAGGTTTTTTTTTTCCACATTTAAGCTTTATTATATTATCGTTATATTGTATAAGTATAAAAAGATGGAAACTAAATTTTTATCTTTAATTTTTATTATTATTAGAAATTTTTGGAATCAAGTTTTTTGGATTCTTGGCCTATAATTTCTTTTTTTTTTTGAAGTTTGAGAGAAATAAAATTTAATATTAATCATAAATGTGAATGACCAACTACAATATCAGTCACTTTGCAATGCAAAAGCAACATTATAAAATAATTCATACTAAAAATTACATGCATAATTTATGATGTACACAATGACATGACATGATACAAAATATACACATATATAGAAACACAAATTTTAAATTTTTATAAGACATATAAACATGATATATATTAATTATTTAATTTTATTTGGTAATTAGATACCAAATTTTTAGGCATCATAATAAATATTTTTAACATTTATGATACAAATAAAAAAAAGACGATCGAATAGAATAATTTAATTTAAAACTTATCTTTCTAGTTAGTATTGTAACACTCTACCACACAGAGTTTTACACCTAGGATGTAAAACAGAGGTGGTGTGGTATTACGACCTCTAAAATAAAATATATATAATAATATATAACAAATGTTATAGTATACTAGGAGTTTTGAAAAATGGGTAAAGCAAAATTCGTAAAATAAAAACGCAACACTCCGGAAACGGAATTACTTGCGTGCTAAAAAAACTAAGGGTTAGAGTTATGAATAAGCAAAAAAGTGAATAGAAGCCAAGAATACAGTGAAACTAGTTCCTGACTCAGCCTGCGAAGCCAAGGCTGGCCGGAGAATATATACATATATATACATAAGTATCCCAAATACCCAAAATATAGAAATAAAATCCTAACTCTCCTGTAAGCTCTAAGAGGAACAAAATAATCAAGTTTCTTGGAGAAAAAGCTAAGTAATTAAGTACAAATATACATAAGCTGATAAACCAAAATATCCCGGGGACTACTCCGCTTTAGGAATCCAGACGCTTAGCGAGGAACCTCTCGACCTGCATCTGAAAACAACAACACAGTATGGGGTGAGAACCGGAGGTTCTCATCATGGTAAAGGTGCCACGCGTATAATAAATAAGATCCTTGGAATGCCAAAGGCAATCCTAGAACTCCGTTATACAATTATAAAACTTAATTTCTAAGCAGAAGCCATAAATAGGGGTAGGTAATCTAAGCATTCCTAAATTTTACTCACTTTCAAACCTAATCTAAACACCAACCCACTTCACCCTTCCTCCTTTCTTCCGTCATCCATAATTCAGCAGAGACAAGCAGTCAAACAAGTTCACGCACAAGTAATAAGCAGATAGTGCAAGTAGCAAGTATAACAGGTAGCAGGATGTATATATTCAGTTAGGCAATTTCAGATAATACATAGCAATCAAAACAAATAAATGCACATGATGCATGCCTGCCCTATGGCTGATGAGGCTCATCTGTCGGTTATCCAGCCAACCCGACAAGTCCGAAAACCTTAGACTATCCCCCGTCGCGTATCCCCAAGAATCTATGCATAGATTTCACATTCATTTATCATTCAAATCACTCAATGGGGGCTATCCATACCCGGGAATTTATATGTGTCCGATCACCCTTACAACGTAGGGTCAACAGAGTATCGAGTTTTAACCTGGAACACGTGGTGGCAAGCCACGGTTCTTACCCAGGAAAACTCGTATCTCAGATATTATCATTCATAAGCCATTTCATTTTCATAATCATTATATAATCATTTATCAAAGCCATGGCATCATACCTCATTTAACATTCTCATCTCCTTCATATAACTCATCAATTTACCTCTTACTTCATTCCCAAGTTATCCCAAATTCCTACCTTCTGCTATTTACTAAGCCTAATAGTAGAATCTAGGGTTAATAGGGCAAAAATAGGGGTTTAGGGTTTCAAATTCATGTTTGGAACAGAAAAACACAGGTGCTGTAAAACAGGGTGTGTGCGTACGCACACACCTGTGCGTGCACACAACTAAAAAAGAAAGCAGAACGTGTGCGTGCGCACGTATGCGTGCGTGCACACACATCACCTGGTGTGCATGCACCCCACCTGTGCTAGTGCCACCAACAGAAGGCCTAACCTAGTGTGTGCGTGCGCATAAGAGCGTGCATACGCACAGGTAGATTTTTGCTTCTGTTGGGTGCGTGCGCACAGCTGTGTGCGTGGGCACACATCAGAAATCTGGTTCTGCTGCAACATTCAGAATTTCAGTTTTTTGCACCAAATTTTCGGCGTCCATATGGTATCAGAGTAGTTCGTTCCTATAGAGCTTGAGGGACGAACTGACGATGCTTCTAGGCATACTCTGGGTGTCTATACATGCTATTTAGGGTATCTAACTGATATATGTGGCATGAATGCTCATGAGCATGCATCTGGGACTTTGAAATACTAGACATGAGATATAGAGACTGATCACCTTGATATCACTTACTTGTTTGGTATAAACAGGAACCAAATGGCGTCTCGTGGGTGCAGTTGTGAGTGCAATCGAGGTCGAGGACGGAGGGTTAATAAGGTAACCATACCGATAGATAGTTTGATCGATATCGTGACTGCAATGATGAGTGTTGTTGCTGCCATTGGTGTTGTTGCTGCTGCGACCATTCGAGTGATGGATGGGATGGAACCACAAGCTGGAACTAGCAACGATAGTGATAATGAATATGAAGGTAGATATAATGTTCCGAATACAGGGGTACCAGTGGGTTATCCGGAGCATGTTAACACGGGTCAGGCAATGGGAAAAAGCTCAAGGAGGACTGAGGTAGCAAGGAATAATCGTCGGGAACCCTTCACAAAGAAAAAGGGACATATTACACCTAGGAGCCAAAATTTCAAAAGAAAATCATTTGTCGCTTTACATTCCTAGCACCGGAACAATGACCAAAGGAACGACAACCGTCCAGATCCGAATTCAGAAGGGCAAACTAGTACTCAACCGGATGACTTAAGGTGCGCAAGATGCAAGAAGTACCATCCAAGCAGACCATGCAAGGCCGGATTAGGCGTATGTTACAAGTGCGGGAAGCCGGGGCATATAGCTCGAGATTGTCCACACAGGAAACGCTGGAATGCAGCTGAATCTGATTCTCAGACCCGAGGTAACCATGAACTAGCAATTGAGTTTTTAGCTACCTTGCATATCATTAATATGTAATATCCATTGGTGAAGCATGACAAGTTTTGATGATCGTGGAGTCCGAGCCGATGGTTAGTCAAAGACTATTAGTTGTTAAGATGGAGCGATACTTAGCTAACTTAGATGAGTGACTAGGTTTTTAAAGGATGAGAATCAGAATGACGCAGTGGAAGTAGGGTGGATTATACCTAAGGAATTGGAACTGTCAAGAGCTATACGGAGTTACCATTTGAAATCCAGTAATGTTAAGACTTTGAGGAAGAGGAATTGAGCGGATTCAACCTTTAGTTGCTAATTAATTAAGAGACGAGTCAAGGTAAGACCAAATCCCTATACGAGAGAATTCTCGAGACCGTTTTTGAAGATGTACCAGAATTTTCACCATAGGGAGAACATGAGTTTACGATAGACTTAGTGCCGAAAGCCGGATCAGTGTTGATTGCATCACAAGTGAACATTATAATCAGTAAAACTCAGGACCGAGTTAGAGGGAGTACTGGAAGAGAGAATCGTCCAACTAAGTGTTTCTTTGCGAGAGCGTGCCAACTAATCTTCACGACTTAATCTATCCTTTCTCTTATAGCTTACATTGAAAGCTCTATCTTGAATCTTCTCTTGTAAAAGCCCAACTCATCGTTCTTTTTGTTCCTTACTCGTATAAAGCTTGTCTCTTTTGAATTAAGCCTGAACTCATCCTAATATAATCACATAATCCTTGAATCCTGGAAACCTGCGGTGCGTGGAGTTGCTCTCTTGTGGAAACTTGCATTCCTTTAAAGCCAACTAGAACCTATTCAATTCGACATGTCTTATTCTTTCCATTCAATCTTGATGTGAACTTCTTCCCTGAGATGCGACTAGATTTCACTTCTTGTGCATTCCATTAGTTCTGTACAACTCTAGTTAACTGTATGCAAGACTTTCTTTTTGAATTCTCGTGAACACCGTTCGTGTTACTCATTTGTCCCTTTGAACATAACATTTCTTGGAGAAAATAAACTTGTATTGGATTTTATGTCACGCATAATTCTTAGATGCAATTATTAGAGTGTCAATCCTTTAAAACAAGACTATTGAAACATGAAAATAAACCAGCGACATTACTAGGGAATTTAAAACCTTAATCCTTGCCGATCGTATCGCTCGTGACTAAATAGATGCAATGAGGTGCACCATGTGATTGAAATACTAGAATACGATGGAAGCCTTCGAGCCATGGAAAGAAGATTGATCCTTCTGTCAATATTCGTATCGCTTAGGCCTAATGAACCATTTAGGAAATGACTACGATGTATTATTGGAGGACTTAAGATGCGTGCTGATCCAACACCGTGAGGTTGTGGTAGACGCGCTAAGCAAAAAGTTTCTAAGAGATTCTTGGACGATAAATCCAAAAGGAGAAAATGTTAGATGAGTTAAAGTTCTAAGTTGAAAGAGTGAGAGTGCGATTGGAAGTGTCGGTCTAAATCTATTGTTATGTTACAACGTGGCATCGATGAAGTAAGGGACGCATAACGAGACAATAAGGAGCCGCCAAAGATGTCAAAGTCTGGTAAACAAAAGGGAATTAAGAAAAAATTTATATGTCCAATGCCGAAATAAAGATCGTAGAGTCAAGGACTGAGGGAGCGCAAAAATGGTGATAAGGAGCTACTAAGAGTATCGAAGCCTGTTGAATAAAAAAGATACCAAGAGAGAGTTATGTGTCGAAATCGAAAGTTGAAATGAGAAGCCGTTGTCTGAAGCTTACGAAGAGAAGATTTTCGAAGTTACCTTAAGATTTCTAAAATGTATCACGAACCCAAAAGATATTTTGAGCAACCAGAAGTGAAGAACGAAGTGACAATCTGTGATTACATGTTCCACGCATGAGAAAGAAAGGAGAGACCACTAGAAGCCGTGCAAAATGCTACAACCATCGAAGGGTCTACATTAAAGGTAAAAGAGAATAGCCATCGATTTCATAATAGGTTACCGAGGTCTAGGACAAATAGTGATACTGTTAGGGAATCGTGGACCAAGTGACCAAGTCCATTTTGCCTATCGGAGCAAACTTCTTAGTGGGGATATCAACGAGACAATACATCAGGGAGAAGGTGAGACTTCAAAATACGCTAAACACCTTTGAATTAATCGAAAACTAGAGCATCGAACATCTTAGTTCCTGAATTTGATAGCCGAGACAACGAAGAAAAAGTTACGCAAATAAATGAGCTAAAGCTCATTTTCTTCTCTAAGAACACAACAGAAGCAGCGCCAGACGCAAGGAGAAGAAGAAAAGGATACAAAACCCTTGTTTCAATTTCCAAACGCCGTAACTTCTCCGTTCGAACTCCGATCACCGCATCGTTCGCGGCCACGCGTCCAGCACGTCGAGCTCTATATTTCTGTTAGATCAATTTTACCAGTAAGCTCCAATTCCATCTTAGATTTTCTATCTCCTTTTCTATTCTTGAAATTGAACCCTTATGGTGAAACTTTGCCAATTTGGTGTTCTAGGTTCGTTTTAGCTTGCGGAGCTTATTGGGTTTGAGTTGCTACGCGTATGGGTGTGGTAAGGATCACCTAAACCCTAATCTAATTTTGGTTTTATTATGTAGAATCTGAAATTTAAGTGTACATGTGTATTAGGTGTGAATTAAGTTTATATATAAGCATTGGAATTGAAAAGTAAGCATTTGGAAGCTTGGTGGTGATCAAAGCTGAGATTGTGGCTGGTTTCTTTGAGTTTGAGGGGATGTGTTGTGACTTGGATGGCTGTCTTGGATTAAGTATAGTGATCGGCTAAGGTATGGTTTAGGTTTCGCACGTTTAATATGTAAGGTTGTGTGAAAACTTAGGCTAGAGAACTATAGGATAAGTTGAAAAGGATTTTATGCATTAAATGGTTAGTTTTGTGATGTTAATGGTAGATTGATGATTAGCCTTGTGTTGGAATTAATGGTCATGAGATGAATGGAATTAATGAGAATGTGTTATTGGAACTAATAATGGTGAATTGATGATGTTGCTGGTATATGTCCATGAGATTTTGTGGTTATGACTTGTTGATTTGGTTAATGATGATTTATGGCTTGTTATTAAAGAATTGAAAAAGTAAATTAATGAAATTTTAAAGTTGTAGCTTGTGGTTGAAATGGTAAATATTGGGATTATTGCATGGATTTTATGGAATGGTATGAGCAATGATATGCTAGTGATTGGTGATAATGAAATGAGGCTTGATATGTTGTAAATGTGCAGGTTTTGTGGGCAGGAAATGTGAATTTGGTAAAAATGGGGTTTGGTATATTTTAGTAAAAAGTGGTTTTGATGAACTTTGGAAGTCTATAGCTTGCTCCTCAAAGGCAAAGAACACCACCAGAAAGAAAAAAAATAAATTGGCTATAAAGTAATTTTAATAGAGAAATAAAAGACCTATGCTCTTGATACCGTGTTAGAATCAAGAGATTAATCTAAAGAGGATGTTTTTGTGTATTATTCGGTGTTTTGCCAAAGATACAATGTACAATGATATATATAGGTGCTAGAAGAATCAAAGTAATAAAAGCGTAATATCCTATAATAAATATACAGATGTGCTAAATAAATATAAATGATGTTAATGAATCTTAATTGATCCTAATTATACTCTAACAACCTGAAATCCATACTCCACAGCCATGGAAGCAGAACACTTATTAACTAATGTACTCAACTACTCATTAGGTTAGCAATGACTATGAATTCGGATCTCTAATATTCAGTCTTTGGCTATGGCTATATATATAGGGTAAAGGTATGTATCTCGTCTCATCTCATCTCATCTCATCTCATCTGGAAGTTTTCAATTGAAATTTGATTGATTTTTTTTCTAAAGTAGAAAAATATTCATTAAAATAGCAAAATGAATACAATAAGTTGTTCAGTCCTATCTTGGACACCAAAAGCCAGATTTAGACTTCGGGGTTTTCCAAAATATCCTTATGACTAAAGAAAGAGATTAATAAAACAACTGAGGAGAGAAAAAAAAAATAGAAAAGAGAAGAGAGAAGAGAGAAGTCACGCTAAGTCCTCGTTCTTGTCTAGAACTCCTATAACAACTCCATAGCTTGTTCAAAAAATTTTTGAGGAGAAATAATTTTGCTCACAAAGATCTTCAAGATTCTGTCTCTCCAGTTCATCCAACACAAAACTGCCACGAGCACCGAATTCTTCATCTACTGTGTCGTTTGGTTCAACTGATTTACTACATGCGACCACCACTTTTCAAACGGCTGAGTTCCCAATGCTTGGCCCAAATGGCTAACCGGTAAAAGTTGCCATGCTTGGTTTGCGAGATGGCACTGGATTAAGCAGTGAGTGATTGATTCTCCATCTTTCTCACACCTAGGGCAGACATTGGGGATGCTCTGGAACCTTTCATTCAGTCTTCCCCTCACAGCAAATCCATTATGACAAGCCTTCTAAATGAATATTTTATTTTTGGGATGCATAGTAAGTTTTAGAAGGCTTTCCACATCTTCTTTTCTCTGCATGCTTCCGGTATTGCTCCATAGGTGAGTGAAAAAAGTGGTACGCAATTTTGTAGCCCGTGGATACTGAGTATGTCCTTGATTTTACGCTGGACCAAGTTAGTCTATCATTCCTTTCTTCAATTTTGTCTGTAATATTCTAGTTGTAATATCTGGAACAAAGTTTGCTGTTATTGTGTGTTCATCCCATTGTCTGTTGTTGTTAATGAGTTGGTTAACCCATTCTAGTTGAGCATTAAAGATCTGATTTTGCATTGTAGAATAGGAAATGAGTTTTTTATCCAAGGGTCTTCAAGAATTTGCACTGAGTTCCCCAACTAATTTTTCATAGCAGTTCTTTCTCCAAAACCTTCCTCCCTTCAAGTAGGCTCCTCCATGTCTAAGATGGATTGTGACCAGTCTTAGCTGTCAAGAAAGTAGAATACCTGAAATATCTTCCTTTGTAAAGTTTATTGACTAGTGAATCTGATTTAGTGGCTATTCTTCATCCTTGTTTGGCTAGCATGGTCAGATTGAAAGCTTTTAGATTCTTGATTCTCAGGCCTCCTTGAGTTTTCTCTCAACTGATAATATCCCATTTAATCTATCACTGTTTTCTTTCCAAATCTTTTTGCCCCACCAGAAGTTTATTATCTTCTTTTGTACTTTCTCTAATAAGAAGTCAAGTAATCTAAAACAACTCAAAGTATAAAGTGGAACAGCTATTACTATTGCCTTGACAAATACTTCTTTTCTGTTTATTGAGAGAAATTGAAATTTGATTGATTGCTAAATAAAATTTTAAATTTGATATTTAAGTTGTTAAAAATATGATTTCGTTTTAATGTTTTGATGAGATTTGATTGTTTTGTCTTTGAAATTTTGTTTACTAAATCAATTTTGATTATTTGAGTGTACTTTTAAAGATTTTAAGATTGATAGGGCAAATCTTTAAAAAAAAAAATTAAAATTAAATATAAAATATATTTAAAATTTACATAATCTTTTTAGGGAGCGGTTACATAATCTTTCTTTTCTTGATAATTGACATAATCAAATCATTGACGCATGTTCACGAGGACGTATTCAACCTTCTCTTGATCCTTTTCACTATATTAAATTGACAATGGTCTAAGAATCTAAGAAACTTGGCATAAAAAATTTCTAATTAAAAAAAAATAAAAATTTAGTTTCCATCTTTTTATACTATACAGTATAGCGATAATAAAGCTTAAATGTGAAATAAAAACAAAATTTTAAATAAATTCTTTATAAAATAAAGGTTAAATAATTTATTTGAAATTATTTTATTAATAAATATTTTAAACTTTATCTCTTTCTAATTGCAAATAATAAAAAAAATAAGAACATTTATCCATTTATACCAAGTATTAAATTATAAAGAAGGAGTATATAAAACGAATCTAATAAAATTTAGATAACAAAAAATAAATGTAAAAGTTACATTTTGAAAGAAACAAAAATAAAGTTTCTTTACCTCTTAAATATGGATTGAGTACGCTTTGGATACATTTACATAAATATTTAACAAAAGCAAAGTTTTATTTTGCACAAAAATATGTTTTGGAAAAAATTTGCTTTATAATTTTTAAAATTAATGAATATTAATTTAAAAGTAGAAAAAATTGAGTATAAATTATATTGTTAAAATATGTTTATATTGTTATTTCTTATAAGTTTTTTTTATACCCAAATCCGGCCTATTTGAAAGTCCGACAAGCTCACGAGCCTATTTGAAAAGCCTATTCGTAAATATAACTCAAAACTATAAATTTAAAAAATTTAAATTGACATTAAATACATTTTAGAATTTATAATTCAAATTTTGTAAAGCATAATTCATTTATATATCAATCGTTAGTCACATATTATAATCATATTTATAATTTATAATCAAAAATATTTTTTTAAATAAAATAAAATTACAATCTTAACTAATATTGACTATTAAGTATTTTGATTTTGTTTTATATGAATAAATAGTTGAATGTCAAAACTAAAAATACTTTATTTTTACTAAAAATATTATCACGAACAACACCTATAAATTTAGTAAATTTTTTCCTTTAAACCTATGACCTCGCAATTTGTCTATGTCTCTGCATTCAGCGTCGGTATTCCACGCTTGCTCCAACAACAAAGTAATATAAGAGAAGTAACTCCTCTTTCCTTTGTAATTTGTACCGTAATTGTTCAACGTTGACAACATTATTACCGTTTTTTTCAAAGACAATGAATTTTATTAGAGAAATTAGTGTTTTTTTTTGAAATAAAATAAAAAATTATTAGTTTTTAATCCATATTATCGTCTCCAAAATAGTATATAGATTTCTAAACAGTATACAAAAATATTCAGAGAACAAGCATGGCTTCTACAATAATTTTTTTTAATTATAAATTTAAAAAAACAAGCCATATTTAACAATGGCAATTATTATCGTCTCCAAAAATACACAAGTACACAGGAATAAGCCATATTTAATAAGGATATTTTTTAATTATATATTAAAAAAATAACTATTTTTCAAAAATAAAATACGACTTATTTCTGTCTATTCTTGTGTACTCTGGAGATGATGATAATAGTTACTATTGTTAACTTTTTTAACTCAATCTGATATATTTGAAGTGAAATTCATCGGAGTAAGGCAAACTCTATAATTTTTATAGAGTTCGCTCGGTACGACGAACTTGCCCAACCAAATGCAAAAAGAAAATTATATTTAAAAAATTAAAATTTAAAAATTGTAATTAAAAAATAATAATTTTTTTATTTTATTTTAATGAAAAAACTAAAAACTAGTTGGTCCACAATGGACTACAAGCAAAAGGTATTTTGGACTATGCAAATAGAAAAGTAAAACAACAATTGGAAACCGAAGAAAAGCAAAAGTAAAGTAAGTTCAAATGAGAGTTTCACCTTTCATGTAAGAGACATCTCTCCTCGGATGGCAAAAATTTCCAGTGGAGCAGGAATAGTTTGTACCTAATCCCCTTCAATGTTGACAACATTTTTATAGTTTTTTTTGTTTAATTATTCTGTTGGTCTCTATAGTTTTATAAAATTTTTAATTAGGTTCTTATACTTATTTTCTTTTTAATTGGGTCTCTACACCAATTTTTTTTTAATTAGGTCCCTCTTAACAGTAATTGACTTAATTTTATAGGGATCAAATTAAAAAAAATTAGTACAAAGACCTAAATAAAAAGAAAAAAAATATAAAAATCCAATTAAAAAAAATTAATGTAAAAACTCAACTAAAAAAAAAAGTACAATAACATAATTAAAAATTTTGATATGAAACAATAGAGTAATTAAATATTTTTTTTTTCAAAGACAATGAATTTCATTAGAGAAACTACTTGCTCCACAATAAACTCCAAGCAAAAGGGTATTTTGGACTATGGCAATAGAAAAGTAGAACAACAATTGAAGAATGAAGAAAAACAAAGGTAAAGTAAGTTCATTCGAGAGTTTCACGCTTCATGTAAGAGGGGGACGGATTTGGTAGGCCGCATATGTTTGCACACTGAAACACCAAAAAATTATTTGGCACTGAAACGCCAGAAAGCATCAAAATAAAAATATTTATTTTTTTAGGATTTTTTCTACAATTATATATAAAATAGAGGGATTATTTTTTTATTTTAATTTTTTAAATGAATACATTTAATTTAATTATTAAAATTAGTTAAACACTCACTATTTAGTTAATTATTATCGCCCCTAACCTCCTCTTCCAGGTTTTCTCCCTCTCCTTCCTCTGCCGTAGTAAACCGTCCCTTCTATTATCTCCAGCGCCGATAAGGACTGAAACCTTCCCACCACCTCTCCTACTCGCTCTTCCGTCGCACTAGCAACTCCTTTTCTTCCCCCACTCAGCTATGGTGACTTTGGCAGCATTTTATTCGGCACGCCCAAAATCCATTGTCGACACTTCACCGAAAATTTCAACGACTCCATCCTTTCAAAAGTGTCCACATCCTTATGTTCAACAGTTCCATAGTATAGAAATTGGTCTCCATGTAAAAAATAATTAGTCTATACAAGTCTAATCTTCTTTTCAGATGAGTATTGCTTAAATGGATGCAATCAAGTTTAACCCAACTGTGTGCTAACATGACCCGACCCGAAACATCTTCTGCCCTCTCGTTAGCCAGTCTCTCGCCCACCGTCTTTACGCCGCTCCGATCCTTCGCCGCTAATTCTCTCGGACAAATCTAAACATCTGCCCAAACCAAACCACCGGTATTTGTTATTCATGTTACGGCGATGACAGTAACCGGCTAAGGTAAAATTTTTCAATTTCATCGAGGCAGATGCGCCGTTTAGTGAACGTGCACAATCTTGACCGGCGATTCCACACGGAGTAATTTTCTGCAACTTGAACAGCATAAAAGCCACGAAGGTGACAGCAACAAACGTCCACGAAAAATCTCTTTTCTCAGCCCAACTTCATCGTTTTTTAGTTTAACATAAAACAGAATAATTAACTCTAATTAATTTAAATTTACAAAATTATAAATTTTTGCTATATTAAATTATTAACCCAGATAAATATTAGATCTATAATAATAACCACCAAAAAATTAAAATTTTTAAAGTGACTCTTATGACACAAAACCTACAAAAAGTATTCACTAGCCAATCAAAACAGACAAATAACAGGACAATCCCTACCATTAAGTTAAAAAATAAAAAAACCAATGGCTCTCTTTACCTAGCGTACCAGTCAGCTAAAATTAAATGTTAGGCATACTGATTAGCCAAACACGCACGGCGCATGGAATCCGTGCCCATGTAAGAGACATCTCTCCTCAGTCATGCGGCAAGCTTCTTCAGCTATTTCCACCGGTAATCGTCGATGATTCTCAAAGACAGCAGCATTCCTTGCTCTCCAGATGCACCAGACAAGGTTCGCAGCAAGCTCCTTCTTCCTTCGAGATTCAAAGACTCCATTAAAAATAACCACCATCTCCATGGCTCCATAGCTTGATTCAGTAGCGGAAGTCCTACAAGATCCCATGCTTCAACCACGCTTTCACATCCCCACAGGCAATGGTGTACCGATTCCTCCATAGCATCACAAATCAGACAGGTAGGGTTTATGTTTTGAAATCTTGAATTAAGATTTTCCTTGATCGGGATCCCTTCATGTAAAGTCTTTCACAAAATATTCTTAACTTTGGGGGTATTTTTCAGGTTCCAAAACTGGAACACTACTTCATATCCCGAAGCCACCGAATATTCTCCAGATTTCTCCTTTTACCAGGTAATTTTATCTTCACCTTGTTGTATAGGAGTTTCTAGTATTGCTCCGGAAGTCCCCAGAGTTGAATCCAAACAGGGACAAGAGAGAATTCCTCTTCTATGATCTGTTATGTGCTCTGTTATGCCCAAATAGAACCTTAATTTTCTTATGTGTGATTAAACGTTGATACTAAGAATGAACTAATTAACATTCTGGAGCCCTAATTTTTTTCTGGTTTGCTTGTCATTTGAGCCTAATTAAAAGATAGGGTATGGGTGGAGGAAGGCCTTAGTTTGCTTCTGTTATGCTTGCAATTTAGGTTCACTGATCTATCTTCATTAAGCACAATGTATAAGTGCCATGCATATGATAGCTTGCAGTTCTTGATTTTTCATTTGATCATTTTCGGATCTTGAACATACCACGTTTCAAATGCCTAACAGCTTGTAATATGTTCACTGTGTAAAACGATTTGTGCATTTTTATAGGCTATTTTTCTTAAAATTGCTTGTATATTTGGTGTTGCAAGATTTGCCATTATAGGTAGAAGATGATGATAGGTGTAATCCATTATATAGAACAAGCAATTGAAGGAGTTCTATTAGAACCTTAGATTTTATTGTTGTAGGCAAAATCATTATAAAAAAAATAATGTCGATTGGAAAATAATATAATTTACCATCGGCTACTGTTGAGGGGTAGTCATTGAAGTTTTTCCTGATTTGGACCGTGAAAAATTGTTGGTCCAGACTACAGAGTATGATGGTTGTATAAACTCAGTTGCATCATAAAATTTCATTCTTTTTTTCAAATTTCCCGGTTAATTAAGTCTGTTATAGCATGCAATGTTGTTACGTTTAACAATTAAGGATGGTTTACAGTGGAAATTAACCATGTGTCTATATCTATCTTGAATGATTTGAAATAAATTGAAACAAATTAGTTAAAAGAACAAATATGAATTCTTCTACTGTTTTATTTAACTCACAGAATCAGTTAAGTTGTACATCTTTCAGAGAATTTAATTCATAACAAATGTTTCAAAACAATGCAAACCATCAAACTGTGGTGCCACACTTGGTTTCCTACTGGCCTTGGTTTGTTCTTCCACTGCTCTTGTTGTAGATATTGTTTCTTGATTAGATGCTGAAATCTCTCTTGCAAGTTTCTGCGTTCATAGAAACCTTATGTTACTTTTTGGAATTATATAACACTTTATATGAACAAAAATAAATACATATCTTTTTCTTTTACCTTGTTCATAACAAATGTTTCAAAACAATGCAAACCATCAAACTGTGGTGCCACACTTGGTTCTCTAATGGCCTTGGTTTGTTCTTCCACCACTCTTGTTGTAGATATTGTTTCCTGATTAGATGCTGAAATTCTTCTTGCATGTTCCTGCGTTCATAGAAACTTTGATGTTACTTTTTGGAATTATATAACATTTTATATGAATATAAATAATAGATATCTTTTTCTTACCTTCGCATTATAGAAGAAGAATCCAACTCCGGCAGCTACAGCAGGGAGAGATGCATAAATCTTTCGCATGGCCATTGGTGTAACGATAGATTGATAGGAAATAATAAGAGCCTTGTGATGACTATATATATATATGAGTCCAATGATGGGAATTTGGGAAGCAAACAATGGTTTATAAAGGGACGGAACGGGTAAAAAAAAGAGAAAGCATAGTGTTTTATCTTATCTTATTTTAATTTAATCCATGGGGTAAGGAATTAAATTTAAAAGTGCTGAAAGATTTGTTCCGTTTTATGCATATTGTGATACATTAGTAATATACGTTATTTTTATTTTTTAAGTTTAAATTTTCTAAATTTAAAATTAGTGTTTTTAATCAACTTTTTTTTTTAAATTAATGATGCGTACGAAATAGAGTAAAAACTCTTATCTTGAAATATATCTAAGAAATTTTTAATTAGTTATTATTTTTATAAATCCATTCTGTAGATCAAATTTTAAATTATGATTTTTAAAAATAGTTTAGATAGAATTTAAAATGCTATATATTTAATCAAAATATTCATAGATAATATTTTTTATCTGATAGTGATAAAAATATTTTATTCTTATACTCTTAAATATAATTTAATGATAGTATAAATCTTTTTGTTGCTGATTTGAAGATAAAATTAATTTTAGTCCAATAAAATCAAAGTTAAAATTAAGTTAAAATGAAAAAATAATTTGTATCAAATCTAATCGAAAGCAATTAATTTATACATATCTATTTAACTTTTTCTTAATTTTATGTATCAGTATTTAAAAGTGAATCCGAAATCTCTTTTTAAAGGGTAAACATGATTAAGGTTAACTAAAAAAAATCAAACTTGACTTTTGATTAACTAGAAATTTGAATTAAGTTAATAACCCAAGATAACTTTAAATAATAAAAGTAATTATTAAAAAATTATAAAATTAATAAACAGATCATAAAAATAAAAATTGATCTAAAAAATATTTATTTTTTATGTAATAACTAATTTTTTATTTAAAAATTAGTTTTCTATTTAAAAATAGTTTTTTTCCTTTAAAATGGGTTTTTTATCTTTAAAACCAAATTTTTCCTTTAAAATTAATTTTATACAAAATTAATTTTAATTTATACATTATTTTTTGGTAATTTAAAAGAAAAAAAAAACTAGAAAACCAATTAATAATTTTCTAGAGAGTGAATAATCAAAATAATCCCTAAAAGATACCTCGCTAGATTTTCATTTTCATCTCCGAAAGAATAAATTAATCAAATTTGTCCTCGAAAGATAGCTGACCTAATGATGTTTGTTCTTCCGTTATTTTTCTTAACAGAAAATGACGTGGCATGTTAAGTTACATTTTAACACATAAAACGACGTCGTTTTTTTCGTGGGCTATCCCAACAAAGGCTTAAATCCGACCCACCAACTTTAGAAACCCCACTCATTAGCCATCTTCTTCCTTGGTGATTCTCTTCCTCAACACTGAAACTCTATGGCCACCAACTCTTGCTTCGATAACCATAGATGTCGTTCTTCCTTGAAATTCCATAACTACTGCAGCGCCGTCCCGCTGACTTTCATCACCACAGCGCTCAAGATTCCATTCTGATGCTTGCTCTTCCCATCGCCAAATACTGTGCCGCACTCTGCGCCATCTATTCAGATGCTTACTCTTCCCATCGCAAGTGGCTAGGCGGTTTCTTCAGTTCTCCTAGAGATCTGCAACTCTCTCACCGAGCTCCGCTAATTCCTTTCCCTTGTCCTCAAGAATGGCTTATACCACTAGCACTTGTTCTGCAGTCTTGACAGCATCTTCGAAGTCTCATATGCCTTTGATACTATCGACGACCACGATAAGTTCGATATGCTTTACCACACCACGCTCAAAGAATATGCAAGAAATTCTTCTCTGTCTGAAGCTTTGGAATTTCACCATAGGATAAGGTCTGATGGGTTAAGCATGATGCATATAAGATGTTTGATAGAATGTCTCATAGAAAATTTTACCATAGAAGGAGATGACGGAAGGATTAACGGAAGAGATGACGAAAGGGCTATGCGACCAGATCTATTATCTTTCGAGGACAAATTTGATTATTTTCTTCTTTCGAGGACGAAAATAGAGATCGATGTATCTTTCAGGGACGATTTTGACTATTAACTCTTTTCTAAAAGATAAATCTAAATATTGTGCCCACCTAAGAAGCAATGATAGCTTAGTTCATAAATCTCAAAAACTAAGCACTAGATACAACATTCCTTTAGAAATGCACCCAATTTAAACGGATACTTTTGGCTCTAAAAATTTTAAATCCTAAAATATTTAAAAAATAACTTTCTCACTTTATTATTGTCACAAGTATAAAATAGGTTTACTATTTTTATAAAATAAAAGGTACTTATATTAAAAATTCAACCTGTAATGAAGGAAGAATGATTTTCAACATTATTTTGACAAAATGTAAACAAAGCAAGCATGGAAGTATGGAACATTAAGAAATAGCATAGTGTTGAATTGCTACAAAACTTTTTATATATGTTTTCTTATATTCTTTCTTTTTTTTCTTTGTAAAATTCTCTCTTGTACCTCAAACGAGTATTTAAAATGTATTTAGTTTATACTTTAAATTTATTTTACACTAGATTCAATTATAAATATCAGATAGTTTTAATATTTTATTATATTCTAGAACTAGAACGTCAAAAACTATAAAGTGTTTTTAATTTAAACACAATACTGATATCTTTGTAAATTAATTTATTAGTAATTTTCAGGCCTGAAAAGATTGTAAAAAAAAATTATCTAAAATTATTAGGTTAGTGTTTTGATTTAGTTTGGATCTCTCTTAAATCTTCATAATGCTTATAAAAATAATATATGTAAATTTTTTAGACTCGTGTCTGACTCAATCTGAATCATTCTTAGACTCAGGGACGGACTTACGGGGGGCGAGTGGAGGCCTCGGCCCCCCAACTTTTTTAAAAAAAGATTAATAGTTATAAGTTATTAAGTACGATTTAATTTTTTTAAAAATTTATTTAGTATTTAGTCTAATATAAATAAAAATCCAGTCTAACCTAAATATTAATGATTTCTAATATTTAAAAAGTAAGTAACAATATTAAAAGAATTTGAAAAGATATTATTACTAATATTTTTTAATTAAATAAAAATTTTCAATTCCCATAAAGTATATTTTTTTTCTTCTTGTGAGCGTCCTTCTTGATTCATTTGGTATTAATTTTCTCGGTTTCAACTACTACAAATGAGAGTTCTTTTTCAGCTATGAATATTGTGAAGAATAATTTAGAAACAAAATGAAAGATAAATTTCTTGCTAATTGTCTTTTAATTATATTGAAAAAAAATTGCAGAAAAATTTGACACAAATTCTATTATCGATGAATTTTATGAAACGAAGAATCGACCACTTCGTTAATAAAAAGTACATATATATTTTTTGTACTTTAAAATATATTCTCTATCAGTATATTTTTGTAATGCATTTTACATTATATAAATTTTTGCATAATTTTTTAATATTATATATGTTATTGGCCCGCATGATACTATTTCTGGATCCATCCCTGCTTAGACTTAAAAAAGTGTATGTTAAGAATATTTAAAATTCTTAGTTTTAATTTTTAAGTATTGAATCTAAATCAAGTTTAGTTGTAAAAAAGTTTAATGCAATAATATCTAATAATTCTTGTATTAAAGATAATCTAAATCATCTTACTTGTTAGCAGTGTCAATTAATACAATAAATGTTGATAAGCTTTCTATAATTTACTTAATTAACTTATCAGAACAAATTATTTTTTTTTGAAATACTTTTGCATTTCTTACGTATTAGTTAAGAATTTATTTGGTTTATAATATGAAAAATTTTACAATGTTAAAGGAAGATTTTTTCATCACCTACTGAATTTATGTATCATGCTATATAAAAATCACCTGAATCTCGCTCAGTAACTTTCAATAGTTGCAAAAAGTGCTAATATTAAATAATTTTAATATTGTTGTCATATTTTTTTGGTATTTAGCCTGTGGTTTAGGATAGATAATTGTTGGACGTGAGCTTATGTTAAGCTGCATACAATGTAAAAAAATAATAGAGTGAGCGGAGAAATAAAATTTTCATGAGGTATATAAAAAGATCTAGGGTAAAAAGAAAAAAAAAAGGCTTACATTAACTTAACACCAATATGGTTGATATTCACCATACAACTAAGGTCTATTCTGTCCAATGTACGTGACATCCATTTTGAGGTGTTTAAATAATTTAGTGTGCTATACGCAAGGTAAAGAAAATCGAGATTTTACGTAAAATTGAAAAAGCAAATTAAGTACGTAAAACGTAAAATCTTAACAAGATTTAAATCGTAAAATTGTTACCCCTAGTAAAAATTTCATAAAATCGATTGACTCATTTAAAATCGTAATATCGGAAGATTTTAAGAATTAAATCGAGATTCTAGCTATTATGACTATACGTATATAGTTGAATGGAATTAGGGGTGGAAATAGGTCAGGCTAGGCCAGACTTTGCTCTTAACAGGCTTGGCCTGTCATGTAGTCAATTGGCCTGAGTCTGGCCTTGGCTTTTTTTTAAAGTACTAAGCCTAGCCTGTTATTCAGCCTGGGCAGGCCTGAAGCCTGCTAAAAGGCCTGATAATTTTTTTTTTTACAAAAATAAAAATATTATTTTAAAAAAATTATTTTTTAATAAACATATTTATATTTAATATGTCATATTTAATATTTATAAAAAATTTTAAATTTTAAAGTATTTAAAATATACAAAACTATTTATAATTAAATATAATAAATTTAAAATATCTCATAATTTTATTAATAATAAAAAAAAATTATTTATATATGTAATTATGTACTAACAGGTCCAGGCAGGCTTGAGAAGCCAATAAGGCTAATTAGTGAGCCTGAACCTGGCCTATTAACATAATAAGGCTTTTATAAAAGTCTGAACCTATGCCTATTTTATAACAGGTAAGGCCAAACACAGACCAGGCTACAGGCCCCTGGCAGGCCGCCTGGCCTTTTTCCACCATTAAATGGAATATTCAATGATATTGGTAGTCTTCCGATTAGCCTCCTTTGCGCATCACTTCCCCTGGTTCTCTCTCTCTCGGACGCGTCTTCTCCTTTAGCAGCGACGAAACGACGACAACCCCGAGCAGAAACGGCGACTGCTTGGCAGCTTGAGGCGACAACAACAACACACAACTTCCCTCCTCTCGCACGCATCACAGCGGACAAGTCATCTGTGGCAACGACTTCCTTTGGTGAGCACGAATCGACGATGATGGCAGATCCTCTCCCTTTGGCGCTGCTCTCTGTCTCAACGTCTCTCTCCTCTTTGTGAACGGCAGCGACAACGACGTGGAGCATAGTAGCGGCGGTGCGACCGCGACGACTGGCGCAGCTCCCTCTCCTCATGCGATACTCTCTTCTTTGCGTGGGGTGGGCGTGTTACGCTGAAGGGGGTGAAACAGGGGTGAGGGTGTGGCTGAGGCAAGGGGTTTAAGGTTAGAGTTTCTCAATTTGGGAATTTAGGGGTTTAAGGTTAGAGTTCCTCTTTGTTACTAGGTTTGTTAAATTTATGAAACAAACTTGTGTAGAAGATTTATTTTTTATAATTATATGATTTTGGTAATATGAATTTGGATTAGATTGTATGGTTGCCTAATACTTCGGTTTAGGATATGAGTTTTAGTGATTAGGGGTAATTTTGTAAGTTTATAATCAATGATTTAATGAATAGTTATTTGGGTTTAGTATTTTGGTGTCAGCTAAAGCCTCTGTCAATGAACCTCAATGTCCCTCCACTCTAGGGCTGACAATATATACCTTATCCGCATATGTTCAATCCGACCTAACCCAATCGAGCAGGGTTGTCTATCCTACCCGTTACAGGTAGGGTAGAGTGCAGGTTTACTTGCGGGTAGGGCGGGGTATGGGTTTAGAATATACTCTATCCTATCCTACCCTATCCTATACCCGCACCCTTAATATATTATATATTTGAAAATTATATATATAGTGAAGAAAGTGAGTATTGAATTCATAACTTCTTTCTTGTAAAAACTCAAAATAACTACTAAGCTAATCATTTTAACTACTAATTTATTATGTTATTTAAAGAGTAATGTTGCTAGAACTTAGAGTTAGAAGAAGAAAGACAAGACATTTATCATTGTTTGCGTTATTTTAATTTTATTAAGAATTTAATGATCATGCTATTTATAATTTTATATTAGTATTTAAGAGATTTTCAATTCGCGAGTAGGATGGAGTTGAACTTTATGTTTTTAACCTACAGATAGGATTAGATTAAATCCAAATTCTATTCTACCCTATGTTATTATATTCATTGCCAGTCCTACATTCCACTCACACCTAATCACTACTTTCCTTCACTCTTTAAAACTGCTTTCCTTTCTTTGCATGATTTATGCCACATGGCCTGATAAAAAGGTTATTCTTTTTTCTCTTCCTTTTGTCATAAGCAAAATATTTTGGTAACTTTTGCCCAAACAAACCAAGTTCACTTGTAAAATTCTTCTCGTATAATGTTAGATTTACAAACTAAAACATCCACAAATATTTTAAAATACTTAATGATATTTATAATTAAAATGTCGTAACACCAAGATTAATTTTTGTCACCATTAATTGTTAGATAAAATTTGTCATAATTGGAACAAGTCTCTGTGCTTACTCTTTTTTATTGAGCAATATTTAGATACATTTTATAATACAGAACATATATATACAATAAGTTTTTAGATTGACACGTACGAATGAAGGAATTTTTCTTTCCGTACCATAGAAATCTTCTAAAATGATATTTGTAAGTTGATTTGCTTGTAAAAATAGATAAGTTGAGTCAATAAAATCATAATTTATTTATAAGGAATAAATTTGGCTTGATCGACTCCAATAACTCGACACTCATATGTTTTAAATTATAATTTTCATGATCCATTTATATTTATATTTTTTATTTATTAAATAACTAATATATTTTTATAAAAATTAATATTTATCGTTAATGTTAATTTAATTATTTATTATCAATTATTTTCTAATATTTAATATTGATTTACATATATATTAATAGTTTTTTTTGTCAGGTGACATCGATGTTGTTTTTTAGGGAAACGGATCTTTCACTAATGTTGTTATTGGGCTCAGCAACCTTATACTAAAGTCACAGAATGCTTTAATTATTTCAATACAAATGTCACAAGCTCATTTATCGAATCTCAATTAATAGCTAATAAATTTTTTTTATCACAATGATAAAAAGATGACAACTGAATAATATATTTTAAAAGAATAATAATTTAATAAATAATTCTTAAAATAGTAGTATCTCAATTTTAAAAAAAAAAAAATAAAATGATAAAATTGGTTTAATAATCTAATATCCCAATAAATTTGATGAGTTTATATTTTATATTATGTATTATTTTTTTTAGATTTGTTGACTAATTTATTAAGCTTTCGATAGTTTATTATCAAAATATATGTATGTATGATAAATATTTTTTATTTGTACTCTATAGATATCAAGTAAAAAAATTTGTTAAAATTATGCAATAATTAAAATAAAAAGTGAATTGATCGATTTAAGTCGTTAGTTCATATGATTGGAGTTAATTTTATGTTTTTGACTCGTTTCAAAATATGGGTTAATCATTTTTTCAATTTGTGTTTGCTGCTAGTGATGAGTTGGTTCAAATCTGCCTTACCTATTTATTTGACAGCTATTATATATATATAGCTATAGATATCTTAACAAATAAAGAAAATTAAAAATGCTTGAAACAAAATTTAATTATTTTCTTTTTCTTAACGTAAATTCTTTGAAGTTTGAGAGAAATAAAAAAAAATATTAATGTTCCATATAGCTATGGACAATGTACATCTTCAACCTTCAATCAAATTTTAAATTTTGGGTAAAGTATTAAATTGGTCCCTAATATTTGAGTCTAATTCTGTTATACTTTTTAAGATTTAAAGTATCCTATTTGAATCCAAAAAAGATTCATTTAATTCAATGTAATCTTGCCGTGAAGTCAATGTTAAATAATTAAGGAAACTTAGTTTTCAGATATAGAAAACTTATATAACCAAACTCTTCGGTTGCCAAGGGAAGTTTCCTGTGATAGAGGTTACGGTTATCCTGTCGTCGTTGCCACTGGCGAACTTTCCAGCGAAGAGTGAGTTCTTGAAGATACTTTTCATGTGCTTAAACTAAGGCCAGTGGCTTGCGTTGATGCATCCACTGCTGATCTTGTGCCTCGCGAGTTTGCACTTCTTCTTTAGGAAAGGACATTAAGATCTGGTGAAACAATGACATTAATTAATTAACATTGACTTTATGGTAGAACTATATTAAAATTAAATAAAATTTTTTTGAATTCAAATAGGACACTTTAAATTTTAGAAACTAAAACAAAATTAAATCCAAACGTAAGAGACTAATTTAATACTTTACTGTTAAATTTTTTTACTCTATCCGTAAGACAAGGTAAGTACTTGTGATTTTGCTCTATAAAATTATTATTATATATACAGCCATAACCATTGAGTAAACAAAATAAAAAATTTGAATTTGCAGTTTCTTCACATCAGCTTTACTTTTTTAATTAACAATAAAAAAAACTTTTATGGCTATATATTATTTTTCTATTCGACATAATTCATTTCTAAAAAATTATTTTTATGGTTTATAATAATAAAAAAAAATATTATTCCTTAATCACTTTTATATCAATTTTTATTGTCCAATCAATTGATCTAACATAATAAATCTATCGCAAAACCAACTTCTAAGTCACATTATTAAGTTTTCTTTTTCTTTTTTTGTGTACTACGGTTAACATGAACCTTTTAGTTTTTTATAAAGGTGAAAATAAGTCTAAGTTTACTATTAAGATTATAATATAATTAGTTGATTTAAATTTGACCTACAATTTAGTATATATATTAAGAATTAAATCTCATTTTGTTATTAAATTTAGTCTTATTTAAAATCTGATAAAAGATATGATATTTTTATTGAAAAATTATTTTATACGATACACCAAATTCAATATTTACAATATACAAAAATATTTAAATAAAATATAAAAATTAAAAAAATTTAACAATTTTTTAATTATAAAGAATTATTCATATATTTATTTATATTTTAATATGCTCATATAATAACTTAACAGATCTATTAAACTTATTTATAAATTTAGGTCTAACTAACGTACTAATAAATTTAAATTTTAAAAAAATATGAGACTGAATTTAGTCTGTAACAAACTAGATTAGACAAAGTTATGTATAGATCAGATTGAACTTCTTAGAAATTGTGATGAGAGAATGTGAGAAAAAGGATGATGTTATTTAGTTCTTTTTAACTTTAAAGGAAGATGAATTAGCGCTCATCACTATTAATTTGTTTAAAGAATTAGCGCTCATTATTATTCTATAGATTTTATTGTTTATATGATTTTGGTAGTATGAAATGCGATTAGATTGTATGGTTGCCTAATATTTCGGTTTAGGATATGAGTTTTAGTGATTAGGGGTAATTTTGTAAGTTTATAATCAATAATTTAATGAATAGTTATTTGGGTTTAGGATTTTGGTGACAGCTAAAGCCTCTGTCGATGAACCTCAATGTCCCTCCACTCTAGGGCTGACAATATATACCTTATCTGCGCGTACTCAGTCCGATCTAACCCAATCGAACAGGGTTGTTTATCCTACCCGTTACAGGTAGGGTAGAGTGCAGGTTTACTTGTGGGTAGGGTGGGGTGCGGGTTTAGGATATACTCTACCCTACCCTACCCTACCCTATCCTACCCGCACCCTTAATATACTATATATTTAAAAATTATATGTATAGTAAAGGAAGTGAGTATTGAAACCACAATTTCTTTCTTGTAAAAGTTCAACATAACTACTAAGCTAATCATTTTAACTACTAATTTATTATGTTATTTAAAGAAGAATGTTGCTAGAACTTAGAGTTAGAAGAAGAAGGACAAGACATTTATCTTTGTTTGTGTTATTTTAATTTTATTAAGAATTTAATGATCATGCTATTTATAATTTTATATTAGATTTTTTTAAGATTTTATTGCTTTTAATTTTATTGAACTTAGTTTTTTACTTTCTATTTATTAATTTGTATGAAAGATGGAATGCTTGAATTTTATATTTGTTTGAAAAATTTTAATTTTTCTGCTAGTAGGGTCAAATATGATAGGGTTGAGAATTTTAAAGTGCAAGTAGGATTAGGATTGAGAGATTTTCAATTCGCAAGTAGGATAGAGTTAAATTTTATGTTTTTAACCTGCAGATAGGATTAGATTAAATCCAAACCCTACTCTACCCTATGTTATTATATCCATTGCCAGTCCTACATTCCACTCACACCTATCACTACTTCCCTTTACACTTTAAAACTGCTTTCTATTCTTTACATGATTTATGTCACATGGCCTAATAAAAAGGTCATTCTTTTTTCTCTTCCTTCTGTCATATGCAAAATATTTTAGTAATTTTAGCCCATACAAACTAAGTTTACTTGTAAAATTTTTCTGGCATAATGATAGATTTACAAACTAAAACATTCACAAATATTTTAAAATACTTAATGATATTAATAATTAAAATATCGTAACACCATAATTAATTTTGTGTCACCATTAATTGTTAGATAAAATTTGTCATGACAAGTTCCTGTGCTCACTCTTTTTTATTGAGCAATATTTAGGTACATTTTACAATACAGAATATATATATACAATAAATTATCAAATTGACATGTATGAATGAAAGAATTTTTCTTTTAGTATCATAGAAATTTTCTAAAATGATATTTGTAAGTTGGTTTGCTTGTAAAAATGGACAAGTTGGGTCAATAAAATTATAATTTATTTATAAGGAATAAATTTGGCTTGATCGACTCAAATAACTCGACAATCATATGTTTCAAATTATAATTTTCATGATCCATTTATATTTATGTTTTTTTATTTATTAAATAACTAATATGTTTTTATATAAGTTAATATTTGTCGTTAATGTTAATTTAATTATTTATTATCAATCATTTTCTAATATTTAATATTAATTTACATATATATTAATAGTTTTTTGCCATGTGACACATCAAAGTCATTTTTTAGGGAAGCGGATCTTTCACTAATATTGTTGTCAAGCTTAGCGACCTTATGCTAAAGTCACAGAATACTTTAGCTATTTCAATACAAATGTCACAAGCTAGTTTAACTAATTCCAGTTAACAGCTAACAAAAAAAAATATTACAATGGTAAAAAGATGACAACTGAATAACATATTTTAGAATGATAACAATTTGTTAAATAGTTCTTAAAATAGTAGTATGTCTGTTACGACCCAGCCCAGCTCGCACGCTGGCTGACCCGGCCCGAGAACATTCCGACCCGCTCGGTTGGGTTAACGCACATGATCTGTCCAGTCTGTGACCCAGACACGCACCCCCGCTACCAGCTGCATGACAGTTGTGGGGAAGGAAACTTCCAGGAAGGAGGCCTCTCTGTGTGGGGCCCGCCCTACTGACAGGATATATAAGGGGAGGGTCCTACCCCTCCCCCAAGGTATGTCATCATATCACTTACTCCCATACCACCTGCAAATTTTTTGACTTGAGTGTTGGAGTGTCCTTGCAGGTGGCACCCCCTCGCCTCACGAAGAGCTCAGAAAGTCGGCTGCCCCCGCCTTTCACGCCACAGATCCAGATTGTGGCTAGCACCCATCTTCACACCCAGCAAACACCTCCGAACCGTCCGGTAACCGACCAACCGACCATTGGCGCCGTCTGTGGGGACTGGCCGATATGGACTTTATTTTGGGTCCAGTAGAGGCGAACAACGAAGGCGGGCCCTGTGGGGAGGGGATGGACCCTAGAAGCGGTAGGGTAGCCACAGGGGCTCCCTCTCGCGAGTGCACTAGATCTCCTCGCGGCAACCCGAGAGACGACCCTAACAGGTAGTGACAGGGCCATAATAATACAAGAACTGCGCCACAGAGTGCAAAACCTAGAACGGGAAGTGGCTGGCAAAGAGCACC